>NW_026599288.1:1044318-1417167 GCF_023634085.1 Falco cherrug | reverse complement strand
TCTTAATATCAGTCTTTAAAAGTGAAATATTTTTGATAATATTTCTTGTTATGTTTAGAAAGGATCTTCAGTTTGCTATCTCATTGAATGAAAGCAATTTAGCATACAGGTTGTGCAGACTGTTGAACAACTGTTTAAAGGTCTGGAAGGATGACTTAGAGACCTCAGAAATCTCAAGATGTTTGAGTTTCTACAGAAAGTAAATCCAAAAAGAATTATCAAGTTGGGGATGGGGAGAAGTTCAAAAATTGAATTTGCTGGTTCAAAGCAGACTGTAGAAGAAAGGGACTTAGGAGATTTGTTGGAGACACTAATGCCTACTTTCAAAGGTGAAGGCTTTCATGACAAGGCTGAACTGAAATGTCTTCCAAGACAGTGATTTCCATACACCAGTCAACCACTGTCATGACTCCCACTTAAACCACCATAACCTCCAGAGGCCTCTGGTGGGTTTCTTATCTTCCCTGTTGCATTCTTCAAAAACTTAGAAAGAAAAGGAAGGCAATGAATAAAAGACAAATCTCTCACACAACTTTTTCAGGCCCTTGTTTTGCTATCCCTGGAGCTATGCAGCTGTAGGGGAACTGTCCACCCATGCTGCCCTACATGTGAGACAGTCCTCCTTACAGATGCAGGGCACCAACACAAACTTCCTGTTATCAATACCAACCGATGGCAATAAAAATGCTTTCATTTTAAAACTGTCTTAACACACATCAGTATTGATGACATACTCTTATTTACTTATTAAATATCACAGTATGGTTTAGGGTATTACAATATTGGGAGAAATGCCTTAGGCAGATGGGTTTTTAAGGAAAGCACAATTTAATATTTGTACTAGTTTACTAGTTCTGTAGTCATATTTTTTCATTATTAGATATCTTTGTCATGGTGATCCTGTTTAAAAGAGAAAACACCATAGGTAGAATAAAATAATTCATCTAGATATTTCTGATAATAAGATTTATCTTTTACAACTAACATTAAATCTATAATTGTCTCTAATGAAGAAAAGAGCAGGTACAATAAATTGTAGACTTTGTCATTTAACTTATAATGTAATAATCCTTTTGTCCACCAAATCAAACCTCTAGGTAGAGAGCACCTTATAGTGTGAGACCTAAGCTTAGTTTTGGGGGGATGGGAGGGGATGGACGGACCAAAAGTTAAGACCAGAGATGTCTGATGGAGTTGGAGGAGATGAACTAAGAGAATAATAGAAAGGGGAAAGAAATGAAGAACAAAGACCTCCACTTGGAGCAGGTACAACCCTAAGGGACTGCAGTCTGTGGGTAAGTCCAAGCCGGAGCAGGGGCAAGGGGAGGAGTTCATTGCAATGTTAAACCCTACAGGCTGTTCCAAAGGGACCAGGGGTGGAGATCGTAATGGATATACCTTTAAATTGTTGCAACCCTTTGCAAAGAGTCAATGGCTTCCGGACTAAGACTGCGGGGGGAACACAAGTCGGTATTCCCTTTAAGCAGTTCAAATAAAGGACTTAGGTCTGCATTAGAAATTCCCAACAGCGGCCGGACCCAATTAATTGTTCCCAGCAATTTCTGTACATCATGCAAGGTTTTTATGTCTGTCTGTATCTGTAAAGCCTGTATCTTAGCAATGGGGCTTGCATGTTGACGCTAGGGACTGTAAAGGCAAATTTAGGAGCATCATCTGGGTGCAGTGGGATATTAAAAAAACAGTCTTTGAGATCAATAACAGTCAAATGCCAATGTTGAGGAGTCATAGTGGGGGACGGGAGTCCTGGTTGGAGGGCTCCCATGTCTTCCATAGCATCATTAATTTTTCTGAGATCATGGAGCAAGAGCCACTTGCCAGTTTGTTTTTTAATAACAAAAACAGGTGAATTCCAGGGGCTAATAGAGGGTACAATATGTCCTTTGGACAGTTGCTCTGAGACTAAATTTTGGAGTGCGCAAGATACCCATTGCTAAGATACCAGTGGGTTGTGCTGCCACAAGGAATGAAGAACAGTCCCACAATCTGCCAGTCCCACAATCTGCCAGTGGTATGTAGCTAAGATACTTAACCCTGTTAGGGCTGCAATGCCTAATACCCTATTGTACCATTATATGGACGACATCCTAGTGGCTGCACAACATCACGAGGTCATGGAGGAAGCTGTAGTCCTTGTTGCAGCTGCTGTTAATTCAGCAGGCCTCTGTATTGTGCCAGAAAAAAATCAAAAAAGTTTCTCCAGAGGGAGGGGCCATTGAGCCACCCAAATGGGAGCATCAGTTTTCCAGGTTATTTTTAGGGTGTCATGCACTTCAATGTCCCCATCTAAAAATGGGTTCGGATAGACATTCCCCATTGCGACAATACATTGCGTCCCCACAAAACCATAGGGACTGGTAACACAAAAGGTTTAACAGAAGTTATTATCATGAGTAGTACCCCCATGGAAGTACTTAGGTTGGCGTATAAGAATTCAGACTATAGTTCCCCAGCCTTTACAGATACAGACAGACATAAAAACCTTGCATGATGTACAGAAATTGCTGGGAACAATTAATTGGGTCCGGCTGCTGTTGGGAATTTCTAATGCAGACCTAAGTCCTTTATTTGAACTGCTTAAAGGGAATACCGACTTGTGTTCCCCCCGCAGTCTTAGTCCGGAAGCCATTGACTCTTTGCAAAGGGTTGCAACAATTTAAAGGTATATCCATTACGATCTCCACCCCTGGTCCCTTTGGAACAGCCTGTAGGGTTTAACATTGCAATGAACTCCTCCCCTTGCCCCTGCTCCGGCTTGGACTTACCCACAGACTGCAGTCCCTTAGGGTTGTACCTGCTCCAAGTGGAGGTCTTTGTTCTTCATTTCTTTCCCCTTTCTATTATTCTCTTAGTTCATCTCCTCCAACTCCATCAGACATCTCTGGTCTTAACTTTTGGTCCGTCCATCCCCTCCCATCCCCCCAAAACTAAGCTTAGGTCTCACACTATAAGGTGCTCTCTACCTAGAGGTTTGATTTGGTGGACAAAAGGATTATTACATTATAAGTTAAATGACAAAGTCTACAATTTATTGTACCTGCTCTTTTCTTCATTAGAGACAATTATAGATTTAATGTTAGTTGTAAAAGATAAATCTTATTATCAGAAATATCTAGATGAATTATTTTATTCTACCTATGGTGTTTTCTCTTTTAAACAGGATCACCATGACAAAGATATCTAATAATGAAAAAATATGACTACAGAACTAGTAAACTAGTACAAATATTAAATTGTGCTTTCCTTAAAAACCCATCTGCCTAAGGCATTTCTCCCAATATTGTAATACCCTAAACCATACTGTGATATTTAATAAGTAAATAAGAGTATGTCATCAATACTGATGTGTGTTAAGACAGTTTTAAAATGAAAGCATTTTTATGCCATCGGTTGGTATTGATAACAGGAAGTTTGTGTTGGTGCCCTGCATCTGTAAGGAGGACTGTCTCACATGTAGGGCAGCATGGGTGGACAGTTCCCCTACAGCTGCATAGCTCCAGGGATAGCAAAACAAGGGCCTGAAAAAGTTGTGTGAGAGATTTGTCTTTTATTCATTGCCTTCCTTTTCTTTCTAAGTTTTTGAAGAATGCAACAGGGAAGATAAGAAACCCACCAGAGGCCTCTGGAGGTTATGGTGGTTTAAGTGGGAGTCATGACAGTGGTTGACTGGTGTATGGAAATCACTGTCTTGGAAGACATTTCAGTTCAGCCTTGTCATGAAAGCCTTCACCTTTGAAAGTAGGCATTAGTGTCTCCAACAAATCTCCTAAGTCCCTTTCTTCTACAGTCTGCTTTGAACCAGCAAATTCAATTTTTGAACTTCTCCCCATCCCCAACTTGATAATTCTTTTTGGATTTACTTTCTGTAGAAACTCAAACATCTTGAGATTTCTGAGGTCTCTAAGTCATCCTTCCAGACCTTTAAACAGTTGTTCAACAGTCTGCACAACCTGTATGCTAAATTGCTTTCATTCAATGAGATAGCAAACTGAAGATCCTTTCTAAACATAACAAGAAATATTATCAAAAATATTTCACTTTTAAAGACTGATATTAAGATGATTCTTTTATATATCTACAACACAAAGCAAAAAGCCATATCCTTGTATAAATTAAGTACATTTATATGCCTGTGTGGATACCTGTACATATGCAGATTATCAAAGTATTATGCATTTACTTATGCATTCAAAACTCCTTCCAAATATTCCCTATCTTAATTTGTAAGAATATAATCTTTACACACTAAATACAATCCTTGGTACTGTTTATATTCCTAGCAACTGAAGTAACTTAGCTAATTTTACACACACAGAATCATGTTTTTCAGTGGAATCTGAATTTTTAATATTTACAAAGTTCCATTGGGCAAAAGCAATTTATGAGCTCTGCTTCTGAAATAAGATACTAGTATTTAGATTAGATATTTTTTTTAACAGCCAATAAGTGGAAGCTACTCTAATTTTTGAGAATACCATGTATAGATATCACTCCATGGTGTTTACAAGAAAACAGGAATAGAACAAAAACATAGATTCATACTAAAGATAGTGCAGCAAATAGAGAAATCATATATACTGAGTTAAAGCCATTATAAAAGGCCTATGAAAACAAAGGGCAGAGGAAAGAGATAAAAAGGCTACTTTTTGTGTAATTAATGAAATTTCTTGTTTACTATAGTCAGGGAATTTTTGTCACAAGGTTTTTTTACTAACTTTTGAAAAAATAGATGCTTATATCACAGGAAAAATGGGCTCAAAATCATGGAGTAACTTGTAAACTGCAAAATAATTTGACTGATTCACAAAACCTCAAACTACGCGGCTTATCTGTTTCCAGACTCAGTTGTACAATAGTTTCAAGTCCGGATTTGGTAAAGAAATAATGCTTGTCATAATACTTGCTGGGTTTCCTGTAATCATCTACATATCATAAAATGTAAACTTTTAAATTATCCTCAGTAGATTTGCAAGGGTATTAGACCTTTCATGAAGCATTTTTCTTCTTTGAAGTTTTGGCCATGAAGTTGAGCTAAGTTTCCCAAAAGCATAGGAGGACAATTTACAAGTGACTTTCATTTGCAATTTACACATGCCATAAGGAGAATGTCCCTTTTACAACTGTGCAAGTCCAAATGTTCTGTATTTCAGTTTATAAGTGAGGAGATTTTACAAAGGCTGTAATTCTGCACATCAAAGTCTGGATTGTTATCACTGAATCCTGGGATCTGCTTTTGGTTTTCTGTAAATCTTTCTAATCTTCCTCCCCTATCTTTGCCATTCTCTTCCATTCCTGAAGATCTGTTGTGTGTGGAACAATATGCCAGAGTTTTAGGTGGTTTACTATTATCTTTCTCCAGGATTTCTAAAAGCCCTAGGCTTTTTTGAAGGTTACGAATTTGCTCAAGTCCCATCTAAAAATATTTATTACCTACTGTTGTGGTTTAACCCCAGCTGGCAACCAAGCACCATGCAGCCGCTCGCTCACTCCCCCCTCACCCAGAGGGATGGGAAGGGGGATCGGGAACGAATATAAAACTCAAGGGTTGAGATAAGAACAATTTAATAGGTAAAGCAAAAGTTGTGCACGCAAGCAAAGCAAAGCAAGGAATACATTCACTACTTCCCATGGGCATGCAGGAGTTCGGCCATCTCCAAGAAAGAAGGGCTCCATCATGCATAACGGTTACTTTGAAGACAAATGCTATAACTATGAATGTCCTCCCCTTCCTTCTTCTTCCCCCAGCTTTATATACTCAGCATAATGTTCTCTGGTATGGAATATACATTTGGCAATTCAGGTCAACTGTCCTGGCTGTGTCCCCTCCCAATTTCCCGTACCCCTCCAGCCTTCTTGCTGGCAGGGACTGAGAAACTGAAAAGTTCTTGATTTAGTATAAATATTACCCAGCAACAACAAAAAACATCGATGTCCTATCAACATTGTTCTCACACCAAATCCCAAACACATCACTGCACCAGCTACTAAGAAGAAAATTAACGCTATCCCAGCTGAAACCCGGACAGTATCCACCCCTTATTCCATACCATTTACGTCATGCCACAGTTTCCAATACACCCTCATTAACCACCATCACCCTTCCCATCCTTTGATATAATACACAGACATCACCCCCCTAGTCTATGCATCACCCCTGTAAAACTGTCTATAAAATGTCCACAAAATGTCCATTGAGTTCATTTAATCCATGAAAACGATCTCTTATGGTGGTCACTCAGGAGAAGAGAGGTTGTGTGTTGTATAGGGTTACTGGGCATCAAAACCAGCTCAGGTTGGGTCACTGCTGCACTTGCACCGCTTCTTGTAAGGCTTGTCCTCCAGTGGTTCAGGTGGTTGCTGCTATAGTCATTCCTATAACATGAAACTCAAATCATGGGTTACAACAATTTAAAGGTATATCCATTACAATCTCCACCCCTGGTCCCTTTGGAACAGCCTGTAGGGTTTAACATTGCAATGAACTCCTCCCCTTGCCCCTGCTCCGGCTTGGACTTACCCACAGACTGCAACCTGCTCCAAGTGGAGCCTCAGCTACGAGCCACAGTCTCTCCAGGGGTATCCCTGCTGCGGCATAGACTCATCCACAGACACAGTCCCTTCGAGGTGCACCTGTTCCCGCACGGCCTTATCCATGGGCCATGACATAGACCTGCTCCAACGTGGCCTTACCCACAGCCACAGTCCCTTCAGAAGTAAATAATCTCCAGCCTGGCCTTATCCCTGGCTGCCTCCAGGGCTTGTACCTGCTCTGTTGTGGGCTTATCCATGGCCACACACTTTGAGGTGCTCCAGCATGACCTCACGTACAGCCACTGATGCTTCAAGGTGTACCTACTGCAGCATGGACTTATCCACAGCCACAGATGCTTCGAGGTGTACCTTCTCCAACATGGACTTGTCCTTGGGCCACAATTCCTTCAGAGGCATACCTGCTGCAGCACAGACACAACCATGGCCACAGACACTCCGAGATATACCTGCTCAGGCATGGACTAAGTCGTGGCTGCAGGGGCTTTGGGGTGTCCTGCTCCCACGTGGGCTCATCCACAGGTCACGGTCCCTTTGACTGGAGTTCACACTGGAGTTCCAGCCTGTCCAGCACAGCAGCACAGAAACAGCAGCCATGCCCTGGCCATCTGCCAGCCCCGGCGCATCACCATTGCTGTTATCAGAATGTTCCCGGGAGAGCACAGTAAGATGATAAGCAGTACAGCAAACAGCAAAAGCAAGAAGCAGCCCCACTAACGAGCACTAGACTAATATACAGTAAGGCAAGCAAGCCCCATGGTAAGCACAGAAACCTGCCCCTTCATAGCTAAACAGAAAAAACAGCTATAAATTCAAGCTAGCATGTAAATAAAACTAAAATGTAAAACTCAAGGGTTTAGATAAGAACAATTTAATAGGTAAACCAAAAGCCGCGCAGGCAAGCAAAGCAAAACAAGGAATTCATTCACCACTCCCCGTGGGCAGGCAGGTGTTCGGCCATCCCCAGGAAAGCAGGGCTCCATCACGCGTAACGGTTACTCAGGAGGACAAACGCCATAATGCTGGATGTCCCCCCCTTCCTTCTTCTTCCCCCAGTTTATATACTCAGCATGACGTCATATGGTATGGAATACCTCTTTGGCTAGCTTGGGTCACCTGTCCTGGCTGTGTCCCCTCCCAATTTCCCGTACCCCTCCAGCCCTCTGGCTCACAGGGCCCAAGAAACGGAACAGTCCTTGACTTAGTATAAACATTACCCAGCAACAACTAAATACATCAGTGTGCTATCAACATTGTTCTCACACCAAATTCAAAACACAGCACTGCACTAGCTACTAAGAAGAAAAATTAACTCTGTCCCAGCTGAAACCAAGACACCTGGGTAGCCAAATGTTCTGTAAGCACCATTTTTGACATCTCCCATTTACACTTGCAAGAAATATATTCCTTTCAGTCAAGATATGAGCAGATGTCTGCACAAAATAACAAATAGTTAATTCAGAATCTCATCTGTGTGTTTTATAATCACCTCTCTAAGCACATTTCTGGAGGCTTAAATGAGTTTAACAAGCACTTTATTATTTTAATTCTTGCTTTCTTCAACCTTCGTGAAACTTGAAAGCTGGGCATATAGAAATTTTTAGATTTCCAAGCACATATTCAAAATGATTTTTAAAGACTTATAGGTTTTGATACATATTCAAACATTGATGATAACATTAACCAAATACCTATTTTTTATAATTTGTTTTAAATCGCCTTTTCCTTCTAATTAGTAGTGAGTATATCCATTTGGTGAAGTAATGCAAATGCGAGGAAAAAAAATCTCATTTTGGCTTCTTGGTCCTAATAGATGTCACCTTTGCAACACCTCTCTCTCTCTCTTTTTTTCTTTCTTTTTTTTTCTTTCTTGTTTTCTTGCTTCCCTGATTTATTTCTATTTCTTTTTTTTCTTGTGGATTCAGGGAAGATCTTGGCATAACAACCTTTTTCAAATATATCACCAACTCTGCAACTACACTGATTTTAAGACTTGTTATTTCCCACCACTCGATGGTGTCATCTACCTCATTTTTTTTAGACTTGAGATAAATTTCGTGATAAAATTTTATTTGCAGGTTTACAACAAAGAATACAATTGAGGAGCAGGAATCTTGGAAATTTAAAAATCCGTTTGCTTTTCTAGTATTTTACTATACAGATAGTAGGAGATCAGTATTAAAAAACAGAATATAAACCAAGGTTTTTCCCCAAACTAAAACTGGCACCTTGGCTAGTAATACAATTACATGTCCTTCATGGAGAAGTGAGTGTTTTTTCATGTAGTTATTGAAAATTGATGCAAAGTTTTCTGCTCTTTGACATTCACTGTTTTTCTTCCATTTTTTAGATAGAACCTGTTAGAAGACAGAAAAAAAATCTTTTAGTTGTTTCATATACATACACATAAATAGAAGCATCTGCCCTGTATTCCAGGTGCTCTTGGACACATTATACAAGTAGAGTCATAGAGACTTCTGCAATTATTTCTAGTGGATATAAAGTCCTTCCAAAAATGTAAGAGGCTGAAATCTGTTTTTACAATCCTGACATATGTAAAATATGTACAACCTGAAACTTATTGGAGTGAGCCTTTGTCCTTGCATGCTTTTGTCTGTCATGTTACCCTCTTCTCCCCCACAACCCACAAAGTAGTAAGAAAGGATAAAGGGTACCAGCAATAGCATTCACAGAGAGCTGACTGAAATTCATGATGTCTAACATATGATTGATCTTGACCTTTGGGGATTTGTCTTACCAGTTGGTCTAAACTGCAGCAATGAGTGCTATAAATGCCCTAAAAGAACATTCTTACAGTGAAAATATATATTTTAGCATATTCTATATTTTAGACATTTCTGAATGATTCAAACAAAATTTTGCAGTAGTTTCTTTTTCTGGCTGAAATAGGCTTATTCAGAAGCATATAAAATAAAGGCAACTCTCCATTAAAAAAGGCAGCCCCTATAGTTTCTCATGAAAAAGTCCTAACAATATTTCCATAGACTTCTTGCTTTTAAATTATGAGCCTATCTTGCAAATATCTGATATCATAACACATTTTAATGTTGAAGTGCATCACAGTGTAAGCTTTTGAATATTGACGTTTCCATTAGAATCAGATATCTCTGAAGACAATATCCATATTATAACACTATTATGACTTCTAAGGAAGTGGATGAAGTTCTGAGGAAATGCATCAAAATGCAGTTGATTCTTCAGGTCAAAATCCTGAGTGGGCTTTGAGGATATCCAATTCATATAGATGATATCCTTGGATTCATCTCCTCAGTGTTTAGGTCACCTTTGTTATTAAGGGTCATGGAGATTCATGTAGGCCTCTCAGGTCCTCAGATGAATTTGTGTCAGCCCATTCAATAGATATCTCTGCAAATTTGTATGTGCTTCCTACTATGGTGATGGTTTCATATATCACAGTAGTAATAGTAAACATGATATATAGTCACTCATCATTTCCTTGCCCATCTTTATTGTGGGTTTTTTCCTTTTATTGAGAGCATTATCTGTTTTGATAATCGTAACTGTAAAGCAATTTATAAATATGTGCACAACTACAGTCTGGGAGCAGTGATAAAGTCTAGAAACGCTAAGTCAATTTTTTTATTATTTTAGCATTTTAAGCACCAAAAAGTGGAAAGGCTAGAACATTGCTTTGAAAACCAGTTTGAATTCTTTTGTTCCAAATGAATATAGACATGCAAAAAGGCTTATCTGCACAGGTGGTTCATGTACAGGAAGCAGAATTATACACAGTTTGACAAAAAGTCACAAAGGAATAAATGAATTTTTTAGAGTTTTGTTTAAGTAACAAAATGGCACACTAAAGCTTCAGAATTCTCTTTTGCATACATTAATTTCAACATCTTGACTCGGTCCATAGTGAAAAAGAAGGACGTTAGAGTTGAAAGACAGTTAGTTAACCTTTTGGGCAAAATTTTGAGGTGAAATTGCAAGATATGACAATTTGTTGCGTTCTCTTTTCCTTTCTTTCCCTTTCTAAAGTCCCAGTAAGAAAAGCAATATGTTCAATGGATGTTTTGCTCCAGCCTGAAAGTCTTGTACCTTTATATGCTAGTGGCACATGAGGTTTTATCAATTAAAATACTGCTTTTTAATCCACAGGCATTACTTTAGTTGACTTGCAGAATGTCTTTTCATTCTAAAGTGCGAGTTGATTCCATTAAGTAGTGGAGAGAAGAAACTGGCCCATATATTAGAGCAAATTTCAGAAATCTTTGACTGTAATGCCTGCATGCCAGCCAACATTAACTACTTCCATAATTCCTTCTACTGGCTGATTTACTCGTATGTGTACAGGTCAAAGAACTGAGTTCTATCACGTTTAAGTTTGGACACAAAGTATGCATGCAGATTTTGAAGAACCTCCAATGTGTGTGTGAGGAACTCTAAAGCTACAGTCACTCATTCCTAGTCATGAAGAGATTAGCTCCATAGAAGTAAATTTGATCATACTGTGTACTGTAAGTTTTATAAACAGGAAAGTCCTTTAGGATTTTGGTTTGACATACATGGGCTACATCTATACCACCCTGTTAAGTTACCCAGTAAAGGTGCCAGGACAGGAGTACACAGCCTTCATCCAAATTTCAATGGTAAAGTCTGGCCATGGAAACGTCCTCAAAATACCAGAGAGGTGGGACATTTTGGAATCCCAGCCATCCCAAAAGCTCCTGCTCCAGTATTTACTACATGGCCTTGTGATGGATGCACTCGACCCCTTAACCAAACTAGCAGTAGTTTGGTACAGGCTCTAAAGGAGGCAAAGGCCTGAGCTGTAGCCAGGCCAAGAACACCTCTAGGACACCCACAAAAGAGTAGTGACACAGTGAGCATCGATGCATATGACCTTGGAACACTGATCATGCAATCAACACATGAATAGCAGGTGGCTTTTCCAAGACTCATTTGTCAAGGAACAAAGTTAGTTGTGTACAGAAGGATAGGCCTGCATCCCACCTATCAGCTCAAGCACAACCTTCTGATCAGGGCAGCCCTGCCATAAGGAATTTAGGACTATGCTGTTTTTCCATTAAAAGTGTGATGCAACGAGCTGGTAGCAATACATGAGAAGCTGCTGAAATGCATCACGTAGGCTGTGATACCAGGTTACTATCACAGGAGCAATGGTGCACTGACCAGCAGTGGTCACAGACCGGACCACCACAAGGTGCTTGTGAACCCTGCAACTAAACTCAGGCTCATCTTGTTTTTTACATTGCTATAAGCCACTGTAGAGATCACAGGTTCTTGCACGGATTCTATTAATGGGAAGGAAATTTCAGCTTCAAAGGTAACTTGTTTGCATGTGCCAGGAAACTGTGTGCCAACATATTTTGAAAAATTAGCTTACTAGTTCCCAGAAGAGAAGCCAATGGCACACACCCTCCGTGTGCTGGGCACAACGCCCATGGCACATTGATTCATGACACAGAAGTTTGATATCTTTAAGTTCATAATTGATGTGACTTTAAGAGAACTTCAGAACCATGTACTTTTCCTGTACATTTATTATTGTCATGCCACACAGGTATTGTCATATCACAGGAACCCTATGGGTCTGTGCTGATAACTTTTTCCTCTGACCAAGTATTTTTGTTCTGTTCCCTGTCTTTCAGCCAACTCTTAATCTATAAGAGCCTATGACAATATAGTTCCTTTTAAGAATCCTTGATAAGGAACTGTGTCAAAATGTGCTTGGATATTCAAAAGGAATTAATTTTCAGCTATGGAAATGGCCCACCTTTTACACCTCAGTCATCTATTGGCCCTACAGACTCTCTGGTAAGCTTCCTATTTCTGAAGTGTTTGAAAAAGTGCTCAACAAGTTCCTCAAAATTGTTTTGGGCCAACATCATTAAAATTCCATGTTTAACTCATCAGAATTAATGCTTCCCCCCTTTTCCTGTTTTGACATGATTTCTGCTCTTTAAAGATTTGTATATTTTTTATTTCTAAATAACACCTTCACTCTGCTTTAAACACATCAACTCTTTTTAGTTCTACTCTTTCAGGTGGATAATAGAACCTACTTTGACAATTATTTTGAGTATCCAATATGCTGTGTTTAAATTTAAAAAATTGTGTCATCTGAAAGCATTTTAGGCCTTTTTCTGAATTTTTTCCCCATTTCTTTTGGACAAATTTTCTAGTTGCTTATGTAGGTGATGGAAATGAAGTGAAATATCTTCTTTCCTGTACTGCTTGAATTTCTGCGTAGTCTTCTACTATACTTCTTGATACATGGTGAGGGACTGCCTTGATGAAGACTTCTTGGGTCATTCTGTGTTCAAGCCAGAGCCTTTTTTTCTAGCCTCACTTGAGAACAAGATCCCCTCCTCAACCTAACCAGCCATGGCTTTATTGATTTTTGGTGCATGCTCTGACTGTAAGTATTGAGGGCATGTTTGCAGCAACCTCCTTGGACAGCTTTCATTTCCAGAACCTGATGAAAATGTGATGCTGCCCTTTGACCATTTTGTGTTACTACCTACTTGCTGTAGGAGAGCAGAGTGACCATATAGGAGTGTCATTATTTATTATGAATGACAGTATTTACAAGCTCTTTGTGCCACTGACAGAGTCTGAGTGTGTAACAACACTGGGGCAGAGCAAACAGGTGTGACAGCACAGGCCACACACAATCTTGAGGAATATATTGACTACAAGGATTGCAAGGGCACACTGGAAGCACACAGGACCCAGATAATACTCTCTGGCATGCTCTCTGGGGTGCTCTGCCATCAGAGACATTCCAGGAGCTGGACATTGTAAAAAGCCAGGAAATTAAAACCTGAGGATACCTTTGGGAGCAATCTTTCAGTACAGTATATAGCCAAAACACAGACAATGACATTTAAGAGCATTTTTCCAGAGCTCAGCAGCCACAATTGAAGATCATGTTAAAAAGAAACAAACAAAAACTTCCAAACTTATATCCCATTCATTGCAAAAATCAGCATTTTCAAAAAGTCTCAACACGTGGGCCTCCCAAGATTTCTGAAAATCTGTCCAGTAAGAGAGTTTCTGAATATTGAACTTCAGGAAAAAGCTTGCCTTGCTTTCAGGTGCAAGAGTTGTCTTCTGGAAATCTACTCCAAGCTGGAGGCTTTGAACCCTTGAAAAGTCAGTATTTTTAGCTTTTTTAAAACATAAATTTAAAGAAAAGTTGTTGCCCTACACTGTATCCTTCAAAAACAAGGCAAAATGAACAACACAGGGTTATTTTCTGAGTTACTGCAGTAACGCAGAAGCCACCTCTAAATCCTTTCTGCAGATCAAGCTCCCCATTCATGACAGGTCAGCATCAGTGTGACATTTGGGACAATTTTCCCTCAGTCAATGGAAAAAAGAGCTCAGGTTTGGTTTTAGCTACAATCTTATATTTCACAGAGGAGCAAGGCATGACTTATCTCCAGCAGGTATGGATTGTCTTCTGATAGCAGAAACAATTCACCTGATAGAAGCAAGAAGTGAGTGGCTTTGACTTTATATGTAGCGTAGAGCTGCACAGCTACACAACTCCTTTGGGTGAGTGTCAGAGAGGGAGGAAGCCTTTGCCCAAAAATCCTCACAGTAGTCACAATTCACCTGAACTCTTCCATTGAAGCATTAGCTTTCCCCTTTCCTAGGACCACCACTCCTCCTCTTTGTTTTTCTTTATTTTTTCCCTCTTGTCAAATTTTTATTTATTTTTACCCTGCTTTCCCCTCATTCCCTTCCACTTAATGCATTTCTAGCACTGCAGTCCAGTCCCTGTAACACCCTGTTTTGTTAATCTGGGGCCTCCTTTTTGTGGTGCTTGAAACTGTGGCTGAGCAAACCTTTGATTTGCACTTGCTGTCTGTTCTGCTCAGTCAATTGTCACACAGTTGTAATAATCACTGGATTTCATGATATGTGTCCAAAAACCAAACAGAAAGCAGTAAAATATCACTATCACCAGCAACATGTTTTAAGAATCTGCAAAAGGTTGGGGGTTTGCTCTAAGTTTTTAATAATCCAATAGTTTTAATTGTCTCTGTGGGTGTGGGTAGGAAAGAAATACGTTGCTTTATCCTAAATTTATTTTGGTCCAACCAAGCAGCAGCAATTTCCCTGCAAGTCTGCTGGGTCATCACCCACTGCCCACAATTCTCTAAGCACCTCAGAACTTCTCAGGATGGCCCATGGGTTTCTCGGCATGTGGAGAGGTCACGGTTGTGTGGCTGCACAGCCGTGAGGACATCTTAAGCAGTGCAACGTCCCGAGGGCAGAGGTTAAAGAAATGTTATTAGATCTAATTGCTTAACGATTACCTAGATTGTTGTTGATAAATAATGCTTTGTTTTACTAACCATTGTGTAAATTAACTGAAGCAAGGAGTCTACAGTTCCTCCTGAAGGACAGTTTGTGATGAGAACTAGCTAAAACCAACTCTATAGTTTGGACAAAGACCAAGGAACAACTGAGTCTGTGCAAAGAGAGAAGGTAAAAAGTTCAGAGTGAGGGAGACTACCAAGCCTTCATCCCCACGACCCCCACGACCCCCACCAAGAGGCACCAGCTGGGAGAGACTTATGAAAATGACTTCTTGGAACTAATTTTAATAAGAAGCGGGGTTAGGTTATGAATATGTATAGGCGTATTTGGAAACCTTATGTATATGCAACATTTGATTGTATAAATTTTAGCAAGTTGTTGCCCCAGGTGCGCATGGCTTTGGTGGGACTACCCCCCCACCCCCCCACCCACCCCACCCCCCACCCCCCCCACCCCCCACCCCCCACCCCCACCCACCCCCCACCCCCACCCTCCACCCCGCGCTGCCCAGCGCTGAATAAACATGCCTACTTTACAATCTGATAAGATTGTGGAGTCTGATTCTGCAGGTCAGTCCCACAAAGACAACCGTGCAGAATGACAACTTGCGGTTCAGGTACTGCATCCATACAGGTACTGCATCTATAGTGTGATCAATCTTTTCACAGACTCACTCTTCCTGTTGAAATAAACATCTTCCATAACAAAGACCGAATGTTGTGTATCAAGTAGGTTGCTTCAGGACTAACATAAGAACTTCTCTTTACCTCAGTGGTATTGGAAAGCAGTCAGTGTCTGTTTCCAGACTGTTAAACAGCTTTCTCCTTCTTTGCTTTAAATTAATTGGTTGACTCATAGCTGGAACTATTCACTCTTGATAACAGAGTTCCCTGGCCTCACAGAGTAAATAGGCTAACAAAAAGAGCAGTGAGTTTTCCAAACACAACAAAGTTATGTATCCCAGTTCTTTTTTAGACCTCATGTAAGAAATGGTCCAGCAATTCGTGTCAATAGAGGGTTTAAAAGGTAAACATTGGGACCTGGATCTAGGGGACAGGAGAACAAAGGAGTTTCAAAATGACTGTTAACTATCGCATGGGATGCTACACAAGTCTCTGACATCCAGCCAAGAGATTACCAAATAAGGAAGAAAAGGAAACTGAAGGACGACTGGAGGACAAAGCCTGGGAGGAAGACTGCGAGCCTTCAGCCCAAACGACCCCCAGAGGGACCACCGAGAACTGATACGCATGTGCCAGTGGAAGGGGTCGAATTCCGGAAACTAACTGTAATAACCCTGCCTTTCTTAGAAGTAGTGATGAATATGTATTAGCTTAGGAACATATAAAACCAGTTGCCCGATGTAACACGTGTGCGTGTTAGAGAAGCCCTAACTCCCCGCACACCCAGCGCTGTTTACTTGCCTTTTATTAACCCCATAAATAAATCATATAAAACTAAAAATTGACTCGGAATTTATAACACTCAGTTGTGGTTTGTAGAAAACACATAAATGATACTCATAGTGGCCAGCCCCTGCAGTGCACATGACGTACGGAATTAGACTCTATAACTCGAAAGTTATAAAGTAGGTATGTTTATTGCGCGCAGATGCACAGGGGATGGCTCCTCCACAAGCGTGCATGCCCGAAGTGCTGAACCATCTCACATTTATACAGTAAAACAAATGAATATTCAATTAACACCTATACATATTCGTTACCTAAGCCCCCTTACTCTCGCTTCGCTTCGTATGTTAATTAGCTTATCAGTCTGTTGCCTGGAATGTGGTAGTCTTGCAGGTTTGTAGGTGATTCATGTCCTTGTGACCATCTGATCTTCTCCAGCAAGAAGACTTAGAACTCCCTCCCTCCCTCTAGATAATATTGGAATGTCTCTCATCCTTTTCTCATCCTTTTTATAAATAGCCCCTTTATTAGAGGAAGAAGGGCAGGCGTCTCCTCAAAACTGTAGTTGTCTCCTCAGAGCTGTGTGCCTATGTGACCAGACACCGCACCCATGACCAGTCACCATACCCACATTCCTGAGCAGACATATACAATCACAATCGATGTCCATTGTCCCCATTTCACACTATTTCTCCATATCACACATATGTGAAAGATTTCAGAGAATATTAACATTAAAAACATCCAGAGGTATTTTTTCTTCTGTGATTTGCTAAAAGCTTCCAGAATGCTCTTAATTTTGTTTTAACATTTTAAATAGTTATGTTCTGCATGGGGAGGAAAACACAGTCAAACCTTTACTCAAGACCACTTTCTGCAGCAAAAAATACAAGTGTAAGTAGTTTCCCCCCCACCCCTCTCCTTCTTCACGCTTGCCCCAGGGCTGCTCCCCCAGCTTGTGCTGCCCATGCAGCTGCGCAGTGACCTGGAACACTTCCCTAAACTGACAACCACAGGTTTAGTTTTAGCTAAATTATATTTAACCTGGCTCAGCCCCAGTTCAGTTCACTGCTTTGGCTCATTACACAGAAATGAACATCCAAGGATGGAAGGAACCATACAGCTCAAACTGCTGCTTCCTGATTTAAAGAACGTAGTCAAAATTTCTTAGTGACTGAGTATCCTTTATTGGCAGCGCTGGATGCACGGGGGATCCTTCCGCCTAACGTGCATGTCTAAAGTAGCTAACTATCTTATATTTATACCGTAAAACAATGACTATTCAATTAACGCCTATACATAGTCATTACCTAAACCCGCCTACTCTCGCTTCGTATGTTAATTAGCTTATCAGTCTTTTGTGCTTGCGCAAATTCTTCCAAGAATTGTGGGCAGGGGTCCTCGGGATGCGGGCGGTGGTCTTTGGGAGGAAGGCCGTAGGTCTTCCTCAAGGTGTACTTTTCACCTTTTGCCAGAAAATGCTGAGTTGGGTGAGTTACCAGTTTCAACCAGTTCTTGCTATCTGTCTTTCCTCCTTGGGTGTGTTTTAGCTTAGGATGCCGACAGATAACAGGATGTCCACAGCCTCACAAGATGTTGGCAGACACACAATACACAGGGGATGTCATGTATCTTATATTCATTACATTTTAACTACAAAATTCATTCTATCCTAGAGTGAGTTCATACAATATAATTCCAATGAGAGAAATGAACACGAAACCATAACCTCAGCATCAGATTTAATTGTGTCAAAGTGAGTAATTTGCCCAGACAACTGATGTACTATACTGCTAATCAACTTAAAGAACTAATCAAGTAAGGAACCTACTTGCTGAGGAACCTACCTGAGTATAATATATTAGTAATAGGCATTTTTTGTGTATCTGTGAGAGACCATATCTCCAACTGACTGTCTCAAAGCTTGTTAGCTGAGCTCCTGCAAGTCTTTAACAGTTGTGAACAGATAAGGAGCCAACAGGTGCCTGACATCAGTTTTCGGCCAGGGTCAAGGAAAGGCCACGCTGCTGTGAGGGATGTGCCTAGACATGGACAATCACCACTATCTATGCAGTGATCGTTATCTATGCAGCCATCGCAATTGCCCCAGGAGGAATGTGGCACATGCCATTGTCTGGGGGAAGGGGGGGAGGGGGTCTGAACACCCTATAAAAGACTGTGCAATCAAACAGTAAGTGGCAATCCGGAGACACCCACCACTGACACGAACTGAGACTACAGACCTACAGGATGCCGCTGGATCCACAGTGGTGACTCTCTTGCAACTCTATCCCGACTGCTTGCTAGATTTCCTTCTTTTTCCTTCTTTCCTATCTTTCCCTCTCTTTCCTATCGCTATTTTCTTACCACATGACACAATAAATTTCCTTGATTTGTGGCATTTGACCTCGTTTGTGTCTTAATCTCACTCTGGGTATAACAAAGTATCTTCCCGGCTCAGGTCTTCCTGGACCGGAACAGTACCACGAGTCTGTAAATCAAATAGGCATACAAGTAAAATTCTTTCCATCTCACAAGCAGAGAAACCTTCCCAGTATGAAATCAGAAAAGATATGCTGCTCTGACAGATGATCAGAAGAGGCATACTAAAATGAAAATGACCTGCAGATAACAAAAACTGCTCCCTAATATCCAAATGAATATTTTATTAATTAAATTTTGCACTTATTCATGGTAGAGAGTTAAAGCAAATTTGCAGTCTTTTAGCTTATTTAATAACATGCTGTTCAGAAATTCTTGGAACAAGCTAGCTTAGAGAATTTTTAAAATAGTTTAATTGAAAATATATAGTTCGGTGAACATTAATTATACTGTAACAGTAGAATTCATTCTTCCTACTCGGTTGTGCAAGTGGCACTCAGGTACCAGTGTTTTGCTATGCTGGATATGTAGCTTACTGACCCTAGCCAGCATCAATGTGAGCAGAAGGGGGTGATATTACCTCAGATTTTGCAAGGATTTGCACTACCTAAGAAAGGAACAAAAAAATTACCCCCGACTTCATTAGCTCCACTGAAAGAACAATAAAATACCTAGAAAAAGAAATGAACTAACATTGCTTACATTAAATGAGACTTCTAAAATATTTTATTACCATTTGATATGGCACTTTTTTTCCCCTACTCATCATTGTGGGGTTAGCTGATTTAGAAAAGACATATGAAGTGATATGGTGAAAAAACCTAAAACTCTGCTGCAGACAGAAACTGCATAGATAACAGAAACATTAACACCCAAGAAAGAGGGAAGGGTGGGAGCTTAGCACCTAGCACTTCGAGAAGGGACAGTTAGTAGCGATGTAGATGAGCTCAACTACCAACTGAGAGGAGGACATCCTTGGCGCGCCCCGAGACTTCTCAGAGGAACTCCCTTGCTCGCCCAATCACTGCAGGGGCAGACAAGGACCATCAGCGGACCAGGTATGTTGAATGGGAAGGGGTACCTATAAGTCTTGAGGAGACGTCCTACGTGAGGTAGAGAGCTGAATTGCTCACCCCTGGGTGGTCGAGGTAAAACCCATTGGAAAGGGATCTTGACTGGGTAACACATGTGTCTTGATGGTAACTTAGACCCTCCTGGTTGGAATAGCAGGAGGAGTGTGTATTGTGGTGGTAATTACCTATATCTGCTGTAAGTGCCCGGTATGGTGTATATTTTGAGCTCACGTATCTGGAGTTAACAACACTTGTTTTCTGTATGATTGTGTGACTGAGAAGTATGAAGCAAGTGTGGAGTGTGTGCAAGTATGCTTTTATTATGTGTTCTGTGTTGTATTATACCTTGTTAATGTACGGGAGGTAGATTAGGATTCAGGTATATAGGACCTTGCTGATGTAAAGCCTGGACTGCGCCTGTCCGCCTTATTATCAGTGTAATTCATATATTCGAGCTAATTGTTCCTGGTGCTCAGACTTTATTTGTCAGAAGAGTGCAATTTAGTGATGGGGGGGTGGGGGTGGTGTGGGGGGTGTGTGGGGTAAGGAGTAAGGAAGTACTGAAAATAAGCCCTCTACATTGTATTTTAACCCGTTGGAAGGAAATTGCAGGGGCACCTGGGGGAAGCGTAAATAATAAAACTCTCATTAAATTTTGCAATCAATGGTGGCCCCTCTATAAGTTGGAGGATGAAGAAAAGTGGCCCCGAATGGAACCTTAAATTATAACACTATATTACAACTGATACTCTTCCTAAGAAGGGAAGGAAAATGGGAAGAAGCCATATATGCAGATATGTTTTTCACTTTCCGAAACAACCCTGCATACCAGAAAGATTGTGGATTGGTGCCTCCACAAGACCCCATGGTGTTAGCATTAGAGAGTGAGCAAAGGAAGGAAGGAAAAGGCAAGTTGAAAAGGTGTTGTTCAGCATGTAGTATAGGGCAGAGATGTATAAAGTTAGAGAAGGTAAGGGATCCTAAAGAGGGGGATTTACCGGAATATTATTGAGCTCCAGTAAGTCCCAAGCGGGAGGAGGACAGGGATTCTATTTCTGGAGGCCTGTCTGACAGTCCTGTATCCTCCCACACCCGAGGAAAGAAAGAACAGACCGTGATACAGGCTCCGTTAAGGGAAGCGGTAGGCCCAGATGGAGAAACAGTTTTGGCAAGAGTCCCATTTTCTTCGCATGATCTTGAATCCTGGAGAAACATGGCCAAGGGCTACTGTGATGATCCAGTGGGGGTGAGCAGATATTTCCAACTTATTTTGAAGCAGCATAACCCCAATTGGGAAGATATTCAGCTATTGCTGGATCATTTGACAGAAACTGAAAAACAATTGGTACTAAAAGCATCTCAAGGTTTGGCTAGTGGACGTCTTAAACCCACAAGGGAAGATATTAAAGATCACTTCCCTTTACAAAATCTGAGGTGGAATCCTAATCATAGTGCCCACATGAGCCTGTTGACCGCTTACAGAGAATGGATCATACAAGGAATGGAGAACGCGATTCCTAAATCCATTAATTGGTCAACCCTGTATGAAATTCAACAGGATCAAAAGAAACTCCATCCAAATTCCTCAATAGATTGAGAGATACCATGAGAAAATACACCCCACTAGATCCTAGGTCAGAAATTGGAATCCAACAGCTGGTTTCTTTGTTCAAAAGGCAGTCAGCAAGTGATATACGAAGGAAATTGCAGAAGTTGAAGTAGACAGAAAGCAGGAACTTGGAGGCTTTGTTAGATGAAGCATGGAGACTATATAGAAACAGGGAAGAGGAAGATAAGAAAAAAGATAGGAGGATACTGGTGGCAGCTTTGACAGAAACTCAGGCTCCTAGGGGAGACAGATTTTGGAAGCCCTTAGGGAGGAACCAGTGTGCAATATGTAGACGACAAGGGCACTGGAAAAATGAATGTCCCGAAAGGTGCAGAGGAAGAGGAAGAACTCAAGCACATATCGAGAAGTACTGACGAGGACCCAGGGAATCTACCCTAGCGGACCTGCTGGTTGTATTAAAGCTAGGGAATCAGCAACATAAAATAGAGTTTTTGGTTGACACAGGGGCAACATTTTTGATCTTAAATCAAGCATTGATGCCTATAGATGATGATTTTGTAACAGTACGGGGAGCTACTGGCCAAAGTGAAAAGGCATATTTCCTGAAACCTCTTAGTTATAAAATAGGGAAGCAATTGGGGGTGCATAAATTTCTGTACATGCCTAATTCATCTAGGCCCTTAACAGGAAGGGACTTATTAGAGCAATTGGGAGAAGAGATAAAATTTTCTGAAGGGAAATTGGAGTTTAAGGTAGGGAATGAACAACTGATTGAAGCCCTCAGTTTAAACCTTATAAATTCTCCTACCAGCACTAACATACCTGAAGAAGTCCAAAAACAGATATATCCAGGGGTATGGGCTTCTGAAGTACCAGGCCGGGCAAAATCAGCTTCACTCATAATAATAAAACTTAAACAGGGAACAAAGACAATTAGGATTAAACAGTATCCTTTAAGATTGGAAGATAAAAGAGGGATTCAACCAATTATTGAACAATTTCTGAAATATGGATTATTGGTAGAATGTGAATCTGAGTATAATACCCCTATCCTACCAGTTAAGAAACCAGGTGGAAAGTATAGAGTAGTACAAGATTTAAGAGCCATCAATAAGATAACAGAAGATTTGTATCCCATGGTAGCTAAGCCATATACATTATTAACTAGGTTAGGATCTGAATTGGCCTGGTTTACCATACTGGATTTAAAGGATGCATTTTTCTGCCTACCCTTAAGCCCAGAGAGCCAATTGTTATTTGCTTTTGAATGGGAAAACCCAGACTCTGGAAGAAAAAGAGAACTCACTCAGACTGTGCTACCACAAGGTTTCAAAATTAGTCCGACCCTTTTTGGAAATCAGTTGACCTAAGTCTTTAGAAAGGTGGGAACATCCATCAGGAATTGGAGTGATTCTGCAGTATGTAGATGATATATTAATAGCTACTGAAAACAGGGAGTCATGCATAGAATAGACAATAAGTCTGTTAAACTTCCTTGGATTAAATGGTTATCATGTCTCTCCCCAGAAAGCCCAAGTTGCACAACAACAAGTAACTTGCCTTGGATAAGAACTTATGGCCGGCAAGAGGATTCTAGGAACTGCAAGGAAAGAAGCCATCTGCCAGACCCTGAGACCACAGACAGGTAAAAAACTTCGTATCTTTCTTGGCATGACAGGTTGGTGCTGCTTGTGGATTTATAATTATGGGCTTTTGGTAAGACCCCTTTATGAACTCTTAAAATCAGATTTGAAAACCTCGACCTGGAATAAGGAGGCTGATGAAGCTTTTTGGAACCTAAAACAAGAATTTATGAGAGCACCGACGTTAGGGATACCAGATCCAGCCAAACCTTTCTGGTTATTTTCTCATGAAAAACAAGGAATAGCTTTGGGCATTCTGGCCCAAAATGTGGGGCCAGATCGGAGGGCAGTAGCTTACTTTTCTAAACAGCTTGATGAAGTAAGCAAAGGATGGCCGAGTTGTCTAAGAGCAGTGGCTGCAGTAGTACTCAGTATTCAAGAGGCATGCAAATTTACGTTGGGCCAAAAGTGGGATACAGTGTTGGTATCGCACACTGTATCTGTAGTCTTGGAAGCTAAAGGGGCCCATTGGCTGTCACCTCAACGATTCCTTCAGTATCAAGCTATTATTGTGGAACAAGACGATATGCAAATTGTGGTTACTAACACTGTCAATCCAGCATCTTTTCTCAGAGGAATTGAAGGAGAACCAGTATCCCACGACTGTTTAGAGACAATTGAAGCAGTATACTCCAGCCAATCAGATCTGAAAGAAGAACCGCTAGATTAGAAGATGCTGAAGATACGTGGTATATGGATGGGAGTAGTTTCATTCAGTATGGAACACGTAAGGCTGGGTATGCAGTAACTACCACCGATGAGGTAACAGAAGCTAAAGCCCTCCCTTCCAACACCTCGGCCCAGAAGGCAGAAATCATAGCTCTGACCCGAGCTTTAGAATTAGCAAAAGGGAAGAAAATCAACATTTGGAGAGACTCCAAATATGCATTTGGTGTAGTTCACGCCCATGGGGCAGTTTGGAGAGAGAGAGGACTACTGTCTACCCAAGGAAAACACATAAAACATGCCAAAGAAATTCTAAAGTTATTGGAGGCAGTCCAATTTCAGAGAAAGTGGCCATCATGCATTGCAAAGCCCATCAGAAAGGAACAACAACCCAGCATATAGGCAATTCCATGGCTGATCGTGAAGCCAAAAGGGCAGCGAAAATGGGTCTGGCAGAATTGCACTCTTTGATCTCAGATGGTAAAATACATATTGATCAAGTAGTCAGGGAACCAAAATACTTGAAGGCAGATCAGAAACTCATTACAGATATGGGTGGGAAGGTAGAAAAGGATGGGTGGGTTAAGACACCACAAGGAAAAATTATAGTATGGTTACCAAAATCTCGGAATGTAGAACTTATCGACACCAATGTGATGTAGATAAGCAGACACTTCTTTATTGACGGCCGGGTGCATGAGCGAGTCCTCTCACGATCAACGCACACCAAGTCTCAAAATCAGACACCATATATAGAACTTGTTCATACATATTCATTAAGTATTCATGCATAATCATAATATTTCCCATAAATCATTAACATACTCTCCTCCTATATCCGATTCTGTGCAGTAAAGCTTAGAAAGGTCTAGAAATGGGTCTGGGGTACGATTTGGGTAGGTGGTATATGAGTCGGTGGTCGCGATCTCCCCCTGCCAGAATTACCTTTTACTAAAGTTCACGATTTCTTGGCAGGTAACTACAAGTTGTTCCAGTCGACTCTCCGTGGTTTCCATTAATCTCATATTCTGACATTTCAATACACCTTCTACATACAGAAGACTGGTCAAATACAAAGAAACCTTTCAAACCCTAAAGTTATTACCTAAGTTTTAACAATGGTTCTAGCCCATTCTTCTAGCCTTGGTACAGGATGTACAGAAGATCTCATAGCAGCTTTTACTGTGCAACTATAAGTTTCATTAAAATATTTCTTATCCTTCTATATTTCAATTTTATAAAATAATTTTATAAAATCAAATAATCAATCAAATAAAGTCAATAAATCTTAACTTATTAACAAGTCTATAACAGTACCATTTGCAGTGCTATGGGCCTTAATTTTGGTAGAACATCAGAAAACTCATTGGGGAGCAGAAGCCTTATACAGATATTTAAACCAGTATATCATGGCTCGAAATCTATATACTACCATCAGACAGGTAACCCAACCGTGTGAAGTCTGTTTGCAGAACAACCCTCAAACCAACCAACGGATCGTGTTGGGACAAATAGGAAAAGGGTATCACCCTGGGCAATGGTGGCAGATTGATTTTTCGGAACTCCCAAGAAAAGGGTTTTTTCGATATTTATTGGTTATGACAGACACCTTTTCAGGTTGGCCAGAGGCATTCCCCTGCCGAACTAATAAAGCTAGGGAAGTGACTAAGGCACTGGTACAAGAAATAATACCAAGATTTGGAGTCCCGGCAGTAATATCCACTGACCAAGGATCACACTTTGTGGCCAAAACTACTCAACAAGTTGGTAAACTCTTGGGAATTAATTGGCAATTGCACACCCCATATAGGCCACAAGCAAGTGGTCAGGTGGAGAAAATGAACCACCTTATCAAATTACAAATTGCAAAATTGGGACAAGAAGATGGATTACCTTGGCCTCAGTCACTACCCTTAGCTCTTCTGAGAATTAGAACAAACCCAAGAACTAAAGAAGGACTAAGCCCTTTTGAGATATTATATGGGAGGCCCTATATGGTACAGATGGGGGCATCTACTCAAATTGGTAATGAAGTATTAACTGATTATGTAATAAACTTGCAGAAACAGCTACAAGAAACAGAAAAGCAAGTCCTGGGAATTTGTGCCTGTGGATTGGATGGGCTGGTACATAATATTGTATCAGGTGATTATGTATATGTTAGATCTCTTTCAGGTTCACCTCTGGAACAAAAGTTGGAAGGTCCTTTCCAAGTACTGCTTACATCCCATACATCAGTCAGAATTAAGGAACAAGCATACTGGATCGATTATACCAGAGTGAAGAAAGCCCCTAAGTCACAATGGAAATCATCATCTACCAGACCTCTGCGGCTTCAGATCCAACAAAAAGACTGTTGATCGTTTGTATATTAATAATGTTCTGTATAGTAGGAACTCATTCTTGGGACCAGAATTTGTTTGTACAACTAACCTATAATGTAACAAATGCTTTGAATTTGACAGATTGCTGGGTATGTTCAGCATTTCCCAGAGGTAGTACAGAATTTCCATTATATGGTGTAATGGTATCACAAGTAAATTGGAGTTGGCCATTTAATCATAAAGGATTTGGTTGTTATGAATCTCCAGATAGTACAGCAGGACCCCAAAATGAGGTACAGAAATTAGGGAATTCTACAATAATTAGACAGAAGGATATGAATGCTCCACAGATGGGATGGTTCAATTTCAACTATTCTGCTCTAAACTGGAGTGTATGTGACCCACCAATTCTAACACTTACTAAAGGAAAATATAGCACTACCCCGGAACGTAGAAAAGTGCATCTAGGTATGCCCATTAATCAGACCTATGGCTGCTTGCCTCAAGGATTATGGTGGTTATGTGGAGATGGCCAGGCCAGGAAAAGACTACCTAACCGATGGCAAGGTGACTGTGGATTAGGATACCTAGTTCCCCAAGGTAGAATATTTAATCATTCACATCCTCCACCAGGTGTTTTGAGATCCTCATGGAAATTGGTTAAACGAGGAACCAATAACCCCCTGGTGACCTGAAGAACAGGATTCCATAGTTTTGTCAGATGGTTTCTTCCCTCATTACGGGTAAGTGAATTAGAAAAAGCAATAGTAAATATTTCTGCCACCATAGAACAAATGGAAAAACTCACCATAGATGCTATACAGGGAATCCAACAAGAAATTTCTTCATTAAGAAATGTAGTACTTCAAAATCGAATGGGTCTGGACATACTTTTAGCAAAAGAAGGAGGATTGCGTATGGTTATTAATCAAACTCGCTGTGTCTATGTTAACCAAGACAAACGAATTGAAATAGATTTACAACAAATTTGGGCAAACCCCAAAATACTACATCAAATATCCCTAGATGATACTTCCTTTGGATTTTCTGACCTCTGGGAAAAGCTTATTTCTTGGCTACATAATTTTATGTGGCTGAAGCAGCTCTTTGTTGGAGTTATCATGATTATTGTATTAGGATTATTGATTTGTATTATGTTACGATGCTTTCTGTGGATGTGTAAAAATAATGGGAACAGTTATGAAGAATGGAAGAAACATAGGCTAAGACAAAGGCTAGAGGACGGGAAGTATATTACCAGAATTCATACTAAGGATGTGTTATGGTTTAACCCCAGACGGCAACCAAGCACCACGCAGCTGCTTGTAGAAGAATGGTTGCAGAAGCGTGGCCATAGAATCCCTAAAGATCTGCACAATCCAGGCCTGGAATTAGAATAGGCCTGGAATTAGAATTGTGCTGAAGTTCTTGTGCTGAAGTTAACAAGAAAGTGGCCTTGATCTATTCTTGAATCCTGAGACCAAGTAACTTTGTTGTACTAACAGGCCGTGGCTGTAACAAGCTGCAGCTGTTGGGAAGATAGGTGCAAGGCCAAGGGAGATAGGGAGCGGAATGGGAATAAAGGGAGTAGCAAACCGCAAGGCTGAAACAGAGCAACGCAAATAGCTACATGGATAGAATGCTTATTTTAGTCATGATAATTAGGGGTGTGAGAACAGCGCGCTCTTAGGGGCTAATAAACAATTAAATTTTTGCTTTGGGAATATGCGTGTGTATCGAGTCTATATAAGTAGTGTTAGAAACTAATAAAGTTGAGCAAGATGCATAACTCATATTGAGTAATTTCTTGACTCCGGCGAACCTTTCTCCCAACAGCTGCTTGCACATTTCCCCCCACCCAGAGGGATGGGAAGGAGGATCGGAAAGGAATGTAAAACTCAAGGGTTGAGATAAGAACAATTTAATAGGTAAACCAAAAGCCGCACACGCAAGCAAAGCAAAGCAAGGAATTCATTCACCACTTCCCATGGGCAGGCAGGTGTTCGGTCATCTCCAGGAAATCCGGGCTCTATCACGCGTAATGGTTACTTGGGAAGACAAACGCCATAATGACGGATATCCCCTCCTTCCTTCTTCTTCCCCCAGCTTATATACTCTGCATGATGTTCTATGGTATGCAATATCCCTTTGGCTAGTTTGGGCCACCTGTCCTGGCTATGTCCCCTCCCAATTTCCCATGCTCCTCCAGCCCTCTCACTGGCAGGGCCCAAGGAACTGAAGTGTCTTTGATTTGGTATAACATCACCCAGCAACAACTAAAACCATCAGTGTCCTATCAACATTGTTCTCACATCATAGCCAAAACACAGCACTGCACTAGCTACTAAGAAGAAAGTTAACTCCATCCCAGCTGAAACCAGGACAGGATGGTATTGTTTAAGCAAAAGAATTTACTAAGGGGAAAGAAATGGGGGGGCTTGATATAGTGAAAAAAACTAAAACTCTGCTGCAGACAGAAACTGCATAGATAACAGAAACATTAACACCCGAGAAAGAGGGAAGGGCGGGAGCTTAGCACCTGTGGATAACTGGCTAGCTGAAAAGGGTCACATAGACATAGTCCAGCTGGCTGGACAAAAATGCACATCGCTCTCAGCTTATCTGAAGTAAAGCAAAATACACTGTCTTTGGCTGTCCTTGTTACACAATAACAGGAAGATTTCGGTGGGAAAAGAATGTTGCAGGTGGGAACAGAAAACTACAGAAGAGAAACTAGGGGTGGGCTTGGTATTTAGGCAACTAACCAATAATGAGCTTAACTTTTGTAATATGTATGAGCTAATTATAAGAAGGCATAAAAGGTGACTGTAAGAGACAATAAACGAAGTCTGCTGATCACTCATATTGAGCGACTGTGTCTTCCCTCCGTCGCAACAAATGGCGCCCGAACAGGGACCCTAGAGAGGGCTGAACCTGCGAGCCACGGTTCGACGGAGATTCGGGTACCGGTCCTGAAAGCAGCGCAGGAGGCGGAAGGGCACAGTCCCCGCGCCCGGGAGCACCTACAGAGGGTCCCGCCGGCCACGCGTCGCCGAAGTCTCGCAAAGGCTGCAACAGCGCTGACGAAGGTATGGAGAGACAAGCGACGTATGATTCGCTCATATGCTTTTTAGAAAAGCGGAGCGTTCGGGACATAGATTGTAAAAAGGAATTCCTGGGGTTATTAGCGTATGGGATAGCATCCGGGACCCCCGCGGCAGCGGCGAGCGGCGGCGCGTGGCCCGGCAGGCCCCGTCCCGGCCGCGGTTTCTCTCCAAGGCGGCACCCCACCCCACCCCCCCCTCCGATCGGCGCCATGGCGATGCAAGCGGCCAAGCGAGCTAACATCTGGCTGCCCCCAGAGGTCAATCGGATCCTCTATATTCGGAACCTGCCGTATAAAATCACAGCGGAGGAAATGTATGATATTTTTGGGAAATACGGACCTATTCGACAAATCAGAGTTGGAAACACTCCTGAAACAAGAGGAACAGCTTAAGCTTCTCAAGGAAAAATACGGACTTGATTACAAACCCACAAAAAAAAAAAAAAAAAAAAAAAAAGTGCTTCAGATGTCCCCTACAAGAAATGGGTTTCTGCCTTGAACTAGCAAACATCTCTGTGCTTAAAGAGAAGCCTTTTTGCCTTGATGGAGATAATTTATTCTGTATTCTGTATTTATGCTGTATTCTGAATGTGGAAATTGGTTGGGACTAGGAGGCTGGCTTAAAGGCATTTTGCAAACGGGATTATTATTTTTGATCGTTATTGTAATAATAGTTTCTTGATCAAAACCAGCCAACACTATTTGTAAGCATTAGGCATATCTGAAGAGAATGCCTTTATTTGAATCAGCAGTTAAGGTGTAGTTTAGTCTGAGGCTGTGGTTTTATCTGCTTCTGGTGAATTTTTGAAGTGATGAAATCAGAGATACAAGGTATACTAAGAGTTATGAGGTAATAAGGTAATAATCTAAGTAAGGGTGCTGTCTTTTATATCTACAAGTGCAACATGCTTTTATGTAGCAGAGAGAAACTTTAACAATAATGTTGCTTGAGCGAGATGTGCATGTGACAACTTGGGAAAAGGGATATCACAACTGGAGTGCAACAGTGTTTTTACGTCTGGCAGAGTGAAATCTTTCAAGACCTGAGTTTAGACAGTCTAAAATAAATAGTTAGTATTCAGAAAACGCATCTTAAGCCTCTTTTGCTTACATAGTGTTATGGAAGTCAACTGCTATTGTAGAGAATTAATGATTTTTTAATACATATTAATAAATACTACTATTTTAACTTGAGGCAGTTGAGTGAGAAATACTCACGTGTAGCATTTGAGGGAATGTCAGCATAAATCGCACTTACAGTAAGACTGCATTTTTAATTACTGTACTCGTTAAGATTCGATGATGCCATAAGGCTAAGGCCTTTTATCACAGATCGGTTCTGAACTAAAAGGTGTGTGCACATGTAGATATGCACATTTGTGTTATTTTCCTTAATTGGCTACAAAATAATAATTAGGTTGGGGACTAGATCTTGGGAATTTGTCTATTATACTTCTGTTTGTTAAGGAACGTGCATAACACACAGCACCCATGTAGGCTTGGCTTGTGGCATAGTTGTCAAATTTAGCATAGACATTCAGACAGATAAGCAACGTACTCTTCTTGTGTGTATCACCTACAAGCCATTATGGCTTAGTGTGTAAATCTGTATGTAACTATTGAAAAAACACTTATGAATGTATATAGCTTAGAACTAATTTTTCCCCTTTGTTAATTCTTTGATATCAATGAGGTATTCTTCAGAAAATGTATGGACTGGTTGGTTGCATAAGGGCAGTTGTTATTTGGACAGAAAATTGTTAATGGTCAGGGATTTTCCACTTAAATATTTGCAAATATTCCTAGTCAAACATCAGTTTGGTTTCTTTTTGGGTTTTGAGCTTGCATTAGTCCATGTTCAGAACTTTAAAATTACCTTTGAATTTTTTAAACTTTTTATATCACTGGAACAGAAAGAGCATCTAAATTAAAGCTTCAAGCTAACTTTATTTTTCAAGTATTTCAGGAATTATACTTCTGAACTGAGATTTTATAAGTTGGCTGTGTATGTTCCTGTGTTAAAACGCTGTTATTGAAAATGGTCAACCAAGCCTATGTCGCCCAAAATAAAAACGGGGGAATTGTGGATAACTGGCTAGCTGAAAAGGGTCACATAGACATAGTCCAGCTGGCTGGACAAAAATGCACATCGCTCTCAGCTTATCTGAAGTAAAGCAAAATACACTGTCTTTGGCTGTCCTTGTTACACAATAACAGGAAGATTTCGGTGGGAAAAGAATGTTGCAGGTGGGAACAGAAAACTACAGAAGAGAAACTAGGGGTGGGCTTGGTATTTAGGCAACTAACCAATAATGAGCTTAACTTTTGTAATATGTATGAGCTAATTATAAGAAGGCATAAAAGGTGACTGTAAGAGACAATAAACGAAGTCTGCTGATCACTCATATTGAGCGACTGTGTCTTCCCTCCATCGCAACAAGCACCTAGCACTTTGAGAAGGGACAGTTATGATCTCAACAAGAATGTAAGTAAGGAGCCTTCTGAAGAGGACGTGCTAACTGCTAAAAGAAAACAAACTAGGGTAAAATAATTGTGGTAGTAATAGATCAGCGACTTCCTACTCAAATGGCCCCCACCCCAAAGAAGGTGGATCCCCCGCTGGCCCCGGGATCATGCTGATATAGGTTAAAACCAGCCTAGTGGGCATGTATTAGCTTGACATGTTTAGAGTGGACAATAAGGAAGGGCTAATCCTTAGCTAGCAGATGTTTTAAGATAACAGAAACTAAATAACAAAGACTGCTAATGTATGCAAAGATAAACAAGAACTTCAGGTAACTGCCCAAGAAGATGAAAAGTACATCTTGAAGAGGCACCAGAGGGAGGAGATTCTGAATGTTTGGAAACCTTATGTATATGCATGCCTTTGTATAATAAATATCGGGCTGCTTGTTGAAACGGTGTGCAAGTTAGGAGGAGCGATCCCCTTTGCACCTGGCGCCACAATAAACATACCTGCTTTATAACTCTCCTCGAGTTGTAGAGTTTGATTCTGCATGTCAGAACTGCACAAAGATATTTAGAATACAGTTCTGCAGCATCACTACACAATGCCCCATTTTTCATGCTGTATTACTCTTGAAAATCCATTCTATGCATTCTGTTGCTTGATCATGTAGCCACAAGTGATGCATAATCTGGGATTCAGGAGACCCTCTCTTTGTGCTCAGCTTGTTGGAGTCAAGTGGGAAGTGAGAGAAGATGAGGCAAAGTCCCACAACTGTGGAAAAGCAGGTGGGTACCCAGAGGAGATGTCCATGGTAATATGAAGTCATACCCTTGCTCCAAGGGAAAACCCACTGGAGGAAGATTTTGATGAGCTAGTGGTAGCAAGGGGAGCCATGCTGTGCCATTGAAACCTGGAATCATGCTGGAAGCTGTTATACATGAAGCCCAAGATAGAAAGGTTTTTAGGTTTTTGATGGTTTTGTGTGTGTGTGTGTGTGTGTGTGTGTAAAAAAGAAAAACCTTCTGCTACTTCTTTGGCAAATTAAAAATTTGGTCCTTGGGATTAGTTATTCAGTCAAATTGCCATACTAGAAATTGTTAACGTAACAATGCTTACTTACATACTGAATGATGAATGATGTACCACTTATCTATAGGATGACGTATTTATGTTTATCTAAAAGTTGGGAAACGTCCAAGGACCCTTATTGCTAACATGACGGATGTACTAATTGCTAAGTCCTTGGATTTGTCATCTTTAAAAAGGCTATCTGGTTCCTAAGTTCCTGTTGCTTATACAACGTGGCAAAGAAAAGGACTTAAATCATGGTCAGTAGTTTAGTGAGATATGTAAATGAGTTCCTGGAATTGTAATGAATATGTAAACGATTTCCCGGAAAGTTAATGAATAGGTATGAGTAGCTTGTATAAAGAGGGGACTGAAAAATCCCCTCGGGGTGCATGACTTTGGTGGAGCGATCCTCCATGCACCCAGCGCTGCTGAATAAAGATAACCTCTGCTCACTCGAATATTGGTGACTGATTCTTCAAATCAATACACAAAACTTATCATGTAAATAAATATAATCACAGCTAGATTTGAATAAAAGGGACAAAGGTGTATGAATGGTTAATCTAAAGATTACTTTGTAAACTGATTCAAAGAGTATGTACCACCCCGAAATATCTTGTAGTGGACAAACAGGCTCTTATCCAAAAACTTTCTCTGATGAGGAAAAGCAGTTTTCTATAGCCATCATTTCTCAGAAAGCTTTGCTTGTATTTTTCTGTCTCCTGCACTGTTGATAATTTTGATTCACAAGAATGTCAAGCTTTTAGAAGGTTGTATTCCTTTCCAAAGGTAAAACTAAGCATTTTTAACATCATCCAAAGTGGTCAGAGGAGAAGAGACAGTTTTGAAAACATGCATTTATGACTGAAACTGTGATAAACATTTGAAGACTTGGCAGCGTATCATCACTGACCTTTACTTGTGAGCACTCATAACTGCAGAGATTAATTTTTACTAAAATGTTTTGAGGATGTAAGATTCCAGTTACTGTAAGTACAACAGAAAATCTTATATACTGTCTACTTATCTTCAGAACAGTCTGCTTAGGGGAATATGTATGTACAGTAAAATACTGCAAACTGCAGAAGTTGTAGTAACAACATGAGATCTTGGGGCAGGAAGGAAAAGATACAATCAGTATAATATATTTATCTATAGACTTCTATGCAAACATGGCTTTCAGAGACACCAACACAATACATATATTGAATTTGCTTCCACTAGTTTCTAAGAAGTGCTACATGCTACCTGGAGAAAAGTCCATAGTCACTACTCAAAAAAAGTAATTTTAAAGTAGATGGTTTGCAAGCCCACCTGGTTTCATTTTGCTCATTGTAAAAATCTTAGGTTTGCTTGATGTTGCAAGTTAACATGGCAAAATGTTATTGAATTAGCCAAATCACAGTAATGGATGAGGAATCTGCTTCAATTTATCTTATTCCCAATTTAGCAGTAAAATTTAAGCATATGTGTAAATCCCATTGAAATCAATAGGGTTTATGCACATAAAGTGCTTTGCTGAACTGGGGCCAGTAAAGAAATATGACTAATCGCACTAATAAAGGAAATAGGAGTTAGTCCAAGTTACTTAATCACAGTCTGTTTATGGGGAAAGAGCTGTGCTTTTTACGTCCTCACTGTCTTACACTTTAAAAAATAAATACAAGCCAGAAAGGGAAATTCAACTTTCTATAACATGATGATGCTATAATTTGTGCAGTAACCCCTTCATGATTGTTCTTTTGCTTATTTGAGCTACTGACATTACCAACCCCCCATTAATTCTGTTCTTGGTTTGGCAATCCCTTTTAACTGTGTTCTGTTTCTGCTTTCTCCCTCCTCTCTCCCCACCAAATCTGTTCTATTTTGAGTTTGGCAAAATTATACAGATTAGTGCTGAATAACCAACACAAAGGAAAATTGTAATTTGAGAGATTTAGGGCCAAGTTCCTAACTGATGTAAATCCTCACAGCTCCACAGCAGTGACTGAAGCAACATGAGTTGAATGCTGGCTGAGGTTTTAGACCTCAGGGTTCATTTTTTTCCCTCGTAGAATGTCTAGAGTTAAAGCGATTTTCTTAGATTTGCTATTAAGAACTTTTCAGCTATTCAGTTTGTGTTTTTTTCCCTGTGGACTGCAAAAAGCATACACAATCTTCATAGAATCATAGAATCATTTAATTTGGAAAAGACCTTTGAGATCATCAAGTCCAACCGTTAACCCAGGACTGCCAAGTCTATCACTAAACCATGTCCCTAAGCACCACATCTGTGTGTTTTTGAAACACCTTCAGAGATGGTGATTCCAGGACCTCCCCGAGCATCCTGTTCCAATGCCTGACCATTCTTTCAGTGAAGAAATTTTTCCAAAAATCTTGATACATCCTACCTAATCTGCAGGTGAGTACTCGTGATTTGGCCCTATAAATCATGCAATATATTTTTTGATGTGTGTGAGTGCTCTTCTTGAAAAGTGATTATTACATGGAAACTCATACAAATAATTTCTTCAGACCCTGATTCAGAAGTTCACATTCTGTGGAGATTTTAACCTATTAATGTTAAAAGACTGCAGAAAGCAAATACAAGGAACATGATGTCAAGAAATAAATAGCGCTTTTTTTTTTTTTTTTTTTTTTTAGGAAATACCTAGGCTATATAGTAATAAAAAACCCAGAAGTTTAAAACGCACAGTTCACATATTGTCATTACACACATCCAAAAAAGGTCAATTATTAGATTTGTTATGTGTACAAAATTCCACTCAAATCCCAACAAGATAAGTAAGAGGGAGAAAACATAGAAAAGTAGAAAAGTAAGGACATTTCCAAGGAAATAAAAACAGACAATAAAAGGAAAACCTCAGATAGACTGAAAATAATAATTTTGATGGTATGTCAGAAGCAAAATGTACAACAGATATAAAGCCATGTTTTCTCTTAATCTCTACTTGATCTAGACTTATAAATTTTGTGTATCCTAAAATTTACCAAGGAGGCTTATAGGAGCTGAAACTCAAAGCTGCCTATATTCACTTTCAAAATGTGTTGCTTTCCCTTGCTCTTACATTACAAGCCTAGCTAAGAACAGAAGACTCTGTTTGATTGCTGCTTTTCAGCGTTGACCCTCCATGGTTGTTTATATCCTGTAGGTAAAAAAGATTAATACAATAAACTATCACAGTGATATTTTTTTCCATCTATGGAATTCATTAAAAATCTAATTTATGCTGGGATGCTAGCTGCCCATTTTATTTTTTGTTCTGCCTGTGGTTGCTGTTATACTGTAGGATGCTAGGAATGTAATTGAACATTCTTTCTGTAGCTTTTATGCTTACTAGCTGTTCTTGGAGGACTCCTAGAGAACAAAGCATTAAGCAGGACCAACACAGCGAGTCTTTAGTAAACACCTGTTTCTCTGGTGGTGTTTATGTGTGTGAATTTGCCCAAATTAACTGTAGTGCTGCTCACGGCACAAAAACTTAACCAACTGCTAGCATTTATGTCACAAGCATCCGGTTTCAGAAATCTATAAATTAAGCATAAATTTTTCTCTGAACTGAAATGCACAGGATTAGTTGTTCAAAATGCTGCCCTGCTTAAAAAGAAATGGGCTTAAGCTATGAGTTCCAGATGATATTCAAGAAGTTAAAACTGATGCATATTCAGATTGAGGGATAATTCACACTTTTTGTGCATCTTATTTACCTTTCCCCAGCTCTCCACAAAAGTAAGTGGAGGCAGGATAAACTGCAATTCCGTATGCAGAAATTAAATATATGAAGAGTAACAGAGGAATTGTAGGGGGACAAAGACAGTGGGTTGATTGACATTGACAATATGCAGCTGTGGCTTTGCTTTGACGATGTGCAGCTGTGATCCTACAGCAACTCAGTTAAATAGCTCTGAGGAGCGGGGGGGGGGGGAAGAGAGAACCTGGATGAAGCAGACACAAGGAGGAGTGTGGTCTGGCCTCTGGAGAACAGAGAAACAGCGTAGACAGTAGAGTTTGGCCAATAATAAAGCTTTTTGCTGCTTACTATTTTATTTTTCCTGGCCACCGTAATTTAATTGCAATGAGGAACAACTTCTATTCTGGGTAAGCAACCTCTTAATGACAGAAAACCTGTAATTGGTGATGTCCTTTGGACACACTCCAGCACCTCAACGTCTTTCTTGTAGTAAGGGGCCCCAAACTGAACACTGTATTTGAGGTGTGGCCTCACCAGTGCCATGTACAAAGGGACGATCACCTACCTTGTCCTCCTGGCCACACTATTTTGGATGCAAGCCAAGATGTTATTGGCCTTGGCTGCTTGGGAACACTGCTGGTTCATATTCAGCTGGCTGTCGACCAACACCCCAAGTCCTTTTTGGCCAGGCAACTTTCCAGCCACTCTTCCCCAAGCCTGTAGTGTTGCATGGGGTTGTTGTGACCCAAGTGCAAGACCCAGCACTTAGTCTTGTTGAACCTCATGCAATTGGCCTCAGCCCATTGATCCAGCCTGTACAGATTCCTCTGTAGGGCCTTTCTACCCTCAAGGAGATCAACACTCCCACCCAATGTGCTGTCATCTGCAAACTTCCTGAGGGTACACTCGATCCCCTCATCCAGATCATTGATAATGATATTATAAAAACCTGAACCCTGGGGAACACCACTTGTGACCGGCTGCCAGCTGGATTTGCCTCCATTCACAACAACTCTTTGGGCTCAGCCATCCAGCCATTTTTTACCCAGCACAGATTAAACTCATCCATGCCATGAGCAGCCACTTTGTTCAGGAGAATGCTGTGGGAAACAATGTCAAAGGCTTTACTAAAGTCCAGGTAAACAACATCCACAGCCTTTCCTTCATCCACTAGGCGGGTCATCTTGTTGTAGAAGGACATCAAGTTAGTCAAGCAGGACCTGCCTTTCATAAATCCATGCTGACTTGGCCTTGATCACCTGGTTGTCCTATATGTGCCATGTGATGGCACTCAAGATGATCTGCTCCATAACCTTCCCCGGCACTGAGGTCAGATTGACAAGCCTGTAGCTCCCCGGGTCCTCCTTCTGGCCCTTCTTGTAGATGAGTGTCACATTTGAATACCTCCAGTCTTCTGGGACCTCCCCATTTAGCCAGGACTGCTGATTAATGATTGAAAGTGGCTTGGTGAGCACTTCTGCCAGCTCCCTCAGTACCCTTGTGTAGATCCCATCTGGCTCCATAGACTTGTGTGTGTGTCCAAGTGGTGTAGCAGGTCACTAACCATTTCCCTTTGGATTATGAGGGCTTCGTTCCACTCCCTGTTCCTGTCTTGCAGATCAGTGGGCTGGGTACCCTGAGCACAAATGGTCTTACTATTAAAGACTGAGGCAAAGGCATCATTAAGTACCTCAGCCTTTTCCTCATACTTTGTCACTATATTTCCCCCTGCAGCCAATAAAGGATGGAGATTCTCCTTAACCCTCCTTTTCTTGTTTACGACAGTAGTCAGATTAAGTTGTATTTGGGCTTTGGCCCTTCTAATTTCTGCCCTGCATAGCCTCACAACATCTTTGTAGTCCTCCTGAGTTGCCTGCCCCTTCTTTCAAAGGTCATAAACTCTTTTTTTTCCCCCCCTGAGTTCCAGAAAAATCTCTCTGCTCAGCCAGGCCAATCTTCTTCCCTGTTGGTTCATCTTTCAGCACATAGTGACAGCCTTCTCCTGCACCCTTAAAATTTCCTTCTGGAAAAATGTCAAGCCTTCCTGGACTCCTTAGCACTTCAGTGCTGCCTCCCAAGGGACTATTTCAACCAGGCCCCTTAACAGGCCAAAGTCTGCCCTCTGGAAGTCCAAGGCAGCGGTTCTACTAACCACCCTCCTTACTTTTCCAAGAATCAAAAACTCTGTCATTTAATGATCACTGTGCTCAAGATGACCTCCAACCATCACATCACCCCCAAGTCCTTCTCTGTTCACAAATAGGTCCAGTGGGGCATCTTCCCTAGTTGGCTTACTCACCAGCTGTCAGGAAGTTTTCTTCCATACACTCCAGGAACCTCCTAGACTGTTTCCTCTCCACTGTGTTGTATTTCCAGCAGAGAGCTGGTATGTTGAAGTCCCCTATGAGAACAAGGGCTAGTAATCGTGAGGCTTCTCCCAGCTGCTTATAGAATATTTCATCTGTCTCTTCATCCTGTTTAGGTAGTCTATAACAGACTCCCAGCATGATATATGCCTTATTTGCCTTTCTCCTGATTCTTACTCATAAACACTTGACCCTTTCATCACCATCATCAAGTTCTAGACAGTCAAAACATTCCCTAAAATACAGGGGTACCCCACTGCCTCTCCTTCCTTGCCTATCCCTTCTGAAGAGTTTATAGCTATCCACTGCAGCACTCCAGTTGTGCAAGTCATCCCACCATGTTTCCGTGATTGTAACTATATCATAGTTTTCCAGCTGCACAGTGGCTTCAAACTCCTGTTATGTTGCTCATGCTGTGTGCATTGGTGTAGATGCACTTCATTTGGGCTATTGATTCTGCCACCTTTTTGGGGGAAGAAGCCCTAATTCCTATGTGACTGTTGCTAGGCGCTTCCATGGTTTCTAATGCATCAATAGCTCTTGCATCTTTGCTGCCACATGGATCTCCATCCCCTACCCCAACTGAGATGGCTAAGGTACTGTACACATTCATGAAGAGACATTTAAAATGTGTTCCAGTGTACTCAGCACATCATGGAGCAGACTGAAGGACCTTACTACCACAGCATTCCTCTAACATTTGTGTGCAGCTCCATGGCTTATCACTAGACCCTGGTATTCCTTTTCCCCCTTCAAATATAGTTCAAAGCTCTTTCAATGAGCTTTGCTAACTCTTGCACAAAGATCCTTTTGCCCCTTTGACACAGGTGTACCCCTTTTGTTGCTAGCAGGCCTAGTGTCGTGTAGACCAGTGTGGATAACTGGCTAGCTGAAAAGGGTCACATAGACATAGTCCAGCTGGCTGGACAAAAATGCACATCGCTCTCAGCTTATCTGAAGTAAAGCAAAATACACTGTCTTTGGCTGTCCTTGTTACACAGTAACAGGAAGATTTCGGTGGGAAAAGAATGTTGCAGGTGGGAACAGAAAACTACAGAAGAGAAACTAGGGGTGGGCTTGGTATTTAGGCAACTAACCAATAATGAGCTTAACTTTTGTAATATGTATGAGCTAATTATAAGAAGGCATAAAAGGTGACTGTAAGAGACAATAAACGAAGTCTGCTGATCACTCATATTGAGCGACTGTGTCTTCCCTCCGTCGCGACAGACCAGCCTGTGATCAAAAACCCCCAAATTTTGATGGTGACACCAGTCATGGAACCAGGTATTGATCTGCTCGATCTTCCTGTTTCTTCCATCATCATTCTCTGCAACTGGTAGGATAGAGGAGAATACTACTCACGCTCCTGATCCCTTATCCAGTTGTCCCAAGGCCCTGAAGTCTCTATTGATCGCCCTTGGACTTCTTATTGCAACTTCATCTCTGCCTACATGGAAAAGCAACAGAAATATCTCAGTTTAATCAACCACATTCTTTTTCTCATATAGTGATGGGCTGGTTGTTTTTTTTGTCTGCTTGGTTAGGTGACTGATTCAGCCCTGCATGCCTTAAGAAGACTATTTATGTCTGAGGCTTTTGTCAGTGTACTGTATGCCCAGGAATGGTAGGGAGAGGCTTGGAACATCTTTTGTGCTACTCTTTAAATAAAGTCATTCAAGGGTGCTGACTACCCATTGACTTTAGCAACTGGATAGGGCTAAAGAACAAGTCATCAGTAGGTATTTTATATTCTATAACCTTCTAAATCCTGGTTGAGTGCACCATGGTTCACAACACAGCAGGACTTACTCTGCTGTGGCTTTCATTATGTATGACAGCTGCACACAGCAAAGGTTGCTGAGCAAAGTTGTCTTTGAGAGCAACGGAGCTCCAGCTGCTTCATAGGTGAGTGAGCAAAGAGTCAGGGTCCACAGCTTTCTCCAAAAGGTACTTTTAAGCTGAATATATCCATGGACTCTTTCAAAGGCTGAGAGATGGAGCAGCAGGTACACAGGGGAGTGAACAGTTTTATATTGGAATTGTGACTGCTTCTTTTGATATGAACCAATGACTTTGGAATATAATTATTAAAAAGATAGACTGTTGAAAGGCCTCCTTCTGTCCTGGCTAATCTGTTATTGAATAAGCATTTCAGAGAGTGCTATACTTCTTTTGTATACATACCTATACACCATGTTCCTAAATCTCCTTATTCAGATGCTTATCTTTAGGAGCAGATTTTCAGATATTTCAGGTACTTTATATATGAAGTGCAGGACTGGGAAGGGGAATAAAGTGGTGGAATATCTATGTGAGCATGTTCCCTGGGCAGGAATAGAGATAATACATTTAGCAGTGCTAGTGAGTGTGAGAAGTTTTGTATCACTTTGGGTTCCTCATAAATTCACATCTGAACCTTTTGTCATATGTGTAGTTACAGTGATATCTACAAATAAACTCAGAATTTGAATATATGCATGAATCTAAACCTTTATTGAATAACGGCTTAACTGTCCATAAGTTATTCCAGGTATAGGGGCAGAAATGAGAAGAGATTTGTTTCTACTGTGTAAGCATAGTGAATTGTGAACTATTTTCTTCAGCTGTATTAAAGTTATAGGGGAGCAAATATCTTAAAAACTGATAATTACATTAAGTTAAATACTGCACAATGATATGGGGGATAAGCAGGTTATATGGACAAGAGATCAAAATCACACATGCCATAAGGAGAAAATTTCTGGCTAAAAAAATGGAGCTTAACATCATTCTGCATTATGTGCAAATTTGAAAGTGTTAGATATCAGAAATTTTTTTTTGTCTTGGGAATTACTTTCAATTTAGGAAATAACATATCTATTGGGTGATAAGTAACTTGCCCTAAAATACCAGTAAGTTTGTTAAATTTAGGTTCAACAGATATTTATGAATTAGAACAGAGATTAAGAAATTCTTTAAATCTTTTTGATAATGTATTCTTAGTGAAGTATAATAATTGCAAAATGAAAATTAATACAGGGAAAACCCCTACATCTGGCAGTTTCAATAATATGCTTATTCACAATAAGCATATTTAAGATATCCTTCATGATCATTAGCTTCATGGGATTAGGAATGAGCCATCATAGATTTAGCAATGAATCCCCCTCAGGATTTTTTATCAGATATGAAACCCTTTCCAGGCCATATGGTGACAGAGGGCAGCACTCTTTCCCAGGGACCTTGTTAGAATCACAGAATGGTCAGGGTTGGAAGGGACCTCTGGAGACCATCTAGTTCAGGGGTCCTCAAACTACGGCCCGCGGTCTGGATACGGCCCCCCAGGGTCCTCAATCCGGCCCCTGGTATTTACAGACACACACACCCCCCCGGAGGTTGCGGGGGAAACCAAGCAGCTGCAGATGACTGCCTGCCACTTCATCTGCGCACCAGCCCCCTGTTTAAAAAGTTTGAGGACCCCTGATCTAGTCCAACCCCCTGCTAAAGCAGGTTCACCTAGAGCAGGTTGCACAGAAACGCATCCAGGGGGGATTTGAATGTCTCTAGAGGAGGAGACTCTGCAACCTCTCTGAGCAGCCTGTTCCAGTGCTCTGTCACCCTCAAAGGAAAGAAGTTAGTCCTCATATTCAAATGAAACTTCTTGTATTGCGGTTTGTGCCTGTTGCCCCTTGCCCTTTCACTGGGCACTACTGAAAAGAGTTTGGCCCCATCCTCTTGACACTCACCCTCAGGATATTTGTAGATATTGATAAGATCCCTGTAGAGGGATTTTTAAAGGACCGAGGACATATGTTACCATTGTCTGGGTTGGACAACCCAGGCCTGTTAGTTGAAGCTGCAGAGCAGTTTTTAATAGTCCTGGGAACAAGCAGTGGGAGAAGGAAAACAAGCTATGTACAAACAAGAAGCCAGGTGCAGAGCAAGCCCTGGGAACCGCAAAATCAACACACTCTCATCGGCACACTCTGATAAGGCACCTGCAGCATGCCCACCAGTCAGCGACACGGACCCCCACGTGGCCCAGAGACTTTTATCCAATCACCTGTGTGTAAAGTCAGGTGAGCGGTCGGTTTAAGTTATAAATATGACCTGTTTGTTTAATAAAGTGAGCACGGCATGTAGCCATATTGGTGTGATTGTCGTGACTTGGCCGACTCTCCACGGAGGACCCTCTTCATGTGGCGCCCGAACAGGGACCCATTTATTTGCTTAAATGCGGTTTAGCTTAAATGCTGTTCGCTTAAATGCGGAAGTCTCCGTGCATCGGACCCGAAGGGAAGTTGTCTGATTAGGGAGCTGGAGGTCGGAGGCGGGCGGAACCTGGAAGGCGAAAAGCGGAGCCCAGAGTTCGGTGTAGAGCTGCAGATCGCACCCCCGACGGTGGTAAGACTGCGTAGAGTAAATCGTGGCAGGACTCTACACTAAATTCCTCTCTGTGAGGGGGGGGGGGGGGGGGGGGGCACTACGGAAGACCGCAACGAGTGCGGCGGGGCTTCTCCACTGATACCCTTTCTGTGAGAGGGGGGAGCTCTGAGAAGACCGCGATGGAATTAGACGCGGCAATTAAACTGTTAACTAGCATCCTCCTTAAGAGAGGGGAGGGCGTTAAAGAGACAGAAGTGGAGACCTTAGTTCGCTGGGCACGAAAAAAGAATAAGATCCCCGAGCCCGTGTTATTGTTTAGTATTGCGGAATGGAGAGAAGTTGGAAATTGCCTCTGGGATACTACAATCGAGGGAGGCAAAGAAGGAAAAGAAGCTAAAGCGTTAGGAGCTACGTGGCGGTCGATAGTTAACACTGGAAACTATGAAGGCGGAAAAAAAAGTAGCGGCGGTGGCCATAGAAGCGTTGGGGAGAGATGTGGTAGAAAAGCCGGTGGAGCAGAAGGGTGATTCACCTAAGCCTTCTCTCTTGGCTACATTTTTCGGAGTTGGGCATACTCGTCCTATGAAGGGTATGTCCGCCCCTGCGTGTTCAACAGTGCAGGAGCTTTTAGATAAGACAGCGGACAAACCGGAAATTACTCCTCGAGAGCCTGAGGTAACTGAGCCGAACCCGGAAGAGGCGGCTGAGCCTCCCCAGGAGGGCGGGGCAGCGAGTCCTGCTGCACCAATCGGAGCTGTGGGTGGAGCAAGACCAAAACGGAGGGTGGTGACAGCTCGTAGGTCTCGTCAGGGCGGGCAAAAGCGCCGTCCGAGGTCGTATCCTCCTCTTCCTGAAACATCATCTGACGAATTTGAGGAAGAAGGCGGGGAGAAACTTTGTGATAACAATACAGAGAAATCCTTACGGGGGGTAATAGATAAATTAAGAAACCTGGTAAAGCGAGTTAAAATGAACCTGCCTACTACTTCAATACCTGTAGTTCCTCCAGTTAGCCCAACTACCCTGCCAATGCTGAACTTGAGAAAAGATCCAATTCTACAGCGTTGGTCTGGTGGTGTTGTTCGTGATGCTATTTTGGAGGGTGATTGGCAGGTGACCAGCTCATTAGCTTGTCCAGTACTGGTTAATAACCTTGGTGCACAATGGGAGCCACATGATTGGAAAATATTGCAACAAGCAAAGCAAACAGTTACTACTCATGGTCTGCATTCAGAGGCTGCACGACAGATCATCCATTTTATTTTCACAGCAGACGTTCTTTCACCTGCTGATTGTGCTGGACTTGCTTCCCTATTATTGACTCCTTCTCAATATTTAATGTTTGAGGGGGAGTGGAAGAGACTAGCCGTAGAGGAAGCAAATAGACATCAAGATCCAGATATAGGAGATCCGCTTTATGGTCTACGGGCAGATATGTTAACTGGGCAGGGACTTTACTACACAGGTTCAATTGCAGTATCCCATACAAATGCATCAACTTGCTCAGACTTTAGCACATCGAGCCCTTTTGTCTGTGCCAGACAAGAAGAAACCTGCTTCCTATACCACTGTTCGTCAGGGGACAGCGGAGCCCTATGGGCAATTTGTAGACCATTTGTCTGCAGCATTAAAGGACAATTCTGATTTACCTGTGGACCTGCAGGAACATTTGTTCCGCACCCTCGCCTTTGAAGGGGCTAACCCAAGAACAAAGGCAATCTTAGCAACACTACCCCAAGGGAGTCCCATAGATGAAATGTTGATTAGAGCTACTCGAGCCGAACAAAATAACCAAGCGGCTGCCTTTACTGCTGTGTTGAGGGAGCAAGGGCATATAATTGCAGCGACCTTAACAAATCATATAGGTGGACATCGAAAGGGGAACAATGGTAAATCAGGATTTGGTATTTGTTACCAATGTGGTGAATCTGGACACATGAGGCGTACTTGTTCAAAGATTGTTTGGTGTCACAAATGTAACTTAGATACACATGCTACTGCTGTTTGTAGATATAACAGGTCGGGAAACATGCAGCGCAGCGCGTTGGGTCTACACGCGAAGACACAAGTACAGACCCCAACAACGCAGATGAGAAATGTGGTCTCTTATACCAGTGCATCCCAGCCACCCAGGGAAGCCTCAGGGTGGACGTGGCAACCGCAGTAGATGTAGCTTTGAATAATAAAGAAGTGACTTTAATTCCAACTGAAGTAAAAGGACCTTTGTCTAAAGTGAATTCTCCAGTTGGAGGACTTTTATATAGGGAGATCTTCAACAGGAAGGCAAGGAGTAATTGTTTTACCTGGGTTAATTGATGCAGATTTTATGGGACATGTACAAGTTATGGCCTATGCATTACAACCACCGGTTACTATTCCAAAAGGAAGTAAAATTGCTCAAATACTTCCCTATGACAGCCTTGCTGCGCATCGACAATCCTATGAGCAACTCGGACAACAAGGCCAGCCATCTAAGATGGGAGGAGAAGACGATTTTGGATTTACCGGACCTGAGGTGTGTTTCACATTAGACCTCAATCAAAGACCATATCAGAAGATTCAATTGAAGAAAGGCAGTCAGCAAATTACTCTGGAACCTCTATTAGACTCCGGGGCAGATGTCACCATCATTAATCAACATCTATGGCCCCAGAATTGGGAACTGCAAGCTCCAATCACCCAAGTGGTAGGAGTAGGAGGTGCAAAAGCCCTGAGGCAGAGTAAAGACTTGATTACATTGCAGTTTGAAGACGGCCAGGCTATTGTAATTCGGCCATACGTTATCTGGGTTGATTGGATGGGATGTCTTGTCACAATTGGGACTAGTTATGACAACTGACCAGCATTTTGCACCACGGCCAATGATCGGCAGCCACCCATACTGAAGATCACATGGTTAACAAAAAAGCCAATTTGGGTAGACCAGTGGCCGATGACAGAAGAACGGCTGCGCGTTGCTGAGGAATTGGTGCAGGAACAACTGAGAGTAGGTCATATTCGACCTTCTACAAGTCCTTGGAATATTCCTATTTTTGTGATACCAAAGAAGACTGGGAAATGGCGACTCTTACATGATTTACAGAAGGTTAATGATCAGATGTTAGCAATGGGAGCATTGCAACCTGGTCTTCCAACTCCTACGATGATCCCTCAGAATTGGCAAATTGTCGTGATAGACTTGAAAGACTGTTTCTTCATGATTCCCTTACATCCTGACGACACACAAAGATTTGCATTCACTCTGCCATCAATAAACCGTGCCGCTCCAGCCAAACGGTATGAATGGGTTGTCTTACCACAAGGAATGAAGAACTCTCCTACGATGTGTCAGACTATTGTAGATTGGGCACTTGTTCCGGTACGACAACGTTGGCCTCACATCCTGATCTATCATTATATGGATGATATTTTATTGGCTGCTGAACAAGGGATTTCAGACGATCAACTGAAATGGCTTGTTGACCACCTTCTATCATGTGGTTTGATTGTGGCGCCTGAGAAGGTTCAACGTTCGGCCCCATGGAAATATCTAGGCTGGCTCATCTCGGATGCTCAGATCCGACCACAGAAGGTGACCCTTACTACACAAATAACTACTCTGCATGATGCTCAAAGGCTTTTAGGAGACCTGCAGTGGGTTCGTAACATAGTTGGCCTCACTAACGATGATTTGCAACCGTTCCGGTCCTGGTTGCATGGCACCGAAGCCAACAGTCCTCGAACTTGTTCTCCAGAACAGCGGGCTGCCCTAGAAGTTGTGTCCCGCAAGATTCAGACTAGCTGGTGTGGTCGCCGAATGGCAAATCATCTGTTACCTTTTATGGTTTGTAATGTTGCCACTTCACCTTTTGCCCTTATTTTGCAATGGCAAAAGAAAAAGGGGGAAAATACGGCAATCGTTTTTGAGTGGCTGTTTTTGCCATCGCAACCCAGACATCGTATTTTAAGTCGTCCTGAAGCAGTGGGGGCCTTGGTGAGAAAAGGAAGAGACAGGATTGTTGAAATTGATGGGACTGAACTGGCAGATATCAGTATTCCAGTCCGTGGTGATGATTATGAGTGGCTCCTGAGACATTCAACAGCCATACAGGAAGCCTTGATGGGCTATACAGGTGTTGTACACAACAACCGGCCAAAAGGACCTCTCTGGAAGATGTTAGAACATTATCAGTGGATTGCGAGACCGTTACGCTCAAAAAGACCAGTTGACGGGCCAACAGTGTTTACAGATGCAGGATGAAAGATGAAGAGGGCTGAGTGTGTTTGGCAATCCGATAATCAGTGGCAGAAACAAGTGATCACCAGTGAACCACGGGGAAACCTTCAAACCTTAGAACTGAAAGCAGTGTGTTGGGCTTTGGGAAGCTGGAACGACACACCTGTAAACATAGCATCAGACTCATTGTACGTAGTTGGTGTAGTACAGCACATTGAAGATGCCTTGTTGAGAGAGACAAAGAACCAACATCTTGGTGAAATGTTTATACAACTGCGTAGTACTCTTCGACAGAGAAAAGATGAATTTTGTATTATGCATATTAGAAGTCATCAGTGGACCATTGGTTTGGGCGAAGGTAATGCTAGAGCTGATGAAGCAGTCAGCTGTCTGGCAATAACTCCTCCAACAAATAAGTTTGAGGAAGCTCGTAACAGCCATGAGATGTTTCATCAGAATGCAAAGTCTTTACATCGACAGTATCAAATACCCGTAGCAGATGCAAAGGGTATTGTCCACTCCCGTCCTCAATGTAGCTATCACGGACCTGGTTTAGGGGTAGGCACTAACCCAAAAGGTCTGAAGGCACTTCAGGTTTGGCAAATGGATGTAACACATGTACCTGACTTTGGGAAGCTTAAGTATGTGCATGTCACAATTGACACCTATTCTCATTTTATATGGGCCACTGCACAAACCAGTGAAAAGGCATTACATGTGGAGAGACACTTAATGTCTTGTTTGGCTTTCATGGGAGTACCTGTAGAAATAAAGACAGACAATGGTCCAGCATATAATAGTCAACGAGTCGCTAGGTTTATGACAACTTGGGGAATTAAACACGTTAAAGGGATTCCTCACTCCCCAACGGGGCAAGCACTTGTTGAAAGGGCAAATCGTACCCTGAAGGATTATCTTCAGAGACAGAAAGTATCGCAGGACATAGATGTAACTAAATGGTTGACTAAGGTGTTGTTTACCTTAAACTATCTCTCCCTTACAGAGGGTAGAGAGGGACCACCTGTTGTTATACATCACCAAACAGCGCGAGGGAACCAAACCACTACAGTTCCTGGTCTGAATGTTCTGTATAAAAATATGGCTTCAGGCATATGGGAAGGACCTAATCCGGTGTTATTTATCGGTAGAGGTTATTTTTGTATCTCCACAGACAAAGGACCTATATGGGTCCCTAGCAAGTTTGTGTGACCTGTATGTCAAGATCAGAAGACGGAAGAGAAGACTCAGAGCGAGCAGACAGAATAAACTGTCTGTGTTGTAAGGGATGTAACCCGTGGGTATTGTGTCAATGTATGCTTGTATGCTATGTGGGGTAAAACGGTTCTGTAAGCCAAAGCTTAAATGTAAATGGTGTAAAGAGTGTATGTGTTTGATTAGTAACTGGGCATGAAGGAAGAGAAAGCATACGGCTAGTGCAATACCATGCTGATTGGAGACAGCATACATCATCAGAATCTGTGAGCACAGATTTGTGGGGTGGAATGTGTAAAAAAAAAAAAAAAAAAAAAAAAGTGGAAATTGTAGGACTAAACGTGTTTAAGTGGTGGACTTGGTTTACGGTCTTGATGAATTTTTTACCCATTGGCCAAAGTATTTTTGACATCTTGCCTAGAACAAACATATGGGTGACATGGGCAAATATCACGGGAGTAACAGACTTTTGTTTAAGTCTGCAACAGGCAGACAACCTCTTTAGAACTTGTTTCATTGGTATTCCCCTGCAAGAGATTGAAACAAATTTTGATCGTTTTTGGAATGTTAAAACAGTGGATCTGACTTCCAATCAGAATGGTACATGTATGAGTCCAAATGGGCAATATGTTTGGCCTTCTATGCGTAATGCAGCATGGCAGAAGACAGTTATTGAGAATTTAAATCATCCACATCATTTACCTTTGCAGGAGTTAGACCTATTGGGTAGCGTTGTACCTGTTGAATATGTTAATGTAACTGCAACTGGTATAGCAGACTGTACCCACATGTCATCACCACTTTAACCCGTGAATGGCACTAGAGTAATTTGGTTTGGTGACCCGTGGCAGTTATGGCTAACACGTCAAGGTGAATGGGGGTTTTATACAGGGTTTCAAAATCTAACCGGTCCACCTATTTGGGGTGAATTGAAAACTGGGGGGTTTCATATTGATGTATCAGGGGGTTATCAGTTGCCACCGGGAGTCTTTCTGATATGTGGGGACAGAGCATGACCAGGGATTCCTTTGTATCCTGTCGGTGGACCATGTTATTTAGGACGTTTGACTTTGTTTGCTCCACATATGAAAGACTTATTGAAAATGGCTCAACAATCTCATAGATCACGGAGGGCACTGCGCACCTTTGATGAAACATGTAGTGACCGGGTCGATCTACAGTCTGTAACAGCAAATGTCCTAGCCTCCATATTTATGCCGGGGGCAATGACAGCATTAAATGCTAAGAATATACGAAGGTTAGTGTGCTGGGGAGAGAAACAATTTAATCTTACATCGCAGATTTTAAGTTTGTTATTGCTTGATGTAGATAGTGTTAGGCATCAAGGAAAACAAGCTATGCACAAACAAGAAGCCAGGTGCAGAGCAAGCCCTGGGAACCACGAAATCAGCACACTATCATCGGCACACTCTGATAAGGCACCTGCAGCATGCCCACCAGTCAGCGACACAGACCCCCACATGGCCCAGAGACTTTTATCCAATCACCTGTGTGTAAAGTCAGGTGAGCGGTCGGTTTAAGTTATAAATATGACCTGTTTGTTTAATAAAGTGAGCACGGCATGTAGCCATATTGGTGTGATTGTCGTGACTTGGCCGACTCTCCACAGGGGACCCTCTTCGGATCCCCTCTCAGTCTTCTCTTCTCCAGGCTAAACAGGCCCAGCTCTCTCAGCCTTTCCTCATAGGCAAGGTGTTCCAGTCCCCCAGTCATCTTCATAGCCCTCTGCTGGACCCTCTCCAGGAGTTCCCTGTCTCTCTTGAACTGGGGAGTCCAGAACTGGGCACAATACTCCAGGTGTGGCCTCACCAGGGCAGAGTAGAGTGGGAGGATAACCTCTCTTGACATGTGTTCCAGTCCATGAAAGCCCAAGACGGGGAGATTCATTGTTATATCTGGAGTGAGATTAAGATGCAAACGAGGTAAAATGCCGCTAATCAAGGAAATTTACTGGAACAGTGTTCATAAGAAAATAGCGATAAGAAAGGGAAGGAAAGATGGAAAAGAAGGAAACCTAGCAAGCAGTTGGGATAGAGTTGCAAGAGATAGTCACCACCATGGATCCAGTGGCGTCCTGTTGGTCCATAGTTTCCTTGTATGTTGATGGTGGCGGTCTCTAGATTGTGCCCTTACTGTTTGATTGCACAGTCTTCTATAGGGCATTTGGGGAGACTGTTTCCCAGACAACAGCATGTACTCCATTACGGTGCATGCTCCCCCTCTCGGTACACTGGTTCCGAAGGACACACGCAGCTGCCATGTGGTCCTTTGCCATGGACTGTGCATGCCTTGGCAGGTTGAGGTGGTTGTTCGTGTCTGGACATGTCCCCCAAAATGATGTGGGTGTTCCTTGACCCTGACTGATGTCTGGTTTCAGGTGGCTGTTTGCTCCTTGTCTGTTCACAACTGCTGAGTTGGGTTAAACCACCAGGTAGCCTTGCACCAATCTAGTCAGGAATGTAAACAAGCTTTGAGGCAGTCAGCTCAAAATATGGCCTCCCACACCACCCCATGGCTCAAAGATTGTTCCTTCTTCGTCCATGGTGGTGGAAAGGTAGAGAAAATAGTTAAGTGTGGAAAAGAGCATGCAATGTTTGTAATTGGGGTTTCATGCTTTGACCAAAATACTGCGTGGATATGTTTGACATCATGATAAAGAGAGGCAGCTATGAATTGCATATTTGAGACAGTGCATTGAATCAACTATATAAAACATGGAATTAAACAGGGGAGGAACAATAACAAAGCAACACCATATAACATATAGAAAAGGATGCGTTTGACCCATGGGGTACCTGGAAGCCATGAGAAGGGATCAAATTCCTAACCCTCCCAAGTCTGGACAGGGACAAGGGCCAGTTTTTATATTCCTGAAGTGATATGTTTAACAACTCAACCACTATCATAAATTTTTAAAGAGCAATTAGAATCATTTAGGTTAACACAGACACTTCCTTCTTCAGCTAACAGGTAATTGAGAGCCATTTGGTGTTGGAATATCACTGTTCACATTTGTGCGGCCTGATCTGCCAATAGATCAAGGGCATGGGCAGTCTCATTGGTGATAATTTCTGGGACGGCTTGTAACCAGATAATGCAGTTTAAATTATAGATAGGTTCTTGAGCACCACTAGCCAGTTTGTTAGGGTTCCAAGTGGCTGGCCCATAATGCTGTATAATTCGTTCTGGTGGCCACTCATCCTTTCCCCAATTCTGAGTGCTCCCACCGGTGAGAGAGGTATCAATCGATGGTTTTTCTCTTATTAGGTCATCATATACTCTGATTCCTAATGTATTTCCTTGGATTTGGGGTAAAAGAAAAAACAGGCCAAATATACCCTATATAACATATTCCTGACCAATTAGGGGGTAATTTTTTGTAGGCATACTGTCCACAACCCAATAGCGGCCTTGTAGGGCCCAGGTTCCATTAGGAAAAGGACCAGTCCATTTTTTGTCATTATTCGGGGCATCATAATATAAAGTGTCCTTGTTTCCCAGTGGTCCACCTATAACACCTCTGGTGGAGTTATAACTGCATCTCCATGCCCCCGCATTTATATTCCAGGAATAATTAGATACTAAGGGACTTCCTGTTTGGTTGGTATTGGACCAGAATTCTTGAAGAGTCTCTGGTTCCATTTGTGTATCACCAAGCCCAATGAAACACTTGTGCTACATACTTCTCTGCAGTAGTAATACCTCACTGACAAGTAAAATAGCCATATTAAACCCTTTATCCTTTGCTACATTACTGACACATTAGTGGTTATTTATAAGGACATTTTATCCAAGTGCCATTAGATAACTGAACGTGGGTCTGATTCCACTTGCTCTAAAACCTTGAACAATTATGAGGTTTACACTGCAGTTATACAATCTGTTGTGGTTTAACCCTGGCCAACAACCAAACACCACGTAGCCACTAGCTCACTCCCCCCTTGTTGATGCGGAAGGCTCAGACACAACATATACAACCAATGTGATCAAGTTAGTGCCACTTTATTAAGGGATACACAGCAATTTATACACTAGCACAAAACACACACATTGCTTCTAGATTGCTAATAGGCTAAAGCTGCTTGTCTATTCACTCTCCTGCACTCTGTGATTGGTCACGGCGTGGTATACATGCTCCTCACCTACATTCTGTTTCAACATTCTATTTTCTTATTTTTCAGTCCAACTCCTTTATCTCTTTCCCACATACAGTTCCTTAATAGTCCAACTTTCTTATCTCTCTGCCAGTACACAGTTTCTTTGTCTCTCTTGGCCTTGCATATGTCCTTCACAACAGCTGCAGCTTGTTACAGCTTCAGCTTGCTTGGCCTGCTATTACAACAAAGTTACTTGGTCTGGATTGCTCATAATATGTTTGTTGTCTTCCAGCCACTCAACACCCCCTCACTCAGAGGGATGGGGAGGAGAATCAGAAAGGTATGTAAAACTCAAGGGTTGAGATAAGAACAATTTAATAGGTAAAGCAAACGTTGCGCACACAAGCAAAGCAAAGCAAGGAATTCATTCACTACTTCCCATCGGCAGGCAGGTGTTCAGCCATCTCCAGGAAAGCAGGGCTTCATCATGCATAATGGTTGCTTGGGCAGACAAACGCCATAATGCTGGATGTCCTCCCCTTCCTTCTTCTTCCCCCAGTTTATATACTCAGCATGATGCCTCCGTGGCCACTCCAGCCCCTGTGGCGGGCATCACAGATACCTTGGGCCCCAAAACAAGTGATGCAGAAGACCAACCTGTGTCAGTGGCCCCTGAGGTTAAGAAATGGAAATGGAAAGCAGCTCTTTTGGTAAAGGAGGATGAAGGAGCAGGCCCATTACAGGAATAAGATGAAGAAAGCAAACAAGAGGTAACTTCTCAATCCCTATCTCTGAGTGAACTGTGGGATATGCGGAAAGATTATGCCTGTCATCCAGGTGAACACATTATCACCTGGATGCTTTGATGCTGGGATAGTGAGGCTCATAGTATGGAGTTAGAGGGTAGGGAAGACAAGCATCTGGGATCACTTGCTAAAGAAGGGGGCATTGACAAGGAAATGTGAAAAGGAATGCGAGCCATCAGCCTCTGGAAGCGACTTCTGTCAAGCATGAAGGAAAGGTATCCCTACAAGGAGGATATCACATGTTGCCCAACCAAATGGACTCCAATAGAGAAAGGTATCCGGTCCTTGAGGGAATTAGCTGTGAAAGAGATGATTTATTATAACCTGGATGACCGACAGTCACCCACAGATCCTGATCAAGTCCAATGCACATGACCCATGTGGTAGGAATTAATACAGAGCGCACCATCAGCATATGCCAAATCATTGGCAATAATGCATTGGAGAGACAATGCACCACGACAGTGGATGAAGTGCTACATCACCTCCGAGACTATGAAGGTAGAGTCTCTACCAGCATCATCTCAGCTGTACAGAGACTGGTCCACCAGCTTAACAAGGATGCATCCTACTCTCCACCAATATGGATGGCATCTCAGCTATCAGCCGTAGATGCTCTTCTGTTTGGGAGGGAGAATATAGAAGATGCACACCATGGTGTACCCAGTGGTTTTACCTGCGGGACCACATACAGGACCTGAGGAGGTGGGATGGAAAACCTACCTCAGTTCTGGAGGCACGAGTGCATGAACTACAAGGAAAAACAATCACAAATAAAGAGTCCTCCAGGAAGGTTGCTGCTCCAGTCTCCAGAGGACAGTTTTCCAGACAGAGTGATAGGGCTGACTTTACTCTTGATCTTGTGAAAGTCTAACCCATTCTGGCAAGACATAAGTGAGCAGAACTACTCTACACTGCAGCTGGGGAGAATGGCCCTACCTGGAGCCTCTGGCAGAAAGCACCAGGGGAGACAGGAGGTCGACCCTTGGGCTTTTGGAGTCAGGGATATAAAGGATCTGAGGCCTGCTATACTCAAACTGAAAAAGAGATACTGGTAATTTATGAAGGGGTTTGAGCCGCTTTGGAAGTGATTGGTACTGAAGCGCAGCTCCTCCTGGTGCCCCGGTTACCAGTGCTGGGCTGGATGTTTAAAGGGAGGGTTTCCTCTACACATCATGCAACTGATGCTATGTGGATTAAGTGGGTCGCACTGATCACACAATGAGCCTGAATAGGAAATCCCGGTTGTCCTGGAATTTTGGGAATTATTATGGACTGGTCGGAAGGTAAAGATTTTGGGATGTCACCAGATTAATTGGTGACATGTGCTGAAGAAGCCCCATTCTATAATGAGCCATTGTACCATGTGAAGCAATATGCCTTGTTTAGTGATGGGTCCTGCCATATTGTAGGAAACCATTGGAGGTGGAAGTAGGCTGTATGGAGTCCCCTATGACAAGTTGCAGAAACTGCTGAAGGAGAAGGTGAATCAAGTCAGTTTGCAGAGGTGATGGCTATCCAGCTGGCTTTAGACGTTGCTGACCAAGAAAGATGGCCGATAGTTTACCTCTCTACTGACTCATGGATGGTGGCCAATGCCCTGTGGGGTGGTTATGGCAATGGAAGCAAAGTAATTGGCAACGCAGAAGTAAACCCATCTGGGCTGCTGCATTATGACAAGGTATTGCTGCTTGCATGGAGAACCTAGTTGTAAAGGTACATCATGTAGATGCTCATGTACCCAAGAGTTGGGCCACTGAGGAACATTTAAACAACCAGCAGGTAGCTAAAGCAGCCAAGATTGAAGCGGCTCAAGTAGTTTTGGACTGGAAACATAATGGTGAATTATTTATAGCTCGGTGGGCCCATGACACTTCAGGCCATCAAGGAAAAGATGCAACATATAGATGGGCTTGTGATCAAGGCATGGATTTAACCATGGACACTGTTGCACAGGTAGTCCATGAATGTGAAATGTGCTACAATTAAACAAGCCAACTGATTAAAGCCTCTGTGGTATGGAGGACGATGGCTGAAATATAAATATGGTGAGGCTTGGCAGATTGACTATATCACACTCCCACAGACCCGCCAAGGCAAGCGCCATGTGCTTACAGTGGTGGAAGCAACCACCGGATGGCTGGAAACATACCCTGTGCCCCATGCCACTGCCCAGAACGCTATCCTGGGCCTTGAAAGACAGGTTTTCTGGTGACATGGCACCCCAGAATTGAATCAGACAATGGAACTCATTTCTGAAAGAGTCTCATAGACACTTGGGCCAAAGAACATGGTGTTGAGTGGGTATATCACATTCCCTATCAGGCACCAGCCTCTGGGAAAATTGAACGATGTAACGGACTGTTAAAGACTGCACTGAAAGCAATGGGTGGTGGGACATTCAAACATTGGGATAAACATTTAGCAAAGGCTACCTGGTTGGTTAATACCAGAGGATCTGCTACCCAAGCTGATCCTGCCCAGTCAAAATTTTTGCACACTGTAGAGGGGGATAAAGTTCCTGTAGTGCACCTTAAAACTATGCTTGGGAAAACAGTCTGGGTCATTCCTGCCTCAGGCAAAGGCAAAGCCATTTGTGGGATTGTTTTTGCTCAAGGGCCTGGGTGCACTTGGTGGGTAATGCTGGAAGCATGGGGAAGTTCGATGCGTGCCTCAAGGGGATTTGATTTTTGGGTGAAAACAGCCAATAAATTGAGTGATGCTAATTGTTACATAATACTGTATATTGTCACTGGTGGCAGCAGTAGGATTCAAACCCACACCCCTCAGAGGGACTAGATTCCTTTTAGTACTGGATACCTTGTGGCACCCGTCTCTACCATTTTAGATTTGAAGATTTGAACCTGCCTTCTCTTCAATTGCCACACCAACTAAGAATGACTTAGGTGAAACCAGATCAGCGCAGCTGTAATAGAATCAGAACGGACTTCAACATGGAACAATCCAATTCCTTGTACCATTTTCCCTGCCCAGAAAGACTGTTATAACAGATGGAGCTCAACATCACTGACTAAATGAACTCAATGAACTTTAGAGGGATGGTCCATAGACTAAGGGAATGATATCTGTGAATTTATATTAAAGGACAGGAGAGGTGATGATGTATTGGAAAATGTAGCATGACGTAAATGGTATGGAATAGGGGTAGATACCGTCCTGGTTCAGCTGGGACAGAATTAATTATCTTCTTAGTAGCTAGTACAGTGCTGTGTTTTGTCTATGATGTGAGAACAATGTTGATAACAGCCTGATGTTTTTAGTTGCTGCTAGGTAAATGTTTATACTAAGTCAAGGACTTTTCAGTTTCTCAGGCCTTGCCAGGGAGAAGGCTGGAGGGGCACAAGGAATTGGGAGGGGACACAGGCAGGTCAGCTGACCCAAACTAGCCAAAGAGGTATTCCATACCATGAGACATCATGTTTGGTATATATACCTGGGATGGCTGTCTGGGGCAGGGAGGTCATTGCTCAGGGACTGGCTGGGCATCGGTCAGCGGGTGGTGAGCAGTTGCCTTGTGCACTATGTGTTCCTTTCTTTCTTTCCCTCTGGATTTTATTCTTTCCCTTCCCCTTTTCATTATAACTGTTATTTTCATCGTTGTTATTGTTCTTTCATTTTTATTCTCTTTCAATTATTAAATTGTTCTTATCTCAACCCTCGAGTTTTACATTCATTTCCGATTCTTTTCCCCATCCCTCTGGGTGAGGGGGGAGTGAATGAGCGGGTGCATGGTACTTAATTACCAGCAGGGTTAAACCACAACATGCTTCATTATCTAAATTATTATAATAATAATTCAGTTTGAAGCAGGGCTATTGCTAGTAGTTGATCACACCATCTGTTGCAGAGATTCAGACAGTGTTTGTTACAAAATAATGTGATGTTGGCATAGGAGAATGCTTGCATGGGGAATCAAATCTCTCAGACAGATAGGATGGTTGGTTGCAGAGCCAATGGTGACGGGGGTCTCCATAGCAAGAGTCTTCACCTGGGATAGATGAGATTCCCTAAACTGTTTTCTGACCAGTTCTTAAAAACCTTGCTGGCCTGTGGTCCTGTGCGACCACTCCAGCACACGGCTGATTCATTTCTACTGGCTACTTTAAACTACATACAAAACACCTAATAATCTTAATGATGTACAAAATGCTGTTCTATGTAATCACTTCTGCATCCACATGAACAGTTTTTACTGATTAATCACAAGTGTCTTCTCTGGGTACAGTCTGGTCAATTTTCCACTAGGAGACACCTGGGGAGTCTCTGTCTCATGTAAAAGACACATACCTTGGGAATACATATCAGCAGCATATAGGCAAATCATCTACCTGCTCCATTAAATCAGATGTAGCCTTTTGTCTGCTGGCTTTTTTACACAGTCTTGTTATTTTTTTTGTTTCTTTTTGATTATCATTAATTAGAATTTTAATACTAGAAGCTCTTCAGACTGATTATGCTGTGGACACCTTAGGATGTCAATCATCTCCTCAGGCAGCCTGGTATATACCAAGGAGCCAAGAGGAAATACCTTGATTGTAAAGTTATCCAGATTATTTTCAAATAAGTGCAAGGAAATAAAGCAGTGAACTAATATTCTGAAATGTAAAATAGCAAGCTTATTGTTATATTGATTTGCAAAGACACTATATTTATTGTTGAAGTCTTATTATTGTGTTTGTTCATTTTTTTTCAGATTCATCTGTATTTCTCTTCAGTGACATATTTCTTTATATTAGTTACTCATACATTCTCTGAAAATGTAAATACCATACACTCTTCAGGCTTCTGTTGCTAAGTTAAAAATACTATCTGAATTAAATGATATTTCTGCAAATTGAGCATCTTACAATAAGTCTAAGTAATATAAAATAATTCAGGTATTAGTAGGATTTTTTTTCATCCCCAATGGTATGGCTTTAGGTTTTGGAACTCAGCTATGAACCAGAGATGGGATTATATGGTATATTTTTTCCTCCTACCTTCCCCAAATTTTCCCAAACCCCAAGGCTTTTAGGTTTTTTAACGCAACTCTTGTCCCAGATTGTAAATGAGCCAAATCAGACTGGAAAGTAGGTTGTAGGGTTTTGAACATGAACTATATGTATATCCTTGCTTTTTAGGATGTAGCTGTTTGTGGTTATTTTCTGAAAAGGTTTTGTTACAAAGGGTATTGTTCACCAAAGACCCATTTTATGTTGAGGCATACTCACAGCAGCACAGACCAATGACTTGCCTGACACAGTATTCTGACTCAGATAACATTCAGTGTGGCATATAACAAAAGACATTTTAAAATCTTCTAGTATGTAGCTGTGGAGAACAAACTGACCTTTTCAAATTAATATAAGAGTTACAAAATATTATTAGCAGGAATAATTGGAATTACTTTTTTATTATTTTTTTTTAAATTGGGGCTTAGGTGTCTGAATGTTTTCATTCTTAAAAAAATCTAAAAAATAGTGGAAGATCTGTGTGCATAAATCAACAGTCCCCACATTTACTCTTCACCTTCATTTCCTCAGTTGTTATTGCTTATATATGCCTTTAAAACACTTTTTTTTTCCAATACATGGAATGATTTATATTGAAGACATTTGGAGAGGAGTCATTCATGCTATGAATGTGTAGAGCCATTGACTGAGTGTTACAGCAGATCAGTAGTAAAAACTGGATTGTTTATAACATTTTCCAGTGAATTACAATAATTTCATCTGTAGTGGGAAGCAATATTGACTAGAAAAATGAAACAACCAAGACTGATTTTTTAAATAAAATTTTGAAAACTTTAATATTATTTTTTGCAATGAAACCCCCTAAACTAACCCAATTTAGGAAGCCTCCAAACCACCCCATCACTAGGTTGTTTACATATGTACATAAACCAATTCATCCTCATCAAATCTCTTTCATGTGATAGATATTTGAATCTTAAATGTACATTTGTGACACCGTAAAATGATTTTGTAATGGCATTGTTCATACAGTCTTCAGTTCTATTGTACAGTTAACTTGCCAGTTCACATGATATCCTGCTAATCTCTATGAAGTAAGGAGCAGATCCAAAGCGGCAGTCTTATGGTTGTTGACTTGAATATGTGTTAGATCAGACCTTAATAAAATAAAAGCTCAGTATTCACATTTGTAGCCACTGACTTTGCTGTGTATTTAACATAAGAAGCACTTAGTGTATGAGAGTATAAAAAATTATAAGAGGATGATAGATTTATGCTAATCACTATATAGTGTTTTTTTCTAGATACAGGAGCTCAGAATAAAAGCATGCACTATTATCTTTTTTAAACTGCAGAAGAGTTGAGAAAAATGGATGGAGGTATAAATAATGGTTCTAATAATATAATAGTGCTTAAAGCAGGGGTCCTCAAACTACGGCCCGTGGGCCGGATACGGCCCCCCAGGGTCCTCAATCCGGCCCCCGGTATTTACAGAACCCCCCCGCCCCCACCCCCCCACCCCCCGCCGGGGCGCCGGGGGTTGGGGGGGGAAACCAAGCAGCCGCAGATGACTTCCTGCCACTTCATCCGCGCGCCGCCCCCCTGTTTAAAAAGTTTGAGGACCCCTGGCTTAAAGGATGCTGCTAGTGTTAACAAATAAGAGTATATTATAGTTTTGACTGTAGTAACACTGTGTCTCTACACCAAAATAACAATAGATGGAAGTGTCCTATCCTTTTGTGATATAAAGAAATGCATAGCAATAGGATTCCTATGTTAAAATATGGTTGTTGGAGACAATAAAGGAAGTGTTACCCAAAGTCACAGATTGTAGGTTTGTGGGAAAGGGGAGTTGAATTATGGTATGAGGAAAGCAAAAAACCAGAGTGCTTTGGGGGTCTCACATGAAGGTCAGATGCACTGAGTGTGCAATAAGTGGGAGGCAATGCAGCAGCCATTATCTTCCTTCTGACAAGAGAGCTGCTCACTGACCTGGCATATTGACAAATAGAGAGGAAAACTCTGCACTGAGATGCAAATTCCCCACACAGGTCCCTCATGAATATCTTGTCTCCAGAATTCAAGCCAGTGACCTGGAAAACAAGGTTCCTCCGCAGTCAAAATGACAGGCAGGAATGGTTTCCTGTTAGGAAGACTACTATGTGTGTAAACAAATTATGATTTCTGAGGAGAAAAAAATGAGATGTCATACAGAGAAAAATATTACCTTCAAATGGTCCTGTGCATCTCCCTTGAATGGCAACTGTTAAGAATTCAATCGTGTGTATGACACAGTGCAATGGAAGATGGAAGTTCTGTTGAGGAGCAAAAATGAATAGAAATTTTCAATGCACATACTCATTTGAGAATATTTGAATATCTGTCATTCTTTATAGCCTAAAGGTTAATTCTTGAAAAGAATTTCCATTAGTAACAGAAATTGTAACCTTGTCAAATCCTCTTATGTAATGCATCAATGCTGAAAGACATACTCTTCAAAATTGTACTATTAAATACATAACCTTGGTTCATAGTGAAATTATACTTTTAGCAGTTTCCTTGATTTCTCAGTTATTTGTTTAAGAAGGTTTTATGGTTTTGTATGTGCTCTTGTATCAGCATTCAGAGAACATTTTTTAAATGTTACTATACTCTTTTTGCATATGTTTTTTTCTGTTGCTATGCTCTCTTTGTTTCATAGACAGTAATTAAGAAAATTGTATTATACTATTGCCATTGCAGAAGAGAGGTGTCTGCCTAAGGAATCCTGTTCCATATGAGAGGTGTCTTCTCTTGTTCTGCCTACTTTATATCAGGATCTCCATATTTATATTTATGTAGGTTCTCACTTCTTGTAGATGGGAAAAAGCAATTATGATTTTTCTTTCTGGATGATGATTTAGCTCTTAATTCACCAGTAGTCCTGAAGCAGACCTATATGCATATTTTGATGAATGCTGTAAAGTCTGATATCAAAAGCTGCCCAAATTTGCTGCATCAACTGTGTTCACAGTGAATACAAACTTCCATTTAACCATAAACAAAGGATGCAGGAGCGGGCTGGAAACTAGGACCATGCGTGGCAATCAGTTAGCTGAGGGGAATGTGCTCGAGCTTGTCTAGACAACAATTAACATGATGAGGCATGTTTACAGAGCACAGGGGAGTGGGAGACGGATGGCACCAAGGATGGCGCCAAGGAAAGATAACACCTTGCTGTTAATTGATGGTAGTTAACCACCAATCAGGGATTGCCTAGTATGTAATTCTTAGCTTAAAGAACCAATCTGTTTAAAACGCGCAGCTTCTGAAAACATATATAAACTCGTGATTGTGTACAATAAATCGACATCTTGCTTGCATCAAGCTGCGTCCCGTCTCTTCATTCGCCGCAAATTGGTGACCCTGACGTGATGTGTTTAAGGATCTGACGTGAAGGGCTCTCGAATCGCCTATCTGAGCGACATGCAGCGAATCCCACAGAACTTTGAATGATCTGCTGAAAGGAAGCAGGAGCCAGCCTGAAATCCCTCCGGAGTTGAGTGGTGAGCTGTGGGAAATCCGTAATGGGTAATCAGGCTTCGTCCCCAGAAAGAGACGTATATGGACTCATGAAGGGTCTTCTAGTCAGATCAGGGAGTCCGTGCCTCAGTCTCCTCAAATGGTGACCCCTATGGTGGTGTTCCGAAGCCTTGGAAGAATAAGGACAGAAAAAAGACAGCTCGTGGAAGAGGGCTGCGTTCCGGAGGAGACGGCTTGGCTGAACGATCGTCTTGCTGTCTGGACCAGGCGGACAACCTAAACCCCGAGGATAACACCTGTATTCATCGAGACAGGTGAGCAGCCAAGAAACTTTAGAGACTTTGAAAGAATGAAAGTGTGTACATACAGCAGCCAATTGTATGATGCTGCCGCGGAGGGGAACTCCGTGTCGGGAATGCATTTAGCATCTTGGTGGCAAATTCTGACTACTCTTTGCCAAGTGTGGACTAATTCTACTAACGGTGCTGCACCAGAGGAAGCTGTAAATTCCACCGACAGCGCGACTCTTCTCAAGACACCGTCAGTGATGGCAATTCTGTCCACACCTCCTCTGCCCCCAAAGCTTCTGTCACTGATTGCAGCGACCCTCACAACACAGGACCAAGCACGGGAACAGGACAACTCGGACAATGATTTTATTGACACTGATAAACCTTTTGATCCAGGTCCTATAGATCTGGAAAAGGAGCTAGACCTTTCCCCCACCCCCTTGTCTCTCCTGATGCATTGATTGTATTTTTGGGGAGGGTGAAAGGGGGTCTGAGGGATTGGTGGCAGGAATGCAAGTGGGAAACACTTCAGTGATGGGTTTTGGGAGTCGCTAGGGCATGTTCAGTATTTTGTCAGACAAATCAACCTGCAGAGTGGCAGCCTGTGCAATACGAGGCTGTTAAAGAGTTAAGCAAAGCAGTGCGGGAAGGGAGGATTCATAATACATTTGCTATGTCCCTTCTTGAAGTGATGGCAGAGCCTTATACACTCACACTGCATGATTGGAAGTCATTGCTTTGTATGGTACTAACTGATACAGTATATGATGTGGTTATCTGATTTTTGTGAGCTATGTGTAGTGGCCTTGACTGAAAACCTTAATCGGGGAATTGCTGTTAACTATGAGCAGTTGGCTGGAGAAAATTAACTGTGCCGATTCTGTGACTCAGGCAAGGTATGCCAGGGACAAATGTTTGCAAATGAATGAGGTGGCTATTAAGGCAGTCAGGATGCGGGAGTCTTGCCACAGTCTTGCGGGGTCCTAGAAAGTCACTAACTTTAATACTAACTTGATTGATTGGCTTCAGAATATTTTGCAACAAGTCGAACATAAGGAAGCTCAAGGGTTGCTTTTAAAACAACTAGCTATGATAATGCCAATGAAAATTGTAAACTGGCAACTTTCACAATCGCCACCCCAACATCTGTCAAATGATTGTAACGCAGAACTCACAGCAGACTGTAATTCTCAGGCTGAGTTCTGGAATGCAGCATAACACATTTTTGCTTCTCTAATCTCTTCTGTAAGAATAGTACACGCTCTTAACTTGCTTAGTAAATTAGGCTGCTAGCTTGCTAAACAAAGTAATACTACAAATACTATTTTTTTTCTGGCTTATTAACAGATGTTGATTCTGTCCATCATATGTTGCTACAGAACCGAGTTGCTATTGATTTTTATTATTAGCACGGGGACACAAGTGTGAAGACTTTGATAGGATGTGTTACGTGAATCTGAGTGACCACTGTGAATTAATTTACAAAAGTATACAAAACTTAAAAGCCTTAAAACAAAGATCTGCAACAGAGCCAGGGGCGGGATGCCTTTGGTCTCTTCTCACGGCTGGGAAACTTTGGGCCATGACTCAAAAGTATTACAGGATTTATTATAATTATCTTTAACCACCTTATTGATGTTTGCTTTATGTCTCCCATACCTTTTTTTCCTGTATTCAGTGTTTAGTTGATTGTAACATAAAGCAGGTCATGGTCACCCAGCTACACACAACCTTTGCCTTGTCGCAATTAACAAGCAAAAAAGAGGAGGATAGAGAATGTCTGAAGAGAGAGATAGGAGAGGAAGCTGGAGAATATTTGACCTAACAAGAGATGAGAGAACAGCTGGGTATTGTGAAGGAGACTAGGAAAGATGAACATGGTTATTTAGTGTTTAATAGGTGTCTGCACGCTTGTAGAGATATATAGCTATGTAACTACATGAATGATTTCTGCCCTGAGCCTGGTGGCGCATACAGCTGCGGTTTGTGTCCGGGCTCAGATGTAAATAGGGGCTTCTCTGTTATGGTAAAAGTGTTTCTCTTTGCATAAAAAAGAGAGGGAATGAAGGGAATGACCCCAGAGGTATGTTCAGAGAAGACATGCGATGTTTCGAACTTTTTGACTGAACCAGTTCTTGTTTGGTGTGCCCTTCCACCTATGTATAATGTTAATCCAAAAGAAGATGATATTGTTTACACTTTGAATGTCGATAATTGTCTTTCTGTAGATGCTAATGTAGTAGGAGGCTATGATGGGAACGTGTCGCAGCGGTTCTTCTCTTATCCAGAGTAACAGCAGGGAAAGCATTAAAGAGTTAAATCACCTTGTTTGGTAGGCAGTGAAGAATGTGAGTCAAAATTGCCACTGCTTTTTGTTGTTGGTTCAAGGACATGGCTGTGAGGATTTTGATGGTATGTGCTGCGTGGATTTTAGGCGCCTCATTGCAGCAACATGTTATCAAAATCTGAGAAAATTTCAGCCTTTTTTGGCATCCATTCACTCAATTGGCAGTATTGTTTGCTATTACCTTGGTTGCTGTCATGTTTGCAAGGGCCCTGCAGAACATGGCAAACCTGGTACTAGCTGTTCAAAAACAAAAAGGGGAAATTGTAAAATTGTACGGAACAAAGACAGTGGGTTATTTTGACACTGATAATATGTCTCAGTTGGTTTTTTATTTGTTCTATTACTTATACCTTGTTTTTACTCGTTCGGTTTCAAAGGTTCTTTTTGTGCAACAGGAAGGGGGAGATGCAGGAGCGGGCTGGAAACTAGGACCATGCGTGGCAATCAGTTAGCTGAGGGGAATGTGCTCGAGCTTGTCTAGACAACAATTAACATGATGAGGCATGTTTACAGAGCACAGGGGAGTGGGAGATGGATGGCACCAAGGATGGGGCCAAGGAAAGATAACACCTTGCTGTTAATTGATGGTAGTTAACCATCAATCAGGGATTGCCTAGTATGTAATTCTTAGCTTAAAGAACCAATCTGTTTAAAGCACGCAGCTTCTGAAAACATATATAAACTCGTGATTGTGTACAATAAATCGACATCTTGCTTGCATCAAGCTGCATCCCGTCTCTTCATTCGCCGCAATAGGAGACTGGCTAAAGAGACTGTGGTTCTTCAAGGGACAACATTTTTTAAAAAAATAATTTTAAAACTACAGTAGTTCATTGAATAAGTTGGTTTTACTACTGTGGCTAGGTTGTTATTGGTGTGAACACCAGACAAGGCCATTAGAAGTTTTGCAGAAGTAGGAAATAATTTGGTATTTATCATGATAAATTGCCATGAGTTGTGGATGCAGCTGTCTTCCCCTGATCAGCATTGCTAGTACAAGTCAGCAGCAGACATCTGCACTGTAACTTTGAAGGTCCTATAGCAACAGTTGTTAGGATGATGAAATCTGACTACACAGATGGACTCTTCCCAGAAAAAGATGACACTGGTCTGAAATGGACCTTAGGTTATATAAAGGTCTGTTGAGTACAGGATGAAAAGTTGCTAAATTGGATTGCATGGTGTGTGAATGGATAGCTGTGAAGAGTACAGGGATAAGCATCAAGCCATGGAGCACTCAATCACCATAATGCATGATATGAACACAGCCAGTCTGGTCATGGGTGCTCCAGCTGTGATAGTGTGCACAGAAATCATTCAAGATTCTTTAACTACAGGGACAAGGTTTGTTGACAATCCAGTGAACCCTGAAAGTATCATAGGACTTCAGGAGCTTTGCATGTCTATTATCCTGTAATCATAGTTTAATACATTCTTCTTTTTAATGTGATGTAAAAGCAAAGTTGTTATATCTTGAAAGTTTTGAGTGCTAAAGTTTGAATATCTGCAGTTAAATATATATCTGCATTTGTTAAAATCAGTAAGTGTTTTTCATTGTTCAAAGACAAGGGGGATACCCATACCTCAGGGAAAGTCTTCTAAATGAGTTTGTAAAGAGAGCCAAGAGGGATTTGAAACTTCCGCTTTGAACTGGGACTTCTGGTTCCAAACTGAGGAGGGGGAAGTAAAGGTTGCTTGCTGAGACAAACCGATATGGAGCTGAACTTGCTAAAAATTACTTTCAATTTAATTATACTGAATTATATTGAACCACACCCAGCATAGTCCTGCCTGAATTTTTGGGTAGAAAAATTCTCTTTAAAACTGGCTTTCAATAAATTCAGTTTATAGTGAGTTTATAGTGTGTGTTCTGATTCACACACACAGGTTATGGGAACCAGAATTTGAACTAGAATTTCTGAGAACAAGTTACTGTCAGGAACTTGAAACATGGGACATTAGTGACATGGGCAGTTTCAAATTACGAAGACACATTGAGTTGGTTTGGTTTCTTTCCTTTTAAGTGGTGTTGCATTTTCAGGCAGAGTAAAAACAAATATTTCTGTGCCCACAAATGTTCATAATATTTTTTCAAAAGATGTCTGATAACTAGATATTTATTTTAGATAATAATCTGAAACCTATAGGTGAAAGATATTGGACATTCAATTGCTTTCATGTCAATTGCCATTTGACTTCTACAGAAAATTGTTGAGGGCTAACCCAATGAATGTCGCCAGGAATAATGTTTAATTGTAACTGAGAAGTGAGAGAGTGAGAGAAAGACTTACCTTGCAGCCTCTAAAGGTTTTGAACACTAGCTGTCTACAGAGAAATACTCACACTGAGACAATATTGAGGACACTTACCCAACAAGAACTATTATGATTTTTTTTCCTCACAAGAAAACTACATTCAGTCACATATATAACTAAAACAATATTTGCTCACCTTCATAATATGTAAGCATCCTGATTGTTTGAACACAACTATTTGACTTAGAAAATGAAAGGCCAGATGCAAAAGAGAATTTTTATAGGATTTCAAATAAAATGCTTGTGGATGATGCACAAAATTAGGCCTCAGAAAAAAATGTATTTCACTGTAGCTATGCAATACTTACTGTAATCTTAATATTTGTTGGTTGTACATCTTTAAATGAGAATTCTGGAGTTATTTTCATCAGGAAATGCTGATTCCTCAAAGTAAAAATTTTTACCTGTATTGTCAAAACTCCTCTCAAAGTAATCATATCTAGAATGGCTTATCTCATCAAAAAGAAAGAAAATAGAAGGTAGTAAGAAGTTCACCTGAGGAAGAAGGGGAGGAAGCTGGCTATTCTGTGATAAGTCAATCTCTCACATGAATTCTGATATTCCAATGCATATATGGGATTAAACATGGGGTCAGTAATGATTTAAAACCGTGCCCCATATTCAAGTGAAACATTTTCACTGCTAGCCAAACAAGGCAGTTTCTTCTATTGTAGTGTTTCCATTTCATGTGTGTGAAGCAAAACCTTACTTGGCTAAGTACCACATTTTTGACTGTTTCTCCCTTTTCTCTGTTTTCCCCTTCTCTGTCTCATGTTTCTTCTCATTTTAATTAAATATCCTATATTTGACCAGAATTAACTGATTGAGAGGATTCTGCTAAACCTTGAACTAACTAAAATCTAGACCTTTTCTCTCAGATTGAATCCCAGTGCCAGATTCCATTGAATAACTGTAAAAATATTTCACATCACTTTCTATACTGTCATGAGTTCCTTTTTGGGGGGCTTGATCTTCTTTGGTGCTAGTGTGGAACATGATAAATATAAATAACAGTTTTTAAGAAAATGGGAGTTGGACAAGAAAAAAAACATAAAATCATAAGTGAATAGCTATGAAATTAATTCTGCACACTAGGTTAAATAAAATTAAAAAGTGACTACTATGAAAATAACTTGTTTAGTATAATTAAATCATGCTCAAGCTTATTTTTAAAAATCAGATATACTAACTCCTTTCTTCATTCTCTGTGCCTTGCTCATTTAAAAGGTTTAAGGCCGCAAGCACTCACAGGATGTTCTTGGAAGAAGGTTTAATGGGACTCGCACTGTTTGTGCACTCAATTACAGCTCTGCTGCAACATGCAGCCCTGTACACTCCTCCATGTTCTTCCAAAGATTTCTACTTTGAAGTGAGCGTAAATAAATGCATGAGTTTCTTGTTTTAATAATACAAAGACAACCACTTCAGATTAAATCTTCAGCCCATACACTGCTAACTATGTTAAGATACATTAATGTGGATCTAGATAGAACGAGTTTTGTGTGACATACCTATAATTTTCTCTGGAGCTCTCTCAGCTTTATGAGATTATGATGGTATATCTTTTCAAATTTTGTAGCCAGCAATTTGGCCTCATGGACTGAAACCCTACCATGTATATGCTGCATTTGTGGAAAAAGATAGGGAAAATGTTTTTAAATTTGGGAAATTATGATATATTTGTCATATGAAATTTTATTTCAAAGATAACTATATACAGGTTGTCAAAAAGCATTGTATACAAAGCTATACTGGAAACATGATTTTATCTGATATTTAATGGATTACACTGTTGTAGTAGTTACTATAACTATATATAACTGTATATATAATAACTATAATTCTATTTAGGTGACAATTTCCAAAATAAGACCAAAATCAGGTTTGTGATGCATGTACATATTTGCCATAAACTTGAAGTAACAGCCAAAAAAACAGTATAAACTTATGGGTTTATGTATATGTTCCTTAGAGAGTCATGTGAAACAGCTTTGCAAAAATAATACTGCAAGGCAAGAGTGCAGGTACCTTTAAAAAGGACATAACTCATAATAGCTTGATGACAATCTCACTGCAAAACTTCTCTTAAATTTAGAAAATAATGTGGAAAACAATTCTACATTGTGCTGTGTTTACAGTTTCATTAAATAATTATCTGGATTGTTCCTGGTTCTGCTGGTTTTAATTACAAGTACACATGCACTTATGTGTTGGTCCTTAAATTTATGTGCAGCATTTTGAAGACAAGAATAAAATACATGGACAGTACATCCCAGCAAGTTTGCTTTGGGACTAGAATATAATGCCACTATTGCATTCCATTGCTTCATATGTTTAATTCCATTCCATTCCATGTTGGTCCATATGTTTCATAAATGAACTCGATATTCACTGCATTGCTGTGCTTTGATTTTCTACAAACATTCACTCCAATCATTTTGTTATTTAAAAGTATTTACTGTGTCTTTCAACATCAATAAAGGGCTTGTGAACTTCATACTAGCTACCTATATCAGCAATCTAAAATTATATACTTATAAGAAGAAAAGTACTTGCATACAGTATAACAAATATTTATGGGACTGGGCTGCCTCAAAGGAGAACACAATACATCTGTTTCTTAGTGGTCTGTGTGAATCAGATTCACTGAAAGATTGGAAAGGCTTATTTTCAATATGAAATATGCTAAAGCATCTATTTTTTTGCTGCTGTGCATACAGAATGTGCAGCGCACCAAAAACTCAGGTTGCTACAACACAGCCCTGACCAATTTACCCTTATGGTATATGAAGTGACCAGGGCATGCCATGTGGGGTGCTTTTCTTCTCTGAACCTTCACTGTGACTATGACATTGCTGTGGATAGACCTTCCTCTTTGAAGCATGTTTTGGCCTTTGAAGAGGAGCACTGAGGACCCAAGATGATGATGATTTGAATGACAGGGGGATCTCTGCTTTCCTAAGGACTTTGCTGCATCACATCATCTGTTAGACAGACTTGGTCCACTAGGACAGAGAAGGCAAAGAAGCTGGGGAAAATGTACCAGGGAAATTTCCAGGCACAGTGGAAAATTTCCTTGACTCTGTCGAAATGTCAGCTATCCTGTGGGATTTCCCATATTTGAAACAGACCTCCTGTGCACTGGGGGTGTGGGGTCATAGTTTTCATGAGAAACCTGCCAAATCAAATGGACTAAAAAGAGAAATGTAATTCTGAATACAGTTACCAGCCCTCCATACAGTGTTGCCAGTTTCCTGCCATCTTCTAAAGATTTTGACATTACTTTCCTTGCTCAATCGAGTTGCCTAACATAGACTCTTCAATCATTCAATTTTTTTACAATTTGCATACACCTTTCACTTTTGATTTGTTTTCATTTTTGTTTGATTTTAAAAGCATAACTCTTCTATCCAAACCCAAGAAATTTATTTTGAAATTTTTTTGTACTAGACATGAACCTCAAGCAAACAGTATGACAGGTTCAGACCATATCAATAATTATAGAGTCTGAGTCTTGTGTTCTTTCTCCCTTGTGATAGATCAGGGAGAATGACAAAACATAATCTTGGAGTTGTTCTGATGATGCTATAACTGCCTATGTTTCATAGTATAAACGATTTGATGTAATACAAATAATAAATAATGAAATCTTTGGTTTTAAAGATAAATGTAACAACAATTTTCTAAATGTTTTCCTAATATCGTAAAGGTTAAAGAGGAAAATTCAGCTGCATACAGAGGATTTGATACTTTTTTTGTGTCATGTAAGGTATTTCAGAAGAGCCAAAAGGCTTTTTCCTGTGCATTCTGCAGTCAAAGTGGGAAAAGAAATCCCACTAACATCATCAGGAATTGGACTGGACCCTAATACAGCAAAAAATTTTCTTCTTTGCAGCAGGGAGGAGGACAAGACCAACAGCTTTCAGGGATGAGTTGCACTTCCTAGGGGGAGCCTCATTCAGAGTCAGAGTTGAATGGATGAGGTCACGATGAGATGAAAATATTTCTTCATGAACTGGCCAGCTGTCAGAGTAGCTTAGATTACACTTCGTTTTTCTCCTCCTCATTCTCCAGATATTTTCATTAAATTGGGGGAAAACAGTATTTGTTTTCATATATTTTCCTTTCCCTGTTGTGTTATTTTAATTTTACGTCAGAATTCTCGTGGAATACCCAATTTCCTATATGCTTTGCATTTACTTAAAATAGGCTTATTACACTGTTTCACAAAAAATTCAGATTTATACTCTTCCACATGAGGACAAGGTAGCACTATGATAGCTCTAGGAATGCTCTAAGTGTTATTGACTTAATATGATTTTATAGAGAAGTCATTAGTAGCTGAAACGTTAAAAATAGCTTTATTCCACAGAATAGGTATTCAGCACTCTATAAATCAGACTTTTAAAGTGTCTCATGATGGAAAAACAGCTACTGAGATTGGAAAATCACTACCTTCTTTATTTTATTTTATTTTGTACAGAAAATATAAAATTTATTGCTGTCACTGATATGGAGAAATAGTGTGAAATGGGGACAATGGACATCGATTGTGATTGTATATGTCTGCTCAAGGAATGTGGGTATGGTGACTGGTCATGGGTGCGGTGTCTGGTCACATAGCCACACAGCCTTGAGGAGACGCCTACAGTTTTGAGGAGATGCCTGCCCTTCTTCCTCTAACAAAAGGGGCTATTTTAAAAAAGAATGAGAAAAGGATGAGAGATATTCCAATGCTATCTAGAGGGAGGGAGTGCTAAGTCTCCTTGCTGAAGAAGATCGGATGGTCACAAGAACATGAATCACCTACAAACCTGCAAGACCACCACATTCCAGGCAACAGACTGATAAGCTAATTAACATACGAAGCGAGAGTAAGCGGGTTTAGGTAACGAATATGTATAGGCGTTAATTGAATATTCATTTGTTTTATTGTATAAATGTGAGATGGTTCGTCACTTCGGGCATGTACGCTTGTGGAGGAGCAATCCCCCGTGCATCTGCGCGCAATAAACATACCTACTTTATAACTTTCGAGTTATAGAGTCTAATTCCGCACGTCATCACCTTTAGATATCATGCTGGAGAATTCTGCAACAGATGTAATTTCCTGCTTAATATCATACTCAATTTTTTAAAAAGCAAATTCATTATTTTGTGACAGGTGAAAGGGTATTTCGCTACAGAGAATTTAGTAGGCTTATACATATTTATAAGCATACTTTTCACAACTGTACAGCAGACAACCAATTTCATTGTTTTTCATATACGGTGGATTATAAGGTTTTTATGGGGTTTTGTCCTTTTCCAATTAAATTTTCTATTCTTTTTTGGTTTTGTTTTTGCTAGAAAGCCTAAAATAATCAAAATATCTTCCCCTAGTATTCTAGTGCAGGAGCGGGCTGGAAACTAGGACCATGCATGGCAATCAGTTAGCTGAGGGGAATTTGCTCGAGCTTGTCTAGACAACAATTAACACGATGAGACGTGTTTACAGAGCATAGGGGAGTGGGAGACGGATGGCGCCAAGGATGGCGCCAAGGAAAGGTAACACCTTGCGGTTAATTGCTGGTAGTTAACCACCAATCAAGGATTGCCTAGTATGCAATGCTTAGCTTCAAGAACCAATCTGTTTAAAACGCGCAGCTTCTGAAAGTGTATAAAAACTCGTGCTTCTGTACAATAAATTGACATTTGCTTGCATCAAGCTGCGTCCCGTCTCTTCATTTGCGGCATTCTAGAGGCTGCCAAATATCACCCACAATTAGAAAAGCACCAGGTTCTTTGCAGACAAACCTTCAGCCATCACAATGACAAAATACTTGTAGAACTCATAAGATTAGACAAACTGCATGGGAAGAGGACACTCAGCCTTTGACAGAAGCTGGCAGGCTATTAAGGAAGTAGCCAAGTAGTGGCATGCTGTTCTGACACTTTTCTTGCTGCTGACAAATAGAGTGACTTCTCTGAGTAAATGCCAAGGCATCGTGATTAGCATACTTAGAGCATATCTTTGTGGCACAGTTATATCTGTACGATGTTCCAGTGAGCAAGTCTTGGTTGCAATTGGTGATATGCCTCATTATCTAAATACAAAGCTTCTGAATTCAAAGGATGTCAAGTGAGATGGAGTAAAACTGCACTTTACTTGCCCTGATGTTGCCTGATTAAAAACTTAAATATATCTTTTTTTCTCATCAGCTTAGAAGAAAAGTTGTGCTTTATGGTGACTTTATGCTTTATTAACAGCTAAGCCAGATAAAACATTCTACAAAATTCCAAGTGCCAACTGACTAAATAATGACACATGTAAGAAAATCACACTAATTACTATGCTATTGTAAGTCTAACTGAAGGGGTAGAGCACCCTCCAGTGCATGGCCCATTATAACTTTTCAAATATACCAGTATATTAGTGTGATACAACATAGGTACGATGCCTGAAACCCAGAAGTCTTTAAAAGCCCTCACTGGAAAGCATATTTAAAGAAAAATAGTCTATTCAATTATATAGTAATAACAGTTCTTTTCTTTCTAAAGAGAACCTTTCAGCAGAGTTAAACTTTGCTGCTGCTATCCTCTCGCTTCATGGTTCCTATTGTTTTCACTCCTCACCTCCCTCTGGGTCTCAGCTTCTCCATCACCCCTGCAGATAAAATGTGACTAAGGCTGCATTTCTTGAGCTGGAGTTCTTCCGTTAATTATGTCATAAAGGAGATTCAAAGTCTATGTCTGTAGAAGACTTCAGCAGGGAGTAAATACCCAGTTATCTGTTAAGCATCAACCTGCTATGAGTATATTAGATTGGCTACAAAGTTAGCAGGATGGTACCTTGTGCCCCAACAAGCTCCTTCTCAGGTAGCTCAGCTCATTCTACATGGCAATAGTGCATGGTCAGTCTATTAAATGGTCATGGTCAGTCCTCCCCTGAGCAGGAACAGGAGCACTGGCTCAATTGGTCTTTATTCAGTCTGAAGAAACACAGCTTGGGAAAACTCTTTGTTTTCTCCAAATGCTTGAGGTTGACACCACTGTTTATCTTTGCTGTCATCTTCCACTTTGCTCCATATTATCTTTCAGGTCACATATGAATGTTGCTGTTTCTCATGATGTTTGTAAGAATTAGCTTTTTTCTTCCTTTACCAGCCATTTCAACTGCTCCTTGTCTATTCTGTACACTACACAGAGAGCTTTTTCTTAAATCAGCTCTTCGAGAAAGCAATTATCTTCCACTATATAGTGTACAGAAAAGGCATAGCAGACCTTCACAATGCTTTTGGATATTCTTGTGAGCTGGAACTGGTAAAAAAAAAAAAAAAAGAGATCTGTTATTTTTTATTCAAAAATTTGCAGTTTAAATTGCTCTCACTTTGTATGGTTCCAAAAGAATCCATTTCCATTTTTTAATGTTTTTTTACTGACAATTTGGGAAATTGCTTGCATTTTTGTTTTCAAAATCACTACGAAAACTATTGATTTTTAGGAAGAAATTTTTTATCAAAGGTCTGAAAATGAAATCAAGCATTTTTCATTATGAGGATTTTTTCCAGTTCTCAGATGAAACATATTTTATCCACAAATCTTCTTTTTCTGCTTTCCTCCTTAAAAAAACCCTACCCCAAAAAAAAAGTCTGTTCACAAGCCATTACCAATCTCTCAGCAAGAAATGCCTTATGATTTTTGAACCAATTATCCATTTGGTGTATTTTTTAGAGTTCATACTTGTTCTGGTGAGCTTCTCCCTTTACATGCAAAAAACTTGAAAAAACACAAAAATCAATGCTGAGACTGAAGTACTGGTTGTGTGATAAGCCTTTTGTGGATAGAAGATATTATATGCCAAATCCTAATGTTGCAAATAATCTGGCTATATTAATGTTGTATAATAGCAGGGACCACTTGCTATGATGGTTATTGTTTTCCAGTCACACTTAAAGGATGGAGTGAATGGAAATAATTTACATTTTCTGACCTCTCACACATGTACTTATGAAGATATTTTAGTCAAAGAAAAACCTGCTGCTTTCTAAATCTCTGTTGCAATTAATGTTTGGTAAATATAATGATAACAATCACTAAGAATTTGTTCCAGATAGTCAGTACCTGAATATCCTTATGTAAGAAAGAGAAGGGAGAGAACATAAATTAAGTCAATTCATATAATTTCAAGGAATGATTCTAGGCTTGCAAAGTAGGACATTTTAAAGGAGTCTTATGAAGAGTATAAATAAGTATCATGATTAAGGCTGGAAATAGTTCTTCGGTCTTTAATCCTATGCAACAACTATTAAAATAAGTGTAGGAGTCTTATCCTCTTCCCACTAAAGTCTCTAGAAAATGTCATTGATTCAGTGGTATCAAGTTTGCAACCTTCATCTGCCACTCACAACTGCTTTCTGTTAAGATACTAATGCTGAAAATCTTCAGTTTTCCTCAGCCTCTATGTATTTCTATGTAGTAATGACAAAAAATTCTAAATCTTACTCTAGGTTTAAAATCTGTTTTTCGTTAGGGCCAGATAATGAATGGATATACACATGGATAGTGTAGTGTCTAAGAAGTCCAAGTACCACATTTAATAATGAGGTTTATATTGTGCTTAATTGGAGCTATGCTCAAGGGAAAACCCCTGTAAACTATGCTATCTTGGGAGGAAAACTTGGACAATCTCTGCTGCCTGTTTTCCAGAGGCTGTAATGCAACACTCTCAGGATTTAGTCTAAGTAAAGATGGAACTGAAGAGTTGCTGCACCTAAACTGAGTACTCAGAATGCTCTCTTGTCCCTCTTGCTAAAAGCCTGTGGATATCTAATTTTATTAGTTGCTTCGTTGTTTTAATTTGCTCTAATTTTCTTAATGTCAAATCTCTAAAAATACATTTGGTTTTATTAATCAATCCCTTAATCATTTGATGTCACTAATGCCATCAGCAGTTTGTTAAAGGAGAAATTTACACAGACGTGAGTACCACTAGGTTTGCTTTAATCACAACTCAGAGTTGGGCCACAACCTCAGTGAGTGGCAGAGAATAAAGGGATACAGCACAGCTTATATATGCTTATCAAATCATTAGTCAATGTCCAAAGTTCTTAGAAGTTTCCTTTGGTTTTGTCAGTTCTGCGAATCCATCACCTGACTCTGCTCCAATTGATTCATCTATTCGGTTCCAGTCTCTGCCTCAGTTCCAAGGTCCTCCTTGGATCACGGTCTTCTTTCTGCCTGCTTTAACTCACACAATCCTTCAAGCAGACTTAGTCTTTGAACAAGCAATTCCTATTCACATATACTAATTTTTTCTAAAAACACCTGCATTTCTGAGAGCACCTGTGTATACAAATTGATCATCTATTGTTTCTCTATTCTCCCACTGATTAACTTGATTAAGTTTTAAACCAGCCTTGGATTAGGGCTATACAAGAGCTGAGGCCTGGTTCTGCCATTTAGCAGCTTCAGCATTTTTAATTTCTTAATTCAAAATACATTTTCTTTAACACAGTTCTACAAGGAGTCTGCAAAGATGCCTCACAAGCTGGTTCCTTATATACACTTGCACCAGTCCCATGATCTGTTGAATGGTGTGCCTCAGCCTGGCCTTGGGTCCCTCCGCCAGCCCAGCTCTGCTGCCCAAAAATGGCCCCTGGGCTCTTGAATTCCAGGATGGCTACAAGAAAATGTTGTAGCTGTTTCTTATATCCTCACCAAGGTAAACTTAACTCCCTTACAGAGTCCTTCTGTCTCTGGTATTCCTGCTTCCGGTCCATTTAACCCCTTCTGCAGTTGAGCCTTTTTACCTCCCATATCCTGATCAGTCCTCAGTCACAAATTACCACCGCTGAGCAGTTACAATTTGCATTTGCCTTTCATATAGTATTCCATAGTTTATAACATTTCCTTTTTTTAAAACCTTCATTTTAATACTCTATAACAGACACTGTCCGTAGAAAAGGAATATAGTTTTTCCTGTATCATTACAAGTGGATTTGGACTCAGTAATGTGAGCAAAATATTTCCTCCAATGTACATTAATTCACATTTTTTAGTGCTAAATGTCATCTTCCATTACTTTTTCTGTATATCTGGCTTTGATGTGGCCTTCTATGTTCTGGCCAATTTTCCATAGTTCTTTTTAAACAAAATGATTTCATCATTGGTAAATTCTGACGCTTCCCAGTCCTTCTTCCTATCTATTAATGGATGTTACTAATGTGAAAATCTTCCTAGCACTAACATTACAAAGTTTTACCTCCTTGACTGTAATTTATGTTTTCTTCTCATTGCCTCTTCTAAGGAGTATTCAGAAAATCAACTTTTGGACTATCAACTGTCCTAAGATGGATAACTGCTTACCAATAAATTGACATAAAATAACTTTGATTGGAGCCTTACCAATTATGAAATTATTTTGTTTTATTTTAATTAAGCTATGGGTTTTCATGCTACTTTGATTACTTGCCTCAAAGTGTATTTTGAAGTCCTTCTCTAAGGATCTTTTAAAACCCAGTGCAAGGAAAAGAGACTGTCTATCAGGAAAGTCTCTGTGTGTGTAGTTTACCCACAACCTCCGGTGTCAGGCTGGAAGGAAGGGTCAGTCCTTTTTGGGGCCCAACATGGGGCACAAACGGTTCGAGATAATAACAGATTTGATTGGAATGTGCTAGATCAAATGTATACCTGTTATTGCTGTTTAGCTATGAAGGGGCAGGTTTCTGTGCTTACCATGGGGCTTTCTTGTCTCACTGTATATTAGAGTCTAGTACTCGTTAGTGGCTGCTTCTTGCTTCCGCTGCTTGCTGTACTGCTTATAATCTCACTGTGCTGTGCCCAGGAACATTCTGATAACAGCAATGGCGATGCACTGGGGCTGGCAGATGGCCAGGGCATGGCTGCTGTTTCTGTGCTGCTGTACTGGACAAGCTGGAACTCCAGTGTGAACTCGAGTCAAGGGGACTGTGACCTATGGATGAATCCATGTAGGAGCAGGACACCCCAAAGGCCCTGTGGCTGTGAATAAGTCCATGCCTGAGCAGGTATATCTCAGATCATCTGTGACCGTGGTTATGTCTGTGCTGAGGCAGGTATGCCTCTGAAGGAATTGTGGCCCAAGGACAAGTCCATGCTGCAGTAGGTACACCTTGAAGCATCAGTGGCTGTACGTGAGGTCATGCTGGAGCACCTCAAAGTATGTGGCCATGGATAAGCCCATGACAGAGCAGGTACAGCCCTGGAGGGATTGCTGCCAGGGATAAGGCCAGGCTGGAGCTTATTTACTTCTGAAGGGACTGTGGCTGTGGGTAAGGCCACGCTGGAGCAGGTCTATGTTGATGGCCCATGGATAAGGCCATTTTGGAACAGGTGCACCTCGAAGGGACTGTGGCTGTGGATGAGTCTATGCCACAGCAGGTATACCCCTGGAGAGACTGTGGCTTGTAGCTGAGGCTCCTCTTGGAGCAGGTAGAACCCTAAGGGACTGCATTCTATGGATAAGTCCAAGACGGAGCAGGGGCAAAGAGAGGAGTTCATTGCAATGTTAAACCCTACGGGCTGGTCCGAACGGACCAGGGGTGGAGATTGTAATGGATATACCTTTAAATTGTTGTAACCCATTATTTGAGTTTCATGTTATAGGAATGACTATAGCAGCAACCACCTGAACCATTGGAGGACAAGCCTTACGAGAAGCGGTGCAAGTGCAGCAGTGACCTGACCTGAGCTGGCTTTGGTGCCTGATAACCCCATACAACACACAACCTCTCTTCTACTGAGTGACTACCATAAGAGATCGTGTTCATGGACCAAATTAACTTAATGGACATTTTGTGGACATTTGTGGAATGTCCAGAAGTGCCACAAGTACAGTGGGAGTACACTGGAAGCATTTTGGCATACCCAAGAAATCTGATGAGGCAATTGATAAGGTTGGTGATGCCAAGGGACGGCTTACAGTATTTTCAGCATCCCCCCTTAGCCCTTCTTATTTTCTTTACTCTTGTCCTTGTTTTCCATCCATGCCTTTCCAATAATTGCATGCCATTACTTCTCAGCACAGTATGTTGCAGTCTGTTCTTTGAAAGAATGAACATCTGCTGTGATTGTTTAGCCATCCCAAATATGAAGGGTACCATATTATTGTGAGGGAAATGTGTGGTGACGCAAGTCGAGGTGGACTGAAAAACACTATGTCTATGTGGCTGGGTTTGGACAAAATGGACAAAATGGCATAGTGGCCTTTATTGTTTATACAAATTGTTTATATATCTTAGATAGTACATGTGTCAGATCCTGATAGGCTTTCTGTGTTCTTCTTCTTGCTTGCTATTTGCTGTTGCTGTGGGTGCCCGTATGCTGCGGTTCTAAGTTCCGGTTCCTCACATCCTGTTTACATACCTGACAATTTGTGGCTGTCTTAAAGGTACACGGATAAGTCTTTGAAGTCAACTAACTCATCTGCAGACCCATTGCAGACCCCAACAATTCCCCCTTTTTGTTTTTGAACAGCTAGTACCAGGTTTGCTGTGTGCTACAGGGCCCTTTGCAAACACGATGGCAACCAAGGCAATAGCAAACAAACAATACTGCCAATTGAGTGAATTGATGCCAAAAAGGCTGACATTTTCTCAGATTTTGATAACATGTTGCTTCAATGGGGTGCCTAAATCCATGCAGCACATACCATCCAAATCCTCACAGCCATGTCCTTGAGTCAACAACAAAAACCCAATAGTTGCTCTGTTTTGTAAATCATCAGCTAACAATCCCAAAACACTAGAGATTTGACTCACATTCTTAACTACCTAACAAACAAGGTGATTTAACTCTTTTAATGCTTTCCCTGCTTTCCCTGCTGCAGCTCCAGGTAAGAGAAGAATCAGTTCCATAAATCAACTACATCATTACATGCTTCATCCAAAATTATATTGCAATTAAGCGTATTATGCTTATCAGCATGTTCACGTGTTGATTTATGCAGGTGTCATGGTCCCATCATAGCCTCCTACTACATTAGCATCTACATAAAGACAATTATCAACATTCAAAGTGCCAACAATATCAACTTCTTGTGGGTTAATATTATACAGAGGTAACCAATTATCCCAAATATCAAGGCTTTCATAAGATCCTTCATTCCCCAAAGTCTTTGTCAAAATCGTACATTTGCTTTTGCGCAATAATGTCTGTTAACACACGTTGCAAGTCAGTTTTGAGGAAGTGCATACCAACCACACATGTGTGGAAAGGTTGACTGCTTTGCACTAGAGACACACCAAACCAGGATGGGTTCAGTTGCTGTGCTAAGGAGACCACACATTAGTTGTTGGGTTGACTGGTGGCAGCAGCGCTCCCACGATCTGGCATGCTAAGCTCAGGCCGCACACAGTGAGCAGGTATCCATCGCAGACCTTCATCTGTACAAACACAAGCATAACCTCTCCCTCAAGTTAACAATTCATACTGTCCTGACCAATGCCCGGTACGGGGGTCTTTCATGCGTACTAAGACGCCTTTGTGCTTTTGCTGCTTGTCACCAATTGACACAAAGTGCTGCACAATGGGAGGCACCACATGGTCGGCAGGGATTTTCAAAAAGTTCAAAACATAACATGCTTTCTCTAATCGTGCCTCTGGGGTCATTCCCTTCATTCCTTCCCCCCCCCTTTTTATTTTTTTTTTTCTATTAGCAAAATATATTTCAACTGCTGTAATACTGTAGATTATAAACAGCTTTTCTGCATGACAGAACACAGTCACCCCGTACTGAAAAACAGTTTTTTCCAAGTCCTGCACGACTTTCCAAGCAAACAGTGTATGAACATGAGGATTACCAGCAGCCACATCTCCTGTTATAACAGGATATGCATGCAGCGCAACGCAACGGTGGAAGGAGTAGTAACATCAAGGAGCGGTCTGCCTATCTGTTCTACTAAATCCCAGTTTCCCTCTTTTAGTGCCCCATCGTTTACAGCCTGCCAAAATTGCTGAGGCACTACCATGACACTGGAAACTGGATTTCTACCACCTCCACCTTCTTCATTGCCTGTGACTTATAACCTTGTCATAGCTGGACATGATTCTGGATTTTCCGCATTTCCATCCTGTGTAGGCAGAGGAGGAGCAGAGGGGGCAAGTGGGAAGGGAGAAGCAGCCAGGGGAGTGCGACGAGCGAGGTGAAGCATGCGGCCGGCTCAATGTGAGTGATAGAGCAAGCTTCAATTTATTGCGGCGCGATTATGTCTTATATACAGTTCCAGTTAATTATGCCTACAAATCATCTGCTGATTGGCTAAGCTCTAAAGGATTACACTTTCATACGTCCTCCTATTTGCGGTTTCTGCGGATAGCTAACTACATTTTTTTTTTTTTCTCTCTTATCTCTGTGAATTCCTCAAAGTTATTTACAAGGTCAGCATAACCTTATCTCTCTTCCCTTATTAGCAAGCCTGGTAATTTTCCATTTTTAGCAAGCCTGGTAATTTTCCATTTCTAGCAAGTCTGGTAATTTCTCGCTGTGGCCTAGCTTGGTTCACTCCAGACTTATGTCAAAAAGCTGTATCACACAGTCCTTCTATGGAACCGTGGCCGTTCTCTTTCGTCCATTCTGCAACAGGGGAGGAGGGAATGTGGTCTGACACAAATGTTGGGGGGACTCAAGGAGGCAGATCGGTTCACCGAGGTTTCTGCTTGTCGTCCTCGTCCTCGGAATCGCTATCAAATATAGGTCAATGCCGTTGGACAGATTTAGGGGCTTCGGGGCATTGAGGAGTGGTGTCTGGTAAGGGGCATGGACTCTCCCCCTCCCCCACCCCCTCATCCTCTTGTCTGTATTCTGGAGGAGGATACAGGGGAGGTTTGAATGATACACTTCCATTCACATCTTGCTAACTTTTCAAGCCCCCGCTCGTATTTTGCTGATGTTGCAAGCTCCCACTCGCATCTTGCTGACTCTTCAAGCCCCCACTCACGTCTTGCTGATTTATCAAGTCCCCACTTGCATCTTGCTGACTTTTCAAGCCCCCCACAGCATGTCTAAGCAGTCCCCATGTAGGCAAAAGCCCTAGCACCTCTTTGTCCCCTTTCTCCAGAGCTTCTGACAGTGTTGATCCTAAATTGTCCCAGGTCGACACACTAAAAGCAGTCACAGCGGACGCGTCTACTCCATGTATCTTGGCCCACAATAACATATGTCCTAACCGCAGCCCATCTAAAGTATTTCCACACTTCTCTAATACTAATTTCCACATAGTTAGCACCATGGTATCTTCTTTAGATAACTTAGTCCCTATGTTGTCCCTGGTGGCTCACCTTACTGGTGTCACCTTCTCCTGGGATCTTGCAGCTGCTCGCTGTGCTATTCTGCTTCACCAGGCTCCACCTCCCCAGCAACCCGCTGGTCACAGTCTCAGGATCTGCTCCTGACACCCTTTACCAGGGTCAGATAGGCACAGTCTCAGGGTCTCTTCTTGATACCCCTTACTGGGATCACATTGGCATGTTGGGGTCACCAAATGTGGTGACGCAAGTTGAGGCGGACTGAAAAACACTATGTCTATGTGGCTGGGTTTGGACAAAATGGCATATTGGCCATTATTGTTTATACAAATTGTTTATATATCTTAGATAGTACGTGTGTCAGACCCTGATAGGCTTTCTGTGTTCTTCTTGCTTGCTATTTGCTGTTGCTGTAGGTGCCCGTATGCTACGTTTCTAAGTTCCGGTTCCTCACATCCTGTTTACATACCTGACAATTTGTGGCTGTCTTAAAGGTACACAGCTAAGTCTTTGAAGTCAACTAACTCATCTGCAGACCCGCTGCAGACCCCAACATAAATGTTTACTTTTAATTTACTAAGCATCTGCTGAAACTTTATGGCCTTTCCTGGCTTGTTGCTTTTAAGTGACTCTCCATTTGGTTACTGGTAAGAAGGTAACCAAGCAACATGCAATTCAGGAAGACATAGAGCATGTTTTGTTGAGTATCAGGCAGGGTTACTCTGGATATGTGTCAGTCAGATTGCTGAAATTGGGTCTCACCCCCTTTGACCCTGTCACAACCCAAAAAGAGTCATTTAGGATGACCTCCCTCCCCTTGGGACCAATGACCACGTTCATGATACTCTTTGACTGAATTAAGGTGAAGTAACACCAACCAACCAGTTTTATCATTTATTAATACAAAATACAAGGCATGTGGTCAGAAACGATAGCTCAACGGCGATTATCTGGATAAGCAAGTCCCGTGCCACATGTTTTTACTTAGATCTGGTCATTATTCAATAAAGTGAGGAGAGGAGAAGGGGTGGGGGAAGAGAAAAGAGATATCACCACCCATGGATCCAGCGGTGTCCTGTTGGTCCTCTTTACCTTAGGTGTCTTGGTGGTGGGGGTCCCACCTGAACTTTCATTAATTCAAGTTTTATGTTTTTGAGAGGATGCCTCATTTACATACAAAGCGAGGGTGGATGTAGTCTGTGTCCGCGCAAGCTCAATGTATGAGTGGTAGTCACAGGCAGTCCTCATAGGTGGTCGTGAGGGGTTTTAGGCAACCCCTGCTGTGCACATGAGCAGTTGCCTTATGTTACCACAGCAGTTTTTTCCAGGAAGCGCTAGCTAGATCTTGCCTTCACAAGGCCTATACCACCTTGTAGTTACCAAGTTAGGCAACAGTGGCTCACTTTGCAGCTACAGCTTGTATCAATTCCTCTGCAATGTGAGCAGAACAGATTTTTTTCAGCAACTGTTCTTGAATTTGTGCACTAAGCAATGTTTAAGGCAATTATCAATATATCAGTTCCTTACATCACCCCATGACTCAAAATGTACCTGCCAAGTTAAATTCTCTAAAACATTGATGTTTTTCAATGGCCACACTGGGTGCAAAGATTGCCTCCATTTTTAATGGAAATGTTTGTCCAAAGGTATAATAATCAGGTATTCGTATTCCCGTAATTCCCTCCTTTGCATCTGCCAGGCTACTGAGATCTCTAGATATCCTATTTTGGTGAGATTTACAGTTAAATATTCTGGAGGGACACATGGAGAGGAAGCCAATAGAGCACTGCAATCTGGCCATTTCATACATATTTAGCTGTGAATACAACTTTCCATTGGAACATGCCCATACTATTCCCCATGGGGCCGAATACCTTGTCCAGAAACAATCAAATGGGTCATCTCAAGGTATCTCCTGTTGCTTGCCATCAGAGCTCCAGATCTTCCATCAATCTGTGTCATTCATGATTGGAATGACACAGGAGAGTGCCGTTTGGGTATCTTTAAAGGGGCTATTACATCAGTTATCCTGATTCCTATAACAATAATTGGGATAAGTCCAACAAGTACGCATATCCCAAATGAATGTTCTCAGTTCTGGAATATACCAGGTTTCAAGGAGGGTCACCTGCTCCTGTAGAGCAGTTTAATACCTGGAAACAGTTCAACAGGGGTTGTCCTATCGTGTCCTGGATGATGCGCCTATGTTTACCAACTGCCCCAACATTGAGTTTCCCCAGTTGGAAGTTTAACTTGATTATGCATACAGGTTTCAACCTCAACCTCCCACTGAATGGTGGTCCCATCAGGGAGGTCAAAAGTGAAAGACAAAGGATGATTGGGGTTATATAGTCATTTCAAACACCAGGCCTATTCATATTTAATGTAATCTACAAGGTGTATTTTCCCTGGTACATCAGGGATCTGTATACACCAATCTGTGTCCTAATGCACGTTATATTCTTGTTCAAAATAACCACTTCCAGAGGGATAATCCCATCATGGTACTATGGTACTATGGTACAAGGCACAGAAACAGAAGTGACGTTATTTGTTTCCATATGAAACATTTTGTTCAGATATCGATAAGTTAGATTCCACATACTTTCCAAAATAGAGTTGTTCGGAAGTTGATACAAAGCCATTGAGTATCCCATTCATGTCCTATTATTTCTCCATGGTTGTCCCTCTTTTTATTCAACAAAAGGGGATTCAATTATTCCCCATTTGATGTTTTTTCCTGTTTGGAAATTTGAATCCCTCTGCTGCTGAACCAGGTAGGGCATCACATATCCCCTGCTCTGTCTGGTTCCAGATATGCACAAAACCTTGTATCAAATTCCATGTAAGATTAGGACTGCTACTTTGCAAAGTGATTACATATAAAGTTGTCTTGGTTTCAGCTGGGATGGAGTTAATTATTTTCTTAGGAGCTAGTATGGTGCTGTGTTTGGCTATGATGTGAGAACAATGTTGATAATGCACTGATGGTTTTAGTTGCTGCTAGGTAATGTTTATACTAAGTCAAGGACTTTTCAGTTTCTCAGGCCTTGTTAGTGAAAAGGCTGGAGGGGCACAAGGAACTGGGAGGGGACACAGCCAGGAGAGGTGACCTGAACTAGCCAAAGGGGTATTCCATACCATGGGGAGTCATGCTTGGTATATATGAGTATTTGCATTATGTATCACGTGTTTCTTTCTTTCTTTTCCCTCTGGATTTTATTCTTTCCCTCCCCCTTTTCATTATAACTGTTATTGTCATAGTTGTTATTATTGTTCTTTCATTTTTATTCTGTTTCAATTGTTAAATTGTTCTTATCTCAACCCTCGAGTTTTACATTTCTTTCCGATTCTCCTCCCTATCCCTCTGGGTGAGGGGGGAGTGAGCAAGCGGCTACATGGTACTTGGTTACCAGCTAGGGTTAAACTATGACAAAAGTCAATACAAACATATGAAACACTAACTTTCGGTGATTCATGTGGGCAAACCTTATCTCACCAATACAACTGTGTGAGTAAAAGCCTATGGGATGAGTTGGACCTTCAGACCCACATTGCCACATATGTATAGATAACATGTGAATTAAAAAAAACACCGCCTGATATGGAATGGATCTGTTTGGTGTATTGGCCCTTAGGCCTGATATACCCCAGCCTCAAAACTTAGAATTTTAGAGGCATCCTCATGAATTGAAGTCCAATCCCAGGTGGGTTTTTTGCGTGTTAAATCATATGAGGGACGTGCTATGATGGAAAAATCTGGAATGTGTTTTCTCCAAAATACCAGCAGGCCTAGGGCATGTTGTAACTCCTTATTTCCTGGAATTTTTACTTGTGCAAGGGTTGTTAAAGTCCAGTGAAAAGGCTGGAGGGGCACAAGGAATTGGGAGGGGACACAGCCAGGACAGGTGACCCGAACTAGCCAAAGAGGTATTCCATATCATAGAATGTCATGCTCAGTATATAAACTGGGGGGGGTGGGGGGGGTGGGGGGGTGGCTAGGGCCTGCTGATCGTTGTTCAGGGACTGGCTGGGCATCAGTCAGCAAGTGGTTAGTAATTGTATTGTGCTTCACTTGTTTTCTTTCCTCCCTTCCCTTTGGATTTCATTCCTCTTCCTCCTACCTCCTTTTCATTATAACTGTTATTATTATTATCTCTCTCATTTTTATTCTGTTTCAATTATTAAATTGTTCTTATCTCAACCCTTGAGTTTTACATTTCTTTCTGATTCTCCTCCCCATCCCTCTTGGGGGGGGGGGAGTGAGCAAGTGGCTGCGTGGCACTTAATTGCCAATTGAGGTTAAACATTGATACTCCTTCAAAATCCCAATATCCAGTTCTGTCTTTTTGCCTTCTTGGATATGCATGAAAGCAAAAGTAAGCTATGGATCTGATTATCCTTTATTTAGTTTATTTTTTACCCTCTTTCTGTGTACATAAACTAAAAGGCTGAATTAAAGGAATATCCACTTGCATCCAAATTTCAAGTGGTAGCTGACAAATATACTGCTCTTTCCTATTTATCATACTTTTCTAATGTTATCATCATCATTGATCAAACAAAATGTAGACTTAATTTGCTTCCATCTCCCAGCTTATTTTCTTAATATACAACGTATGCCCAAGTGAAATGAAGGAAAATGGTTGTATTTTACTTTTTAATCTACAAATAGTGATTGACTTTCCATAGGGAAAAAGAACAAATCCTCACACAGTATTGCACATATTAATGAAGAATGGAGACAGTTTGCAATTCCTAATGCCACCAAAGTTTCTGTTGAGAATAGGATTAAAAAATCTTTATGGAAAGGTTTATTTGATCTTTAACAGCACAGACTGGACTCTGTGACCCTGGCAGGCACAACCAATTTTTGTTTCTCTGAAAAGAATAGGAATTTTGTTGCAAGGTCATGAGGTTCTCACAAGGCCTGCATTTGGCAAAATGTATAACATGTATAACAACAGCAGTTCAGATAAAAATACAAGAGTAAAAGTCTTGTGTATTCAGTTCATACACACTGAGGGGGCATTTACCCAAAACTAATTAGGTTAGAGAAGATGATGACGGTTAGTTGGATTAAATAGAAGCCAGGAAATTACAGACTCCCAAATGTGATGGAGCAACTAAGCATGGGAAATGTCTAACTTGACTTCAGGAAGGCCTTTGACACTGTCTCCCATAAGATCCTCATAGATGAGCTGTGGAAGCATGGGCTGGATAGACAGTGAGGTGGGTTGAAAACTGGATCAGTGGAGGGGCCTAGAGGGTGGTGATCAGTGGCACAAAGTCTAGTTAAGGCTGATAACTAGCAGTGTACCCTGGGGATCAATACTGGGTCCAATCCTGTTCAACATCTTCATTAATTATCTGGATGATGGGGCAGAGTGTATCCTCAGAAAGTTTGAAGACAGCACCAAACTGTGAGGAGTTGCTGATATGTCACAGGGGTGTGCTGCCATCCAGAGGGACCTAGACAGGATGGATAAATGAGCACACAGGAGCCTCATGCAATTTATCAAGAGGAAGTGCAAAGTCCTGCACCTGGGAAAGAACAACCCCAGACATCAATATATGCTGGGGGCCATCCAGCTGGAAAGTAGCTTTGAAGAAAAGGCCCTGGGGATCCTGGTGGAGACCAAGTTAAACATAAGCCAGTGTAACATGAAAGGCATGTGTGTGTGGGGAGATTTTCTCTACCCCTAGTGTTTGATCTGTCTATCAGCGCCCCAGGAAAGCCAAGACCCTTGTGCCCGACCAGTCTGTCAGCATCCCGTTACAGAGACCCTTCACTGAACAGTCCTGCTGGATGGGAGGGTAATTTGACTGACTTGTTCAGGGAAACGTTCCAGCAGCATAAGGGACACCCCTCAGCAAGTCTTCCCACTTTATTTGAATGTGTTACCCGCTGCCGGCAACTGCTAGTGCCCACAAAGGATTAATACTAACAGTTTATAGAATAACACCCTTTATTAATATAAAATTGTGACAAGTTAAGATTCGTGATTGCCGGTGATAGGGACTGTCTGCAAAAACTAGCTTGAAGTGATACACTACCAAACTATAATCACTAATAACAGCTAGCATGAGTTACTCATTTAGCGTGCATAAGTCAAAGTTCTTACCCAACAGGTGTCCTTATGGGGGAGAAGACAGGTTCAGCCCATTGACTGATCCCAGAAGCTATGATGGAGTCTTCCCTACCTTCTCCCCTCATCTGTCCACTTTTTATACTTCATAGTACATTGCATATTAATTCATCATACACAGGACCGGTTACAAGTTTCTCGCTTCTAATGCAAATTAGTACGCATCCTCAGATAGCACTACTGACATTCTCTACTAATTACACCTGCTCTTCAGGCTTGGGTTTGCCCTCTTTTTTTTTTTTTTTTTTTTTTTTGGGGGGGGGGGCAGGCTATTTGAGTTGGAGGTTGTGATCTCCCAGTACCACAATTATCTTTGTCCTATTTTCAACTAATTTTCTGATGATGTCAGTGGATTGCAACATCTTATCATCCTGTTTCCTCTTATAGCCAGAACTTTCCTCACTTGAAAGCTTCTTTCTGCATAACTTAGATAATGGTGTTCTTTTCACTATCTGTTGTTTCTCATCCTCCCCAAGGCTGACTCCCTTGATTAGAAGTCCCTTCGTAACAACTTTAGAGAGTGAGTCAGCTTGACCTAGCTTTGTGAACACTGAATCAGAGTTGGGTAATCCAAGAGTTTAGACAAGTTCCCACTGCCCTTTGGACTTGTATCAGTCCAGGACTAGTCCATTTCCATCACATTTAGGTGGAGCTTGAGTGACTCTAGTCATACACATTGTTGATACTGACTGGTATTGTGTGCCCAGTGAGGTGTAGTAGTACCTTGGAGGCAGGTAACTTTGGGAGGGAGGTGTGCGTTGGTGTTACAATGAGATTATTTTATCTGAGGAAAGTCATTTCACCACAATGGTTGGCTCAGCCACAGACATCTCATGGATTCTTCATGCGACAACTGGTATGCAGCTTATCAGTTGTGTGGTGCCATCAAGTTCCCATTCCTGCAGGGAGCACGACATGAGCCGACAGAGCCTGGCCGCAGGGTCTCCACTCTGCTCCACCCTGCATCACTCCTATCAGCATGTGCTGAGCTGGCAGGATGTGTTGCTTAGTGAATTGTGGTGATGTAGATTCTGTGCATGACAACCACCCTGAAAGCTGTATTTTGCCCTAAATAGCTTTCTGTAATACTACGCTTCTATTAGTTCCCAATTTTCTCTAATTCTCACACACACACACACACACACACAAAACCACACAAAAGTAATTTTCCCAAAGCCAGCAATGTGGCCTTGCAGCAAAGAAGGTGAATGGTATCCTCAGCTGCATTAGACAAACTATTGCAAGCAGGTCAAAGGAGTTGATTCTTCCCCTCTACTCAGTACTGATGAGGCCATGCCTGGAGACCTGTGTCCAGTTCTGGGCTCTGCAATACAAGAGAGACATGGACATTCTGAAGACAGGGCCATGCACAGGGCATCCAGCACAGGGCCACAAAGATAACAGTGAGGTGAACTGAGAACAGGCTGAATGGCAGAGCTCAGGGAGTTGTAATCAACAGCGCTGAGTCTAGCTGGAGGCTTGTAGCTAACAGTGTTCCCCAGGGGTCGGTGCTTGGTCCAGTCTTGTTCAATTTATTCATCAGTGACCTGGATGAAGGGACAGAGTGTACTCTCAGCAAGTTTGCTGATGATACAAAACTGGGAGGAGTGACTGATTCACTGGAAGGCTGTGCTGCCATTCAGCCAGACCTGGACAGGCTAGAAAGTTGGGTGAAGAGGAACCTAATGAAGTTCAACAAAGGCAAGTGTAAGGTCCTTCACCTAGGGAGGAATAAACCCATGCACCAGTATAGGCTGGGGGTTGACCTGCTGGAAGGCAAATCTGCAGAGAAAGACCTGGGAGTCCTGGTGGACAGCAAGTTGCCCATGAGCCAGCAGTGTGCCCTTGTGGCCAAGAAGGCCAATGGGATCCTGGGGTACATTAGGAGGAGTGTGGCCAGCGGGTCGAGGGAGGTTATCTTCCCCCTCTACTCTGCCCTGGTGAGGCCACACCTGGAGTGCTGTGACCAGTTCTGGACTCCCAGTTCAAGAGAGACAGGGAACTCCTGGAGAGGGTCCAGTGGAGGGCTACGAAGATGATTAGGGGACTGGAGCATCTGCCTTATGAAGAAAGGCTGAGAGAGCTGGGCCTGTTTAGCCTGGAGAAGACTAAAAGGGGATCTTATTGATGTATATAAATACCTAAAGGGAGGGTGCAAAGACAATGAAGCCAGGCTCTTTCCAGTGGTGCCCAGTGACAGGACAGGAGGCAATAGGCACAAATTGAAACACAGGAGGTTCCATCAGAACATCTGGAAACACTTTTTTATTGTGAGGGTGACTGAGCACTGGAACAGGTTGCTCTGGGAGGTTGTGGAGTCTCCCTCCTTGGAGATATTCAAAAGCTGTCAGGACATGATCCTGGGTAACCTGTTCTAAGTGACTCCAACTGAGCAAGGATATCAAACCAGATGACCTCCAGGAGTTCCTTCCAACCTCAGCCATTCTGTGATTCAGTGTGATTCTGTGATTTTGTGAAATAAAGGAGGAGTCAGCCTAAAAGGAAGTATAAAAGAATCATGGAATGTTATAACAGTGGAAGAAACCCTGGAGTGGAAACTGCATCAATTAAAACCCAGACTGTCAGTGCCAGATGCCACCTGGGATCTTCATACCCTTCGCCCATCTGGGCAGTACATCCTCCCATGGATTGCCATGAGCAGTTTCACCTACAGCCAGCCAGGGTCCAAGTGCTGTGGGCACAGCCAGGAGGGACCCTCACTGGGGTTCTGGGTGGTACCTCATGTGGGTCATGAGGATGTAGGGAGCTCTTTGGGTTCCCTTTTCCCTAGGAGGGGTGTGCAGACAGGGATCTTGCACACCTAGGAGCGGTGAGGGTGAGTAACCTGAGCTTCCCTGGACAGGGGTGTACAGGAGATTTAACTTTTTGGGATTATTTATAGAAGGGTGCTTAGGAATTTGTAGGTGCTTATTAACACTTTTTAAGGAGCTTGTGTTGGGGTTTATTTGTTGCATTACTGATATTGATCTTAATTGTATGGTTCACTGATTACCAGTTAATCCCATGTTGTTAATAAATCAATAAACTGTCTCAATCCTGATTTATTTTAACAACATGAACTGGGTGTTCTTTCCCTGCAATACAGGGTTTGTTTGAGTAACTGGACAGAATTAAGGCAGATCTAATAAGCCAGGAAGTTTTATGGAGAGTGTATACATATGCACACTATGTATAGTTTTAAATTAACTAAATGATTGCAACTGCAGAAGTGGTCTCAGTTTGGACATGAAAGATTGTATGCTAGCAATTTTTGCTATATGCAAGTCTGAAAGTAAAGGCCTGAATTTCAAGGATAGAGTCCTTTCAAGGGGGGATTCTTGACATCTGCAAAATTCACTTTCTTATTGTAACAGCATAGGGCACTATTTTAACTCTAACACAACATAACAGATATTTGGATGAACTTGGCTGACAAGACCTGGAGACTTGCAACATGCTGAAAAATATTGAGGAGAGTTACAATTCTGTTCTCTTTCCTTGTGATCTTAGGTGCTTATGTGTTCATCAGCTTCTGGGCAAGCTGTTGGAGGAAGAAGGATATAGTAGGTTTTATTCAAGATATGAGATATGTATGATAACTATTTTCTTGCAGGAGAAGCCCAAAGGGTCTGCTCTTCTGCAGTATGTGACTAGATTTGAGATGTTTTGGTTGGGCTTTTGGCTATCCCAGAACTGACAAAGATATAGAACTGGTGCTTAAGTTTGAGTTCTCCCTGATCATTCATCCTTTCTGGCATTTTCCAATTTATTTTACTTATTTGCTGTCCACTTTTATCCTCAATTGTATGTTTTTATACTGTCTTTTTGGATCTGCCTAACTAGGCTTAATAAAGGTGATGATCAAGCATGCCAAATTATTTCTTTCTGTTCCCTTTCTTGCACCTATCCTCCTGGATTTCATGCTTTACAACTCCAGCTGCCTTAATAGTATTAGTGTTTATTTCATGAAAAGAAAAGCTCACATAGCTGACAGTTCTGGTATACTCATTGAAAAATGCATATGGAAAGTGACAGAGAAACAAGGTATTGGTATTGCCTTACTACATTGCCATGGCAAACCACCTGGAGCCCCACTGAGTAATGAATTACTGATGACAGCAAAGCCTCTCACTACAGGCATCCTTTTGAATATAAATGGAAATATGATATTTTTTCTTCATTGTGTATTCTTAATTCCAACTAGATGCTGTCCCTCAGAAATATTTATTGGACAAGTCATTGAAGGAATGTTACAAATGCCTATGTTCTATAACAATGTACCTGGCAACATATGACTAGATAATTAATTGTCTTTCACCTGTCACATTTTATTCAGGTTTCTGATCTAGTAGTATTAGTCACTCTTTCGGGTCAGAATTTTCTGTTGTGGAAACTGAATTTTAATTTTATTTTTGTCTTAGTCCGAAAATAAAGAAAAATTTATCAACCCAAATCCAAAAAAAATCTTGGGCTGATCAATGGTTTTGTTTTGCAAATTTCTGTTTTACTATAGTCAGTCAGGGTGGATATAAAATTGAAAAGAGAATATTGGAAAACCATTTCTGTTTCTGATTCCAACTAGATGACACTAGAACTCTGAAAGAGAACTTTCATCTTAATAGAATTAATGGAATAAAATAGTATTTTATATGAATTTGTGAATCTATATAAGAATGATGCTATGTTTTATAATCACAGAGAGAGAAATCTAACTTCTGTACATCTTCAAGTGGATTCTGTGGTACTCAAAGGGTTTTATCCTACAGATTTCTAGAGGAGTACTTCAAAGAGAGATTTGGGTCCTTAGTGATAGCTTGAGCCCTGACTTCTGCTATTTTCTTGGTGATCTTTCAAGGAAAGGAGCGTATCACCTCTCTCTTCTGTTTGTGAGTAACTTATCAGTTTCTGAAACTCACAGTGAACTACTCCCAAGATGTGTTAAATAATGGTATATCACAAGATTAAACATGTTAAAATGATTAAATTGCTATTCCCTGTATATGGTACTGTAATAAATGTCAATTGTATTCTCTAGTTCCACAATAAAAACATTATACCTTGACATTAAGTGTGCCTACTGTTTCACATAACTATTCGAAAATAGCATCATGTCTTTAGGCACTTACCTTCAAACAAACAAAAGTTAGAATCCTATACTGTGTCCTTTTAAAAAATATTACTGTGGAAGGGGATAGAGCAAGAGGAGAACATTGGTCACATGTTTTCAAGTATTTTGCAGCAGACATGCAGTAAATGCCCATGTCTTCCCTCTCCACCAAAAACCCCTCTGTAAGTCAGTTTGCTTCCAGACAGCAGATCTGTTATTGTGTTATGTATTACTTCAAGAAATACCAGGCAAATGATAAACAAAATGATCCTTTCATTTAAATTGTATGCATTTGTAATTTAATATACTCCTTAAAGTAAGCTTCTAAGTAAGAAAGTTCCTTAAATTACCTTTTCCTGTAGACTACTGGTTGAGAAATAGAACTATTTTTTGATTGTTTTTTCACCTTAGCTTTAGGTTTAGCTTTATAAAATTAAATACTGAAACAATTTTATAAGCAGTCATTGTGGCTCACTAACAAATCATTATGGATTTAAAGATTATTTGTTAACAAATTGTTGCTAGTATTGAATTATATTTCAAGTTCTTTTCTCCCATAGCCACTGTGGTACCAATTGATGGAATCCTGGAGCTGAAATAAACTGACTGAACTCATATCTTATCTGATGCCCATTCTCTTTTGTTGATACCATTAAAACAAACATATAACATGAAGTGTCCTTGTGCTGCACAAGTGTCCACAAGTGTCTTTGTGCTGCACCTTATCCTGTTTGTCAATGCTCCACTGACAGGGGAGTAGAGGAAGCTGCCAAATTAACATAGAATGTTTTTAGTAATTTGGTTTATTCTTCATAAACTGTTAAGAAACCTATTACTGTGTCTGACAGTGAATCAAGTAGCTGAGTTATATTTTCATAAGACTGGAAAGGACTGTATAATTTTCTCAGCAGGGATTTTATATGCTGTACATGCCTCTAGCAGAATAAACATTGTTATTGCTTCTTCAAATGAAATGCTGTTGCCTACTTTGGTTTCAGTGGCAAAAGTAACATCTTGTTTAACAAACTGACTTAGCACAGTAGTTGCACTGCAAAGATCCACCTTGGACATATAAAAGACTTGCTCTAGATTTGTAGCAATCTGTAGTTTATATTTCTACAGTTTAAATGCATCAACATGAAATCAAGAACTTGATCTTTTGATATTGCTTTGGAGAAAATTTGAGTGCTATGGAAATTGATTTTTAATTACCCTTTCTAGAACTATAATAATATTGTGATTAATATTTCTGACAGAAACCTGGAAGACGGCTATGCAACATGAATTATTCAGAAAAGTGAAGTTACTGCTTGAGAAATGAGTAATAGATCTAGTGTTTTCTCATCTGAAGGCATCTTGGAGGAACTTTTTAGTTAGTGCATCCTGTGACTTCCTATGTTCTACAGCAGTTTGAATTGTGAATATCAAAAGTTGTCTAATCAGTTCAAGTGTTTTGAAAATTTCATACCTCTGACATAGCTTTATTACTTTGTGTGATAAAAGCTATTAATGCCATCGTCTAGAAAATTAAGTAACAAAATACAAGAATCCTAAAACTAAAGCCTTTTCCCATGGCTTATATTCAGCTTCCATGCCAAAATTTTTGACAAAATCACTCCTTTTATAGTGTCTTTCTTCCTTAATTATTTTTTCCCCCAGTTAAGCAAAACTGTAATTTTCTTAGTGGATCTTTCACAAAGTGGGTGTACTGGATCTGACTGGGATGGAGTTAACTGTCTTCATAGCTGTCCATAGCATGTTGCGCTTTGCATTTGTGGCTAAAACAGTGTTGACAACACACTGATGTTTTGGCTACTGTGAACAGTGCTTGCACAGCATCTCTTTTTTCCACTCTACCCTGCCCCCCACAGTGAGTAGGCTAGGGAGGGGAAAGAGTTTGGGAGGGAAAACTGCCAGGACAGCTGACCCAAACTGACCAAAGGGATATTCCATACCATATGACATGGTTGTCCTACGAACAGTGAGGGAGTCTCACAACACATTATAAAACAAAGCTTTATTGAGGCAGTAAGAAAGATGAGCAACAACACACCCATAGGGCAACTCACTCAATCACTGATAGCAATAAAAGCTCAGAGGAGGGAGGAGGAAGGGGAGACATTCATGGTTATGGCATTTATCTTCCCAAGCAACTGTTACATGTGCTAAGACCCTGCTTTCCAGGAAGTGTATGGACATCTGCCTGCTGATGGGAGGTAGTGAATGGATTCCTCTTTTTGCTTTACTTGCACGTGCAGCTTTTGATTTCTCTATTAAAATGTCATTATCTTGAACCATGAATATTCACACCTTCCTTCTATTTTCTTCCCATCCCCTGTGAAAGGGGAATGAGTGAGAGGCTGAGTGGGTGTTTGGCTTTTGGCTGGGATCAACTCACCACAGTGGGTAACTTTCTGCCTTCTGGGGAATTCCTTTGTGTCAATTTGCTCTATGCTTCCTTCACTTTAATAAAAGGCAATATACATATGCAGCCATCAGAATACTCAATGATGCTATTTATAGAGTATTAAAGACTAATTTCTATTTATGTGGTGTATTTCATGACATTTAAATTCTAAAATTTTGTGCATTGGTTAGAATATACTTAATCCTAATTCCTAGGGCTCTGGTATGTAAGAAAGGTCTGGGTAGTATTTTTTCCTTTTAATATAAAAAAAACCCTGTCTTTTTGAAGGCTGTGATAGGAAAATAATACCCTCATTTTTAGGATTTCAAAATAAATTTTGTATATCACAGTGATTTCCTAGGTACTTGCTCAGATTTATATAATGAAATCTCACTATTGTTCCATGTTCACTTACTGACATTTTTTACATGTTTCTGAAGCAGTGAAAATCAAAATTCCCTTTATCCAATTGAAGCATAAATTAAAGTTGTAACCTCTCAGAAATGGTAATTCGTGACCAAGGAATGATGTTAAACTGACTCAAAGCAAGAATGCCAGAGGCAGAAAGGAGTGAAGTCATGAGATAAGAAATGTAGCAGTACTGTCTTGTAGAATTCATGGAATGTGAGTGCTCAGGGGCCACCTTTGGTCAGCAGAACTGGCACTGGGGGATGAACCAAATGCCAGGATAAGGCACTCCATGGGGAAGCTCACGATTGGTGCTGGTGCAAGCATATAAAAGGAATCGGTTTGTGATGCATCTTCACAGACTCCTTGTAGAATGGCTTATGGTGGTAGCTCTCCATACAATGCATTCTTCATTAAATCTTTTTATATTTAAGCACAAACATGTGTTTAGTTTGCCTCAGGGGGTATAATAAATATTCTCCAACACAGTCCTCAGATTTAAAACTACTGCATGCAAAGTTGTACCATGAGAATATGGAAGGGGGGGGGTATTGTCCTCTATGGAAAAAAATAAATAATTATTGAATGCACAGAGCTGTCTTTGAAAAAAAGCCATGAATAGGTTGAGAGTTTATGGTATGGGGTCCCCTGTTCAAGCCCGTTACATGATCAATGCTACCCACTTACTCCATGTAGCACTGGTTGTGTGATGTTTCCTTTGAACATCCAGTGTACCACAGGCAAGCACGGTGCCAAAAGATGTACTTCAGTACCAACAATTCCTGAAGAAGCTCAAATCCCCTCATATGCTGCTAGTATCTCTTTCAGTTGGGGTGTATTGGGATTCTGATCCTCAATACCCCCCAGACTCCAAAACCCTAGAGGTCCACCTTGGATTTCTGCTGGTGTTTTCTGCCAGAGGCTTCAGGTGAGACCATGCTCCCCAGCTGCGGTGTAGAGTACATTTTGCACAGCTGGTCCTGTCCAGACAGGCCCAAGAGCTACCGCATGAGCTGTTTCCTGTTTTATATGCTCAAAGGCTTGTTGTTGCTCAGGACCCCACTCAAAATAGATCTTCCAGCTTGCTCAATAGAGAGGGCTCACAAGCTGACTATAACCTGGAGTATGCATTCTTCAGAACACCACAAGGCCTAGGAAAGCTTGTGTTTCCTTCTTGTTAGCTGGTGGAGACATAGTTGCTATCTTGTTGGTCACATCCATAGGCACATGATGAGGTCCATCCTGCCATTTTATTCCCAAGAGCTGAATCTCCTGTGCAGGTCCCTTGACCTTGCTTCTTTTCATAGCAAAACCAGCTTTCAGAAGAATCTGAATTATTCTTTTTTTCCTTCTCAAACACTTCTTCGGCCTTGCTGCACCACACGATGTTGTCATCAATGTATTGTAGAGGTTCAGAGGCATCACTCTTTTCCAGTGTGGTTTGGATTAGTCCATGACAAAAAAAAATAGAAAATTGATTCCAGGTCTATTGGACATTGATTCCAGGTCTATTGGACACTCCTCCACATAAGAGCAAACTGTGTCCTGCACTCTGCTGCCAAAGGGATTGAGAAAAACACATTGGCAATGTCAATTGTAGCATACCACTGGGCTGTCTTTGACTCCAGTTCATATCGGAGCTTTAACATGTCTGGTACAGCAGCACTCAGTGGTGATGACTTTGTTCTGGCCACGATAGTCTACTGTTAACCTCTACCCTCCATCAGACTTTTGTGCTGGCCATATGGGATTATTAAATGGTGAGTAAGTCTTGCTGATCACTCCTCGGCTCTGCAGTTGATGAATCATCTCACCAATTGGAGCCAGGGAGTCTCGGTTTGTGCAATATTGCTGCTGGTGCACCATCCTGGTAGCAATTGGCACCTGCTGTTCTTCAACTTGCAGCAGTTCCACAATGAAGGGATCTTCTGAGAGGCCAGGCAGGGTAGATGATAGCTGTTTGATCTTCTCTGTATTCACAGTGGCTACACCAAAAGCCCATCGGTACCCCTTTGGGTCCTTGAAGTACCCTCTCCTGAGGTTGTCTATGCCAAGGATACAAGGGCCCTCTGGGCCGGTCACAATGTGGTGCTTTTCCCGCTTGTCCCCTGTTAAGCTCACCTCAGGCTCCAATACGGACAATTCTTGGCATCCCCCATCACTCCACAGATCCAGATGGGTTCTGTGCCCCTATAACCTGATGGCACCAGCGTACACTGTGCACCAGTGTCTACCAAAGCCTTATACTTCTGTGGGTCTGATGTGCCAGGCCATCGAATCCACACAGTCCAGTATACCTGGTCATCCCTTTCCTCCTCCTGGCCGAAGGCAGGGACCCTCTATTCCTGTTCCTGGTCAGAGTATTCACTGTCTGACCCTTGCAGTGCCAGACCAGAAGTCCCCTCACCAGGATCAAGGGAGGTGATTTCAGTTCTTCTGTTTGGGAGAACACTGATTGCCATCTTGTGTCTCTACAGCCACTATGCTGACAGCCTTCTTGGGTGACCCCTTCTTAACAGCTGTCTTCCCTCTCAGTTCATGTACACGGGCTTCCAGCTTGAAGGTGGGTTCACCATCCCACTTCCTCATGTCCTCCCCCTGGTCACTCAGGAAGAACCACAGTGAACCATGTGGCATGTACTTGGGGCTCCCTTTCCCTCTGGCTGGGCAGGAGAAGACTGATTTCTTGGGGTGCCCCTGACAGACAAGGTGCTTGCCCGTAGGGATAAGGGAGTACAGAGATTTTCTTCAAAGTTTTGGAGCCAAGAAGACACTATCTCGACAGGTGGTTTATCCATATCCAGGCAATACATCGTTGCCAAGCTGTTAGAATATGATGCTGGGGCACTTTGAATCACCTTCCTCCACATGACCTGTGTGCACAGGACATCCTCTAGATTTTTGGAGACATCATCATCATCTAGATCACTGTAGATGACTTCCAGTACCGCTAGTTCTCTCAGGTACTGGATGCCTTCCTCAGTGGTAGTCCACTTTCCTTGGTAATTCACAAGATCTTCCTTGAAAGGATATCTTGCCCTCACACATGAGAGGGTTGCTGCCTCTTTTCCAATTCCTCTGTCAGTTCCTTGATCCCTAGTAAGGGAACCCAGCTGTTGGGCTTCCTTACCTTCCAATGGTTGTCTGTTGGCCCAGCTACCCCAGCATCGGAGCAGCCAGGCAGCAATCTGCTCATCTAGAAGGCAGCTGTAATCTTTCCACATGTCTCAAAGTTCTTTTGAGGTCAGGTACCTGGTAGTTTCTGCGTCTTGATTGATTTCTCTCACTTCTTCCTCCTCTTTCTTTGCTGAAGGACTGGCTTCCTGATCAAACCCTCCTCCTCCTCCTCCCTTACTAATCAATGATATGGACCCATTGACCTCCTTGTCCATTGTTTCTTTTTTACTACTGGGACAATTACTGTAGTTTTTGTTTGGGTCCCTATCTATCTCAGCTGTGGTGTCCTCAGATGTGGTTTGGGTTCCTGTGTCAACTATTTTGTTCTTAGATGTAGTTTGTATCCTGGTCTCAATCATGGCATTTTCAGAGGTGGTTTGTGTCCCTGTCTTAACCATAGTCCTATGACAGTACTGAATTGTGTCTCGATAGGCACAGTCCAAGCCCCATTACAGTGCTAGAAGCTGCTGGTTTTCATTGGGGTAGACAAGGCACCCTTCTATTAGGTGGCATGTCAGTTTACCAGGGTTACTTGCCTGTTCAGGTGTAAAATCCCGGGCTATGGGAGGTGATAACCAACCTAGGCACCTGCCCAAATCCTTCCACACACCCTGCCACCCAGATATTGGCCACCTCAGGGCATATGTCAATATCACCTCACCCAAAAAGTTACCTCCTCTCATGCCAGGATGACAACAGATTCCACAAACCCAATATAAGCCAGCAGTGTTAGCTAGTAGTATTAAGCAGCTCACATAAGGGTGAACAAGGACCTTGGCAGCCTGTGTCATAAAACCACCTACATCAATCCTGCATGGGAAGAAGGAGGTGTATTCCCTCATCCTCTCCACAAGATTGTTCCCCCAGCACAGAAAAAGCATCAGTGTCAGGGCAAAGCACATAGCCACTGTTTGTATTAACATGTTCCCAAGCTCAGCAAAATAAAGAGATAAACAGTGCAGGCAGAAAACTGTGACCCGCACAGAAGCTTGCCCCTTAATAACTACTATAGCTATAGCACGCTCAATTCAAAACTGACATCTCGAGCCCCATGTTGGGTGCCAAAAAGAACTGTGGTGGGTTGACCTTGGCTGACCACCAGGTGCCCACCAAGCCACTCTATCACTCTCATCCTCAGCAGGTCAGAGGGGAGAAAATAAGATGAAAAACTCATGGGTCAAAATAAAGGAAGTTTAATGAAAGAAAAGCAAAGGCCACACACGGAAGCAAAGGAAAGAAAAAAAATATTGTTCTCTGCTTCCCATCAGCAGTCAATGTCCAGCCACTTCCTGGGAAGCAGGGCCTCAAATATGTGTAGTGGTTTCTTTGGAAGGCAAACACCTTATTAATGAATGCCCCCTCCCCTCCTCCTCTTTTTTCTTAACTTTTATTGCTGAGCATAACGTCATATGGTATGGAATATCTCTTTGGTTCAGTTTGGGTCAGTTGTCCTGACCCAAATTCTTGCCTACCCACAGCCTATTGGACCTTGGTAGGGGGAGGAGGGATAGTGAGACAGTCTTGATGGTGTGGGAGCACTGCTCAGCAGTAGCCAAAACATTGGTGTGTTATCAACACCTTTCTAGCCACAAATACAAAGCACAGCACTATGAAGGCTGCTATGGGGAAAGTTAACTCCATCCCAGCCAGACCCAATACACCTTGCAACAATGTCAGCCACTCTCTTAACACCCTGGGGTGCATTTCATTGCGACTCACAGATTTATGTGGGTTGAGCCCCTGCAAGAGGCTGCAGACCAGCCCTTCCTCCACTACTGGTGGGCTGAGGTAGCTACTTGATCTTGTGATCTGGGGTCCAGCTATGCAAAGACAGCAAACCTCTGCTTTGTCAGCATTATTAGTGACTAGTTTCCCTGCCCTGTTTAGTAATGGGCCTATGTCTTCCCTGTGCTTCTGCTTACTGTTCATGCACCTGAAGAACCCATTCTTGACACCTTTGTACAATTTCATTTCTAGCCAAGCATTAGCCTTCCTGACTGCATCTCTGCATGCCCTAGCAAGGTTCTTGTAGTCCTTGATGGCTATTTGGCCTCCTTTCCATAGCTGATATGCTTCTTTTTTTTGCTTTTAAGCACACTCAAAAGCTCATTGTTAAGCCAGGGTGGTCTCTTTTTCTGCCTTCTTCTTTTCCCTTTGTAGGGGATGGACTGTTCTTGTGCTTCCAGGAGGCTGTTCTTGAATAACTCCCAGCACTTGCAAATGCCTTTGCCCTCCATGGATATTTCCCATGGAATCCCTCACAGCTGGTCTTTGAGCATGTTGAAGTTGGCTTTTCTAAAATCCATGGTCTTTGTCCTTCTACTGGTCTTCAGTGTGCTCAGCAGTATCTTAAACTCTATAATGTTATAGTTGCTGTATCCAAGGATACCATATTTTCCTGTTTTAATCCAAGTCTACCACAAGTTTCCCAATACTTGAGTTAGTAATTACATATATATATATATAAATTGGCAATTAATTAAGTTCCCCAAGGGGAATCTGTTTTGTCCAAAACATTAATTCTTAAGCAATGTCCCTGTTTTTATTATGACCCATATTTTTTTTAATTTCTGTTATTCCTATTTTCACCCCTGATCTGTTGTGGGGGAGGGGTGAGCAAGCAGCTGGGTGGGAGTTTGGCTGCTAACCAGGGCCAATCCACCACACAGTTGCAGTGTAGTCATTGCAGGATGAAGCTTAGCTTAGCACAAGCTAATTTACTGTTCTTGAAGCAGCACTTAAAAAAAAAAGAAGGAAACCTTTCAGTTTCACTGATAATTTTCCCCTTCCATATATCAGAGAAAGACTTTTTATGAAGAAATGTAGCCCAGTGCATGAGAACGGGATGTTATTCATTCCAGCTAAAAAGGAACCCTCTGACAGATTTTATAAAGTATTAAAAAAATAATATGTCTTCTTTCTTATCAATACTGAAGGCAAAATTTAGCTTGGAAAAAAAGTCAAATAATCAGCAAGGAAATATTAACCTGAAACCAAAATACTACATATGGGATAAAAGAATGTAGGGTCTTTGATTTTGCTAGGTTTATATATAGTTGAACTTTTTTGTTAGTAGAATATTTTTTATTTTCCCACTAATTTATTCAATATTTATGTCTTTAAGTACTTGTTTCTTTTTATGACAGCAAGATGTTCAGTGTTTCTAACAGTCATTGTAGCAAGTGTACAGAGTTGGATATATTTTAAAGTGCAGGTGGTGATGCTTTTCCTAGCTATATAAGCAGGGCTATCTTATGTTACCACACAAACTTAGCTGAAGCTAGTCACTTTTTTCAAGTTTAAAGTTGATGGCTTCCTAATGATGCATTGTTGGTTACCCTGATGGCTCTGGTCTGTTGTCAAAAGTAGGATTTTTCCACTCCCTGTCTCAGGAACAATATCTCTGGTGGCATTTCAGAAAAGTACCACATAGTGAGCAACCACAAAAGGAAAAGAATAGGGACAGGTTTTCAATCATATTTTTTAAAAAAATAGTGTTTAAGAGTTGGGGCCAAACTACATAAAACAAGTGTAATGACACAACATATTTCACAGTGACTCTGTGTATTTCTGCTATTCTTCTTTAATGTATATCCCTTTCATCCTCTCAGTGGAAAGATGCATTATATCCTTATACTGCTCCAGCTGCCTATATTATATTATGTCTGAAGAAGTTCCCATTTCTCCAAAAAGCCTAATGCAGTCACAGTGACCAACTAAAATGTCAGCAATGTTATCAACTTTGGTTCCTGAGGGAAAGTGTCAGTTATGCCCACAGGCTCACTTCTTTGCCTGTGGCTCCCTCCAAAACTCCTCAGACCTCTAGATTTGTAAAACATTTTACAAATTTCATGCTCATAAGCCCATTAAGTATACCTGGGTAACTTCCATGATACAGTCAGAATAATTCTGGTTTCTGTCTCATGATTTATATGAACACCTCTATGTGGAACAGGGTTCAATTCATTGACAATTTGATGTTAGCACTGCAATTGTAAAATGGATTATTTAATACTGTGAAGTATTAATAAAATACTAATACTATTAAAAATAGCCTCAATCCTGTTCTTTTTGATAATGAGATGGCCTACATGGCACCAGGCTTGTAGGCATCAGATGGAATTCACCTTTCTCAAAGGGGGAAGAGGGTCTTTTCTCACGAGCTAGTGGGGCTTATTGACAGAGCTTTAAACTAGACTAGAAGGGGGAGGGGGATAATATCAGGTTTGTCCGTGACAAGCTGTGGGACAATGTGCCAAGATTAGAGGGACAGGGTGCTAACGAAAGCCCTCAGCCTGTTGCTCTCAGATGTGCTACATACACTGGAGCACACTTGAAGTCTTATGGAGAGGAGCCAGGCACTCCTGAGATAATAGGAGCCAACAGGGGAACACCGGTGAAATACTTGAAAGGAATTAAGGGGTGCTCCTCTAAGAAGGTGACATGGCTGACAGCCCAGCTGAAGTGCCTTTACACCAATGCACACAGCATGTGAAACAAACAGGAGTTGGAAGCCACTGAGCTGCTAGAAAGCTACGACCTAGTTGCCATTACTGAAACTTGCTGGGACAAATCCCATGACTGGAGTGTGGCTATCAATGGCTACAGGCTGTTCAGAAGGGACAGGTGAGGAAGGAGGGGCGGAGGGGCTACTCTCTATGTCAAGTAATGGATAGATTGTGAAGAGCTGTCTCTGAAGAATAGCCATGAGCAGGTTGAAAGGTTATGGGTAAGAATTAGAGACTTAGGACACAAAGGGAACCTTGTGGCTGCTGTCTACTACTGACTTCCCGATCAAGGGGAGCCTTCTTACTCCAGCTACAGGAGGCATTGCACTCACAGGCTCTAACCCTGCTGGAGGTTCATGATTTAATCACAATTGGTAATTAAGTGCCATGAAGCCACTCACTCACTCCCCCCTCACCCAGAGGCATGGGGAGGAGAATCAGAAAAGAATGTGAAACTCGAGGGTTGAGATAAAAACAATTTAACAATTGAAATAGAATAAAAATGAAAGAACAATAATATCAATAATGACAATAACAGTTGTAAAGCAAAGGGGAGGGGGGTGGAAATAAAATCCAAAGGAAAAGGGAGAAAGGAAACAAGTGACACACAGTACAACTGCTTACCACCCACTGACCGATACCCAGCCAGTCCTCGAGCAACAATCAGCAGGCCCCAGCCAACTCCCCCCAGTTTGTATACCAAGCATGACATCCCATGGTATGGAATACCTCTTTGGCTAGTTCAGGTCAGCTGACGTGGCTGCATCCCCTCCTAATTCCTTGTGCCCCTCCAGCCTTTTTGCTAACAAGTCCTGAGAATCAGAAAAGTCCTTGACTTAGTATAAACATTTACCTAGCAACAACTAAAACCATCAGTGCATTATCAACATTGTTCTCACATCATAGCCAAAACACAGCACTGTACTAGCTACTAAGAAGAAAATTAACTCTATCCCAGCCAAAACCAGGACATGGGGGACTTCAACCACACAGATACCTGCTGGAAAAGTAGCATGGCAAGCCGTAGGCAATCCAGGAGACTCTTGGAATCCATTGAGGATAACTTCTAAAGCCAGATAATAAACAGCCCTACCAGAGGGGATGCGATAGTGGACCTGATGGTCACCAATGTAAGTGAGCTAAATGGTGACATCAAGATTGGAGGCAACCTGGGCTGCAGTGATCATGCACTCGTAGAGATCGCAGTCCTGAGGGATATGGGACAGGCAAAGAGGAAAGTCAGGACCCTGAATTTTAGGAAAGCAAACTTCAATCTGTTCAAGGAATTAGTCAATAGGACTCCCTGGAAAACTGCCCTCAGGGACAAGGGAGCAGAACAGAGCTGGCAGATCTTTAAGGACACTTTCCATAGAGAGCAAGAGCTCTTGATCCCTAGGCATAAGAAATCAGAAAAGGAAGGCAAGAGACTGGCATGGATGGGTTGAGACCTGATCGTTAAACTAAAGGGCAAGAAGGAAATGCACAGGCAGTGGAAGCAGGGACAGGTATGAAGTGTATAGGGACACTGTTCAGTTGTGTAAGGATGGGGTCAGGAAGGCCAAGGCACAGCTGGAACTGAACTTGACAAGGCATGCAAAGAACAATAAGAAGGGCTTCTATAGGTATGTCAGCCAAAAAAGGAAGGTCAAATAAAGTCTGCCCCCACTGATGAACACAACTGGCAAACTGGTAACAACAGATGAGGAGAAGGCCGACGTACTCAAAAACTTTTTTGCCTCAGTCTTCACTGGCAACCTCCTTTCCCATACCTCTCGAGTGGATGGACCACAAAGCAGGGACTGGGGGAAGCAAAGCCCCTCACACTGTAAGAGAAGATCAGGTTTGTGACCACCCGAGGAACCTGAACATATATAAGTCTATGGGACCTGACAAGGTGCAGCCCAGAGTCCTGAGGGAATTGGCTGATATAGTTGCCAAGCCACTCTCCATGATATTTTAAAAGTCATGGCAGTCAGATGAAGTCCCGGGTGATGGGAAACATTGCACCCATTTTTAAAAAGGGTAGAAAGGAGTACCCTGGGAACAATTGACCTGTCAACCTCACCTCTGTGCCTAAGAAGATCATGGAACAGATCCTCCTAGAAACTGTGCTAAGGCACATGGAGGACAGGGAGGTGATTAGAGACATCCATCATGGCTTCACCAAGGGCAAGTCCTGCCTGACCAACCTAGTGGCCTTCTATGATGGAGTGACTGCATCAGTGAACAAGGGAAGAGTTATGGATGTCATCTGTATGGACTTCTGTAAGACCTTTGACATGGTCCCCCACAACATCCTTCTCTCCAAATTGGAGAGAGATGGATTTGATGGGTGGACTGTTTGGTGGATGAGGAACTGGTTGAATGGTTGCATCCCGAGGGTAGTGGTCAACAGCTCAATGTCCAGATGAAGATTGGTGATGAGTAGTGTCCCTCAGGGGTCCATACTGGGACCAGTAATATTCAATATCTTCATCAATGACATAGACAGTGGGATTGAGGGCACCCTCAAAAAGTTTACAGATGACATCAAGCTCAGTGGTGCAGCTGACACGCCTGAGGAAAGGGATACCATCCAGAGGGACCTGGACAAGCTCAAGAAGTAGGCCCATGCCAATCTCATGAAGTTCAACAAGGCCAAGTGCAAGGGCCTGCACCTGGGTTGGGGCAATCCCCAAAATCAGTACACACTAGGGGATGAATGGATTAAGAGCATCCCTGAAGAAAAGGACTTGGGGATGTTGGTGGATGAAAAATTGAACATGAGACAGCAATGTGTGATTGCAGCCCAGAAAGCCAATCACATTCTGGGCTGCATCAAAAGAAGCATGGCCAGCAGATCGAGGGAGTTGTATCTCCCCCTCTACTGCACTCTGGTGAGACCCCAGTACTGCATGCAGTGCTGGAGTCCTCAGGGGGTGAAGAACACCTGATCCTGTCCAAGAGATGTCTCAAACACTTGCAAGATAAAAAAAACCTTTACTTTATATGGCCTTGAAGAAGAACTAAAGACTGATAAAAGGGAACAGCCTATCAAAGGCTGGATGATTGCCCAAGGAGCAGTGGAGTCAGCAGGTATGTGTAGTAGCTGGGGGGAAGGTAAACATGGCAGGGGGAGATTGCGACCTCTGACTCAATTCAAGACCAAAAAGACTTGCCTCACCATGCCTGTAAAGTGCATGCATGCTAATTTACATAGCAAGTGAGTCTAATTTAAATAAGAGGTATTCCATATTGAAGGATAAGAATAACATGGGAAGGCAAGTGCCATTGGGTGGGACTTCTGGACGAGCGCTCCTACAGACCAGAAACACCCTCCATTGGCAGACCCAAAGCTTGACCCAGGACTGGTGATCTCCTCTCTCTCTCTGTCCTTTATTTCCTTTCATTCTTTATTTTCCCAGTAAGTAACACAAGGCTTAGACCCCACATGTGGTGAACAACTGCAAGGCTTACTTTAATTTTCTATAAGGCTGAATATTGTCAGATGTCGAGCTGTATAGGAAGCTTATTATGTAAAGTCTTTCAGTAAAATCAATGTGTGTGCCTGGACCTTGAGTGTTATTTCATCTTAATTCAACTGGAAGGGATCTGTGAATCAGAGTCACCTCCATCTCCTCCTTTGGCGGGACATGACATCAGCACAGGAAAGACATGGAACTGTTGGAGTGGGTGCAGAGGAGGGCCACTAAAATGATCAGAGGGATGGAACAGCTCTCCTATGAAGAAAGGCAGAGAGAGTTGGAGTTGTTTAGCCTGGAGAAGAGAAGGCTCCAGGGAGACCTTATTGAAGCCTTTCAGTACTTAAAGGGGGTCTATAAGAAAGATGGGGACAGATGTTTTAGTAGGGCCAGTAGTGATAGGACAAGGGGTAATGGTTTTAAAGTAAAAGAGGGTAGATTCAGACTAGATATAAGGAAGAAATTTTTTATGATGAGGGTGATGAGACTGGAACAGGTTGCCCAGAGAGGTGGTAGATGCCCCATCCCTAGAAACATTCAAGGACAGGCTGGATGGGGCTCTGAACAACCTGATCTATTTGAAGATATCCCTGCTTACTGCAGGGGGGTTAGACTAGATGATCTTTAAAGGTCCCTTTGAACCCAAACTATTCTATGATTCTATAAAATAAATATATGACCTCCTTCTGCTTCCGATAGACAAGCTGGTGTTAATTCTAAATCCAGTGGGAAATGATACTGTAGCCTTTAACTTTTTTTTTTTTTAGTCTTTTCTTTCTTCTGAAATTTTTTGACTTCTATAAAAAAATACTTGTAAAAGCTAGATAAATAACAAGGGAAGTTTTATTTAGAAATTTTATCATATCATTCTAATATCTTGCAAGCAGTCTTACTTTTACCTATTCATTATTTTTTCATGCTTCATTATGTTAACTCTTCCCCTATGCAATGGAAATATCTTTTTGTATTTCAGTGCATTATGTCTTGAAAGAACTAGTATTTTATGATGGCTCTTGCTTCAAAAAAGCACTTTAAGAATAATTATACAAACCAGATGCTTGGGTACCATAAAAGTATGTACTCAGTAGACACTGAGATGTGTACATGACTAAAATCATAAGATTAGATAAAAGATCCTGTTTGTCTTTGCATGTGATTGTTCACCTAAAAATGTGAGATTCAAATATGCCTGTTTAAGCTTTTATAATTTAATTATATAAGGTGTGGGATCTTAGAAACTAATAGCAAGTATTTTTGTTTAGATGAGAACTCATCTGTTAGAAATGGAGTAATAAAAATTCTGACTGTAATAATCAATCAAAAGATAAATGTGAGACAGCCAAAAGAGATGGTTGGGGGAAAGATGTAGACCTAGTATGTATAAATCATTGCTCTTTCTGCTAGAAAAGAAGTGAGAAATTAAAATCATTGCATAAAATGTTGGTGTGAGGTTCAGGCTATTGTTTGGGAAAAAAACCAAGAAGTGTGCTGAAGAAGAGAAACAGTCATTGAAGCCATAAAGAGGAGCAGGACTGGGTATAAGCTGGGTAGTTTCTCCTTTCTGAGGCCCCTGATCCCTATTGTGCATATGTGATAACACTGCCTTGCTCACACCCTCCGTCTCAAAGGGAACAAAACCTAAAAGATAAAAACTATCTATCAGCTAAGGGGGAGCACGCATCCAGTGTTGTAACACCTTCATGTTGCGTCTAAACAGATAAAAAAGGCTTGCCTATCAAAGTTATCCATACGAAAAGCCTACATGACTGTAAGGGTATAAAATCTCAAGTCAGAGAGTGCTCTATGGAGCTCCCTCTCAACTGGCCTGAGATCACTTATTATCATCATGCAGTGCTTTTCCTCTGAGCAAGTCGTATGTCTATTTACTTTGTCTGCTTACTGTAATGTGTTGATCAACTTTGTAGTCTATTTCTTCACCTTTCTGTGTGTTGTTTATTATAATACTATCAAGGGTGGCCAACATATGATCACTACCTCCATTATATCAACAGGGATAGTGGTTTGATTGTGAGTATTGATTTTTGGTGTTTTATTAAAGTAGTCATATTAATCACACAGTGAGTCCTAGTGTTTGGTTGTACCACCCGGGTCTATAACCAGTGAAGCGGATTCCCTGCTCTGGGTAGGAGTTGGGAAGTCTTTTGGGTCACGACGGTGATACTTTTTCTGGTCTTATGTATAATTCTAACAGTTTGTATTTTAGAAAGATGAGTTAACTTTCCTTATAACAGCCTGAATGGTGTTTTGGTTTGGATTTGTGATTAAAATAGTGTTTTGTTATTGCTGAACAGTGTTTGCACAGCATCAAGGTTTTCTTTTTCCCCACTCTGCTGCCCAGCAAGTAAGCTGGGTATGGGCAAGAAGTTGGGAGAGGACACAGCTACAACAGCTGACCTAAACTGACCAAAGGGTCATTCCACTTCATATGATATTGTGCTCAGCAATAAACATTCAGGGAAAGGAGAAGGAAGAGGCAACATTTGTGGTTATGGTGTTTTTCTTCCCAAATAACCATTATGCATGCTGAAGCCCTGCTTTCCAGGAAATGCCTAAACATCTGCCTGCTGATGGGAAGTAGGGAATAAATTCCTTATTTTGCTTTGCTTGCTTCACATATTAAACTGTCTTTATCTCAACCCATGAGTTTTCAGCTTTTCCTTTTCCAGTTCTCTCCCCCATACAGCTAAGGGGTGAGGGGGGAGTGAGTAACTGGGTAGGTGCTTAGCTGCTGGCCAGAGTGTGTGGTTTAACCCCAGCCAGCAACCAAGCATCATGCAGCCGCTCGCTCACTCCCCCACACCCAGAGGGATGGGGAGGAGAATCGGAAAGGAATGTAAAACTCAAGGGTTGAGATAAGAACAGTTTAACAGGTAAAGCAAAAGCCACACATGCAAGCAAAGCAAAGCAAGGCAAGGCAAGGAATTCATTCACTACTTTCCATCGGCAGGCAGGTGTTCAGCTATCTGCAGGAAAGCAGGGCTCCATCACACATAATGGTTACTCGGGAAGACAAATGCCATAATGCCAAATGTCCCCACCTTCCTTCTTCTTCCCTCAGTTTATATACTCAGCATGACATCATATGGTATGGAATACCTCTTGGGCTAGTTCGGGTCAGCTGTCCTGGCTGTGTCCCCTCCAAATTTCCTATGCCTCTGCGGTCCTCTTGCTGGCAGGGCCCAAGAAACTGAAAAGTCCTTGACTTAGTATAAACATTACCCAGCAACAACTAAAACCATCAGTGTCCTATCAACATTGTTCTCACATCACAGCCAAAACACAGCACTGTACTAGCTACTAAGAAGAAAACTCACTCTATCTCAGCTGAAACCAGGACACAGGGTCAACCCACCACAAAGATATAGACCTTGTTCTTCTGGAGATGAATCTGGGAAATGCATCAGATTCTCCTGTGATTTCTTTTCCTCATACTTCTTGATTTCAATTAAGTTGAAAATACCATAAACATATCACAGGAGCAATCTCCTTAAGTGATATGTTGTTCTTCTGATACAGACTTAGATAAAGTGTAATAAAAATAAAATATATATGCTAACAACACAATCTAATTGTGTAACATTGACCCTTGTAAGCACTTTTATAGTTAAACTGAGGACAGTGCTCCTGTATTTGTGTAGAAGTCTGTGCTGGAGCCCAGCATACACGACCTACAAACAAACAAACTCAGAGGAGCTAAGTACTGCAGATTTCTTCTTGAGAAAATGCAGAATACTCCAGAGTACAATCTTTCCACACTCCTACGTTTCTTGTTCGTATCTGTATGAGGGAATCATCACCATGGTGGGGTGGCAGACATTTCAGTATTCTGAAAAAAAATCATGAGATCCAAAGGGGATAAATTCTGAGGTGTTCAAAGTGGAAAAGATTTTTACCTTGTGTTGTGATTATAAATCTGTAAGAGGTGATAAGTTTTGAAAAACTGGCAGTTATAAGAGAACATTATATGAGAATTATATATGAAAACATTAAAAGGACATAGGGAGACAAATGAACTTTTCTTTCCCTATATTACATGTTTACTGTGCATTCTAGAAGAAAAAAAATAATTAAAAAAAAGTTATTCCAGTTTTATAAATGATGAATTTTGACAAATAGAAATTAGTCATTTTGCTCAAGATCAAAGCCTGAGATAGAAAAATTATTTCCTAAAAGTCCCCTCTTGTAACTTACAGGGTTATTCTTCTGGTTCAGTTTGGTAGTTCCTTCCCCATACTGAAAAAAAAGTCAGTATAACACCTTTAGTTTGTTATGACACCAAGTCTCAAATATATCATTCTTGAAAACAAGGTGGGAAACATAGGGACAAGTTTCTTCCAAAATAAACCAAGGATGAGTTCAGTCTCTTACACTGAAAAAAAATGAACTTCATTTACTTCCCTGTATTTGAAAGTTTAAGCTGTTCCTATTCAAGCTTCTGCTTTCTGATCTAATTTTAGTGACATTTCAAACCATAAAACATATTTGTGTGAAAAATGGATGACTGTCTCTACAAATGACTTAAATTTTCTATTAAACTTTTAATTCTAATTTCAATTGAATGTACTTGCTGAAAAATGTTTTTGAATCTCTTGCTGAAAATAGTCCTAATATGAAAGTTTCTTTCCTAAACTAACTCCATTTATAAGATCCAGTAAAAGCACTAATTTCAAATTTCTGAGGAAACACAGGCTGACAGGCTAAAGAAATCTCAATGATAAAGAGAATACAGTCATAACCATTAGTTTGCATTTAAAAATACATAATCTTATACATTCATATAGTAGAATAATATACTTCTTGCTTGTAATATAACATCGGATTTTTATATTAAATAATCTAATTTCTATAACAAGTTTGAAGTAGTGCTGTATAAGCTAAATGACACAACAATGTTAGACTGGCAATTTCTAGAAATGCATAACTGTAGCTGAAAAAGCAGACAACAGAGGACATATGATAAAGCTAAAGTATATTAGTTGCAAGTCACGTTCTTTTTTGATTTTTATCCTGTCACCACACTAACCCACTATATATATATATATATAAAAATATAGATATCTTGCCTATTTATATAGCTTGAGTAATATATCATTTATGCCTGTCCCTGTCCCATATCTTCTGTTCTACAGATTTTGACCTAGACTGGACTAGTTTTATCAGTGGGAGAAATAGTGGAGCTCTGTCCATGGGCACTGTGGTTGGATCAGTGTGTACTGATTAGCCTTTTGTATTCAGTCTTTTGTATTCAGCAAATACTTAAGTAGACACATATTCTTGGCCTATTAATTGTTGATATATATATGCTTTTGTTCTTTTTAGTAGCTACTATATTACTTTTGTGTGAGGCATTTGCATATGCATCTATGAAGTTCATGTTCAAACCATTTTTCCACATAGTTATAGCTGGGCCATAATAATTAACCACAGGCTTCCAGTGCTATTAGTTCCATTATGACTATCACAACACATGCAGTGTCTGCCAGGGTGAAAACAAACGCTTATGCTCACTGTCAGCTCTCCCACCTACTGCCTAGAAACAATACTGAGCCCTCACAGTCTCAGGGCAGCACTGGGCCCCACTGGTCTGCTGCCACCCAGTCTTCCCCCTCTCTCAGCTGTGACAGAAACAAGGCTGCACATGTAGCAGCCACTAGTTCTAGAGAAGGAGAGAAAATACATGAATGCATCTGGCTGAGAAGTGATCTTGCTTTTTTTCTCTGCTCTAAAAATTTATTCCAGCAGACAAGGGAGTGCTTTGGCTGATGCTAACATAGCCTGGCTGGCTGCTCTTCCCAGGATGTGGAGAGGCAAGGAAAATAAATAGATATACAGGCATGCTGCTTCTTTTCCCCACTTTCCCAGTAATAAAATTTTATGTTCATCCATTTGAGTCTGATAGTATTTTCCAGTTCTGCAATCTGAGACCCCTGTTGGGGCTCTTGCTGTATTGAATGATTATACTGAACTCTGAAGCAAAAGAAAAAGGAGCAAATTGCAGATGTTTGCTCAAAACCAAGGCCAACGGGACGTGATAAGAGGAGCTGGGAAACCGCAGAAAGGAGCCTACATGCCAGAACAAGCAGAAACAGAAATCTTCCCAGTAAACAATTGTTAACCAATCATATTATTATACGCTTGTAAAATAGCCTATCACATTATTGCACGCTTATAGAATGCCTTATAAAAGTCTACCTGGTTTGTACAATAAACGGATCAGATCTTGAACTCTGTGAGTATTTGAATCTGACTCCCGCTCGCCCGAAATGCCCGCAACATCTGGTGACCCCCGACGTGATCCGATGAGGGTCGACAGGATCGGTTAAAAGTCAGGAAGATTCATTAAGGATCGTGTTACAAGCTGCGGAGCCGGCGAGGATCCTGCTGCCAGCGGAGAGAGAGCTGGGCGCCCGAAGAAAGGCGGAACGTGCACGGCTGACCGGTGAGTCAGGAAATTTAAGCAGGATGGGAATCACTGCATCAGTGGTGGAAAAAGCAACTGTAGACAGTTTGATGAAACTGGCAGAAAAAACTGAAACGCCAGTCTCACGGCAGGCAGTAGTTGATCTGCTATGTTGGAGTCGCCGCCGTGGTTACCTTGCTTCTACGCAAGATATATATAATAATGAAACATGGAAGAAAGTAGGAGAGGACTTATGGGAATCTGTGCAAGTTGGGACTAAGGGGGTAAAGACTTTGGCTCGCACGTATCGAGCTGTACGGGGTATGGTCGCGCAATTACCACCCTGGTGTCCTGAAAAGGAACAAGCGGCGAGCGGCGGCGTGCGGCCCGGCAGGCCCCGTCCCGGCCGCGGTTTCTCTCCAAGGCGGCACCCCCCCTCCACCCCCCCCCCCCCTCCGATCGGCGCCATGGCGATGCAAGCGGCCAAGCGAGCTAACATCTGGCTGCCCCCAGAGGTCAATCGGATCCTTTATATTCGGAACCTGCCGTATAAAATCACAGCGGAGGAAACGTATGATATTTTTGGGAAATACGGACCTATTCGACAAATCAGAGTTGGAAACTCTCCTGAAACAAGAGGAACAGCTTAAGCTTCTCAAGGAAAAATACGGACTTGATTACAATCCCCCCCCCCCCCCCAAAAAAAAGAAAAGAAAAAAAAAAAAAAGAAAAAAGAAAAAAAAAAGAAAGAAAAAAAAAAAGAAAAAAAAAAAGAAAAAAGAAAAAAAAAAGAAAGAAAAAAAAAAAGGAAAAAAAAAAAGAGAGAAAGAAAAAAAAAAGAAAGGAAAAAAAAAAGAAAAAAAAAGAAAGGAAAAAAAAAGAGAAAGAAAAAAAAGAAAGAAAAAAAAAGAAAGAAAAAAAAAGGGAAAAAAAAAAGGAAAAAAAAAGTGCTTCAGATGTCACCTACAAGAAATGCGTTTCTGCTTTGAACTAGCTTTTGAGCCTTTGGGAGTAAACTATACGGCTATAAATCAATCATATTGGGGTTGGTTAGATAAGAAGTATAATGACACGAATTTTGGCTTTAGTGATAACTGTACCTGGTGGAATACTACACTTGTTAAAAATACGTATTTTTTGCAACAGTTGATTTACCGTTTAAATGTATCAATTTATTTACCTCAACAAGAATTGAGGGTGGTTGAGGGATTTATTGAAACAAGGTCTGTCTATATTGTTGTTTGTTATTCTTTTGTTACTTTTAGTGCCTTGCCTTTTACAATGTTTTCAGAGCTGTGTGGAACGCAGTATTAATGCTGTATTTAAAAAGAAAGGGGGAGGTGTTGGGGCTCTTGCTGTATTGAATGATTATACTGAACTCTGAAGCAAAAGAAAAAGGAGCAAATTGCAGATGTTTGCTCAAAACCAAGGCCAACGGGACGTGATAAGAGGAGCTGGGAAACCGCAGAAAGGAGCCTACATGCCAGAACAAGCAGAAACAGAAATCTTCCCAGTAAACAATTGTTAACCAATCATATTATTATACGCTTGTAAAATAGCCTATCACATTATTGCACGCTTATAGAATGCCTTATAAAAGTCTACCTGGTTTGTACAATAAACGGATCAGATCTTGAACTCTGTGAGTATTTGAATCTGACTCCCGCTCGCCCGAAATGCCCGCAACAGACCCCCTTAAGTGCTATTACATAATTAACAGTATTTTTTGTATGGGAATGAAGTACCAGCCTTGTCTATTTGTTATTACTAATAATCAGTTAGCAAGTAATTAATCAATCAAAATGGTCTCCTACCAAAATGGAATGTCTTAATTGTTTTTTAAAAAATTACATTTAAGTTTAGGCCATTATGTAAGCAAAGATTGTGAACTGATTGTGAAGATTGGTGCTGCTCAAACATTCAGAATGGGGCCACAATTAAACTCAGATCTGAGTTTGAAAAGAAACAGCAATCATAAGCAAATATGGTTTTGGCTGCAAAAGGAAAGGGCAGAGTTTAAGGTTGATTCTTTTACCCCAACGTTATTTTTAAAGTTCAGGTTGACTGCTACCTGCTCTGAGTGATTTTTCTGTAATCTAATAATGTTATTTTTAGGATAATTCTAATGATATGCAGTTTACTTTTTTTCCTTCCTTATTTCATCCCTTTCCTCCTAAATATTACCACTTAAATTATACAGATTCATCTTCCCTCCCTATTGAGCATTCCCAGACAAACCACTGTATGTAATCAAGCATCTTTCTTTTAAAAGTGCTTCACACTGTTGATATCTAAATATGTTCTTCACAGAGCCATATATAAAGAGATTGTTATTTGGACATTTAAAGAATTACTTCTATATAACAACCGTACTCTCCCTTCCTGTTATATTAGATTTCATTGTCTAATATTTTAATGTGCAGATCACTGCTAGGTTTGCAGAAGGAAGGGACATGTTCATGTTACAGAGAGTATTAATAGCTCTGAACTCATGGGGGAAGATAGATTTCTCTTCCCACTAAGGAGGGGAATAACAAATCTTATAGTCATTTCTTCTCACTCCTTCCCAGTAACTGAGGTAACTGATCATTCACTTTACAGCTTCTTGCAGATTCTTTCCATAGTCTCTATTATATTATTTAGTGTTCCCAGATGCTTAACTCAGGGCTGTGGAGTTTGCTAGTGGCCAGGCCCTATAACACTGAGTTTTGCAAAACCTATATCAGTGTATGGATTTAACTGATTTATAGAGTTCCTTGATGGTATACTGTAAGCAATCCAGAAGACTCTTGGAGTGCATCGAGGATAATTTCTTAATCCCAGCAACAGACAGCCTGACCAGAGGAGATGTGTTACTAGACCTGTTGCTCACTAATGCAGAGGAACATATTGCAGAGGTCAAGATTGGTGGCAGCCTGGGTTGCAGTGATCATGCCCTGGTGGAATTCAGGCTCTTGAGGGATATGGGCCAGGTGAAGAGTGGAATCAGGACCCTGAATTTTAGGAGAGCGAACTTTCAGTTCTTTAAGGAACTAGTGGATGGGACACCCTGGGAAACTGCCCTCAGGGATAAAGGAGAAGAAGGGATCTGGGAGATCTTTAAGGACATTTTTTTTAGAGAAGAATAGCTCTCAATTCCCACGTGTAAGAAATCAGGCAAAGAAGACAGGAGACCAGCATGGCTCAGTAAGGATGTCCTGGTCAAACCAAAACACAAGAGGGAAATGCACAGACAGTGGAAGCAGGAACATGGATCCTGGGAAGAATATATGGATACTGCCCAGGTGTATAGGGATGGGATCAGGAAAGCTAAGCACAGCTGGAGCTGAATCTGGCAAGGGATGCAAGGAATGTTTCTACAGGTATGTTGGTCAGAAAAGGAAGACTAAAGAAATTGTACCCACCTCAGTAAATGAGACAAAGTATCTGGTGACAACTGACATGGAGAAGGCTGAGATACTCAAAAGCTTTTTTACCTCAGCTTTCACTGTCAATTGCTCTTCCACATCTCTCAAGTCCCTGAAATTCAAGGCAGAGACTGGGGAAATGAAATCCCACCCATTGTAGGAGATCAGGTTAAAGACCACCTGAGGAACCTGAACATACACAAGTCCATTGGATCCAACTGTATACATCCCAGGTGTTGCGACGGAGGGAAGACACAGTCGCTCAATATGAGTGATCAGCAGACTTCGTTTATTGTCCCTTACAGTCACCTTTTATGCCTTGTTATAATTAGCTCATACATATTACAAAAGTTAAGCTCATTATTGGTTAGTTGCCTAAATACCAAGCCCGCCCCTAGTTTCTCTTCTGTAGTTATCGGTTCCCACCTGCAACATTCTTTTCCCACCAAAATCTTCCTGTTATTGTGTAACAAGAACAGCCAAAGACAGTTATTTTTGCTTTACTTCAGATAAGCTGAGAGCAATGTGCATTTTTGTCCAGCCAGCTGGACTATGTCTATGTGACCCTTTTCAGCTAGTCAGTTATCCACAATTCCCCCGTTTTTATTTTGGGCGACATAGGCTTGGTTGACCATTTTCAATAACAGCATTTTAACACAGGAAAATACACAGCCAACTTATAAAATCTCAGTTCAGAAGTATAATTCCTGAAATACTTGAAAAATAAAGTTAGCTTGAAGCTTTAATTTAGATGCTCTTTCTGTTCCAGTGATATAAAAAGTTTAAAAAATTCAAAGGTAATTTTAAAGTTCTGAACATGGACTAATGCAAGCTCAAAACCCAAAAAGAAACCAAACTGATGTTTGACTAGGAATATTTGCAAATATTTTAGTGGAAAATCCCTGACCATTAACAATTTTCTGTCCAAATAACAACTGCCCTTATGCAACCAACCAGTCCATACATTTTCTGAAGAATTCCTCATTGATATCAAAGAATTAACAAAGGGAAAAAATTAGTTCTAAGCTATATACATTCATAAGTGGATTTTTCAATAGTTACATACAGATTTACACACTAAGCCATAATGGCTTGTAGGTGATACATGCAAGAAGAGTACGTTGCTTATCTGTCTGAATGTCTATGCTAAATTTGACAACTATGCCACAAGCCAAGCCTACATGGGTGCTGTGTTATGCACGTTCCTTAACAAACAGAAGTATAATAGGTAAATTCCCAAGATCTAGTCCCCAACCTAATTATATTACTTTGTAGCCAGTTAAGGAAAATAACACAAATGTGCATATCTACATGTGCACACACCTTTTAGTTCAGAACCAATCTGTGATATAAGGCCTTAGCCTTATGGCATCATCAAATCTTAACGAGTACAGTAATTAAAAATGCAGTCTTACTGTAAGTGCGATTTATGCTGACATTCCCTCAAATGCTACACGTGAGTATTTCTCACTCAACTGCCTCAAGGTAAAATAGTAGTATTTGTTAATATGTATTAAAAAATCATTAATTCTCTACAATAGCAGTTGACTTCCATAACACTATGTAAGCAAAAGAGGCCTAAGATGGGTTTTCTGAATACTAACAATTTATTTTAGACTGTCTAAACTCAGGGCTTGAAAGATTTCACTCTGCCAGACGTAGAAACACTGTTGCACTCCAGTTGTGATATCCCTTTTCCCAAGTTGTCACATGCACATCTCGCTCAAGCAACATTATTGTCAAAGTTTCTCTCTGCTACATAAAAGCATGTTGCACTTGTAGATATAAAAGACAGCACCCTTACTTAGATTATTACCTTATTACCTCATAATTCTTAGTATACCTTGTATCTCTGATTTCATCACTTCAAAAATTCACCAGTAGCAGATAAAACCACAGCATCAGACTAAACTACACCTTAACTGCTGATTCAAATAAAGGCATTCTCTTCAGATATGCCTAATGCTTACAAATAGTGTTGGCTGGTTTTGATCAAGAAACTATTATTACAATAACGATCAAAAATAATAATCCCGTTTGCAAAATGCCTTTAAGCCAGCCTCCTAGTCCCAACCAATTTCCACATTCAGAATACAGCATAAATACAGAATACAGAATAAATTATCTCCATCAAGGCAAAAAGGCTTCTCTTTAAGCACAGAGATGTTTGCTAGTTCAAGGCAGAAACCCATTTCTTGTAGGGGACATCTGAAGCACTTTTTTTGGTGGGTTTGTACTCAATTCCGTATTTTTCCTTCAGAAGCTTAAGCTGTTCCTCTTGTTTCAGGAGTGTTTCCAACTCTGATTTGTCGAATAGGTCCGTATTTCCCAAAAATATCATACATTTCCTCCGCTGTGATTTCATACGGCAGGTTCCGAATATAAAGGATCCGATTGACCTCTGGGGGCAGCCAGATGTCAGCTCGCTTGGCCGCTTGCATCGCCATGGCGCCGATCGGAGGGGGGGGGGTGTGGGGGGGTGCCGCCTCGGAGAGAAACCGCGGCCGGGAAGGGGCCTGCCGGGCTGCGCGCCGCCGCTCGCCGCTGCCGCGGGGGTCCCGGATGCTATCCCATACGCTAATAACCCGAGTAATTCCTTTTTACAATCTATGTCCCGAACGCTCCGCTTTTCTAAAAAGCATATGAGCGAATCGTACGTCGCTTGTCTCTCCATACCTTCGTCAGCGCTGTTGCAGCCTTTGCGAGACTCCGGCGACGCGTGGCCGGCGGGACCCTCTGTAGGTGCTCCCGGGCGCGGGGACTGTGCCCTTCCGCCTCCTGCGCTGCTTTCAGGACCGGTACCCGAATCTCCGTCGAACCGTGGCTCGCAGGTTCAGCCCTCTCTAGGGTCCCTGTTCGGGCGCCATTTGTTGCGACGGAGGGAAGACACAGTCGCTCAATATGAGTGATCAGCAGACTTCGTTTATTGTCCCTTACAGTCACCTTTTATGCCTTGTTATAATTAGCTCATACATATTACAAAAGTTAAGCTCATTATTGGTTAGTTGCCTAAATACCAAGCCCGCCCCTAGTTTCTCTTCTGTAGTTATCGGTTCCCACCTGCAACATTCTTTTCCCACCAAAATCTTCCTGTTATTGTGTAACAAGGACAGCCAAAGACAGTTATTTTTGCTTTACTTCAGATAAGCTGAGAGCAATGTGCATTTTTGTCCAGCCAGCTGGACTATGTCTATGTGACCCTTTTCAGCTAGTCAGTTATCCACACCCAGGGTCCTGAGGGAATTGGCTGATGTAGTTGCTAAGCTGGTAAAGCAAAAGCTGCACATACAAACAAAGCAAAATAAGGAATTCATTCACTACTTCCCATCATCAGGTTGGTGTTCAACCATCTCCAGGAATGCAGGGCTCCATCATGCCTAATGGTTACTTGAGCAGACAAACACCATAACTCCAAACAACCCCCCTTCCTTCTTCTTTCCCACAGCTTTTATTGCTGAGCATTATATCATGTGGTATGGAATATCCCTTTGGTCAGTTGGGGTCAAATGTCCCAACTGTGTCCCCTCCCAACTTCTTCTGCACCCCCAGCCTACTTGCTTGTGGAGGAAGTGTGAGAAGCCGAAAAGGCCTTGATGTAAGCACTGTTCATCAATAACTAAAATATCAGTATGTTATCAAGACTATTTTCATCACAAATCTGAATTATAGCCCCATACAAGCTACTATGAAGAAATTTAACTCTAGCCCAGCCAAAACCAGTACATGTATACAAATACCTGAAGGATGGGTGCAAAGAAGATGTAGTCAGGCTCTTTTCAGTGGTGCCCAGTAGCAGGACAAGAGGCAATGGAAACACAGTGAAACACAGGAGGTTCCATCTGAACATTAGGAAACATTTTTTTACTGTGCAGGTGTATTGTGTCTGGCTGAGCCCCACAGCAGCCCTCATAGTGCTGTGCTCGTATTGGTAGCTAGAAAGGTGGTGATAACACACCAGTGTTTTGACTACTGCTGAGCAATGCTTCTACAGCATCAAGGCTGTCTCTCTAACATTCCCCCCTCTCACCAGTAGGCTGAGGCAGGCAAGATCTTGGGAGGGGACATATCCAGGACAGCTGACCCAAAGTGACCAACGGGATATTCCATGACACATGACGTCTGCTCAGATATAAAAGCTAAGAGAAAGGAGGAGGAAGGGGGGGCATTTGTTATTTACGACGTTTGTCTTCTGGAGCAACCGCTACACATGCTGAAGCCCTGTTTCCTGGGAAGTGGCTGAACATAGCCTGCTTATGGGAAGTAGAGAATAACATCTTTTTGTTTCCTTCACTTCTGCATGTACAACTTTTGCTATTGCTTCAATAAACTGCCTTTATCTTGACCCACAAGTTTTGAGGTTTTTTCCATCTTATCCCCCCCCCCCCCCCGTTCTGCTGAGGAGGGGAGCGATAGAGCAGCTAAGTGGGCACCTGGCATCCAGCCAATGTCAATCCACCACAGAGGGCGAGTGAGCACTGGAACAGGTTGCCCAGGGAGGTGGTAGAGTCTCCCTCCTTGGAGATATTCAAAAGCTATCTGGACATGGTCCTGGGCAAGTGGCTCTAGGTGGCCCTGCTTGAGCAGACGACCTCCAGAGGTCTCTTCCAACCTCAACCATTCTGTGATTCTGTAAGGAAGGGATGTACCAGAGGCAAAGGATCTTTACAACAGTGCTGAGCATAAGCTGCTGTTAAAGCAGATATATTGCTTGAGTGATTGGCACCTCAGTGCTTTCCTTATCTCTTTCTGAAAGCTAAACTTCCTGCAAGTCGTTTGCAAATGATCCTCCTCCTCTTACATATGGAAAATAATATATTTTCCATACCCTCCTTATGGAAAAACACATCTTCTGCTTCTTGATTTCATGCTTTTTCTACTGAAATCAATGCAAATACAGTTGCAGCTTCCATGTGGCAGATACTCCCATCCACAGGTTTTAGAGGATCAGAATAAAGCTGTGTTTGTAGGATCCATTTCAGACAATTTCCTAGCATGTGAATGAGGAGTAAATATATCTGACTGAAGAACAGATATTCCTTTTTGCTTCAGTTTCATTAAAATTTCTTAATATGCCCACTATGATAAAAAATAGTGCTCAACCTAAGCAAGCTATATAAAACAGATAGGGCTTAATGCTTTTCCTAAACGAACCCTATATTTTTCTGGTTAATTTTGAGAAGAGTCTGTATCCTTCACAAGCAGCATTGAGGTCCAAGTTCTCAAAGGTATTCAAGCTTTGCATTCCCCCTCATTCTAACGTTTTTGGAGTTGGACTTTAGATGATGTCTACTATATTAAATAAATGTGGGTTAATTAGAAAATATACATAGGTGAGTAGGATAATTAAAAAGGCAGTGAACTAAATGAGGCTTAAACATGTATTCATAACTTTGAATGAACATGTCAACAAAGAATATATATGTCAGTGGGAAACAGGAATAGTAGCTGATGACAAAAAGTTGAGACAGGCTAATTTTGTAATGTTTGTGGTGTTTATGTGGAGTACAAACATATGTTGGGCAAACATCTGTAAATCAATTACTGATTGCATTGTGCAAACCCCAGGATACTGATTTGACACATCCACAACTCCAGGATAGGCTGTGTCAGAAATAGTACAATACATAGTAATTGATGGCATAATGAAATAAAGGAATTATTAGGAATTCTGGGGTGTTGTTTTCAAAAAAACAAAAGCTTTCTTAACTACCATGTCCAATTACAGTGATATGAAATTTACATTCAATACTCAATATTTCAACAATCATTCAAATGCCTATCAGTGTAAGTATTCATGCTTGTTTACTGATCCTTTCCTCTACTGAGTATGTATTATTGCTTACATATGGAAATTATTATTTAACTGAACAAATGTTACCACCTCTTCTGAATTACAAGAAGTATTAAAGTAATATATTTGAAATTTTTTGCAACAGGTGGTAATATAATATGCAGTATTTGGTTTAGGAAATTTCAGAAAAGCATCAGTAAGCTAAAACCACTCATTTGGTAAGAAAGAGGAATTGCAATATCCATATAGTAAATTTCAGTTTACTAAGTTCACAACAGTAATTTTTAAAAAGTAAATAATAGAATATAGAGTAGCTTCCAGGACTATTTTATTTTTTGGTGATGAGAAGAAATGCCTAGTGATAGTCTTGGTTTTATGAAGAAGGTAGATTGCTTTGAAAATGTAATCATTTGTCTCTCTACAGTAAAAGAAAGGTAAACTTTAGATCAGATAACACTGCTCTAATTCTTACCCTTTTCAGGAATCTGATTTGTATAGCTGCAGACTTAAGGAAACTACCTAATATACATGAATCTATTTCAGTTTAGGAAATTGCCTTTGTCACTTTTGAGAAAGACTTATTTAAAATACTTATGAAATAAATGAAGTTTGAGCACCAACAAGACTTTTTCCAAACTTGTGTTTGCATTTAAAACTTTATTTTTTATGTTCAAAACATCACTGGAAACAGAAACTTGTAGGCACAGATCACATATCTAGAGTTTTTAAATAAAATATTTGCTAATGAAATCTCAAGAACATGTTTTCATGATAACTACATATCTTAATACTCCATATACATATAAAAAGTCATGTGTTGAGAAGAGTTGAGTCATCCAGGTCATGTTTTATAGGTGCTAAAATTCACTGTAGGTTTTACATGTTTAAAATGTCTTGTTATTTCTTTACATTTTTAAGAGTTTATTATACTGATATCACATTCCCAAAGAAAACACAAAATGTAATAAAGCTCAATATTTTTTTATTTACCTTACTGGTAGTATTTTGTATTTTAAAAAAAGAAAAGTTTGTATAAGCAATAGCAAAACAAACGTTTTAAACCAGCTCACGCATATGTAAAGATCTAGTAGTATAAACTACAATGACAATGCAAGGGTATAAAATATGCTCTCTTTCAGTTCAGTGGTCCATGAACAATATGGCTTCTGTACTGTCCTTGCTTTGATAAATGCAAGTCCATGAAATAATTCATGGCTTATTATGTAACAGGAGAGGCATCAAATGAGAGCTAAAGGAAATGGTCCTTAGGCTCGACAACACGTGTTTACATTCCACCTTTGCCACATAATTACTCTTCACTTGCCATCCGGAACCTTCCATTGAAGTCAAGGGCCAAATTTCAGCCTGTAATACCATTACAGTCATAAACTTTAAATCTAATTCAAATCCCCTATATTCTACTTCTGCAAGATTCATGTAAATAGTTCCTCCAGTAAAAGTAATACTATAATAAGGATCTTTGTATTTATATGGCCTTTTTTGTTTGAGTTTCTGTAGCCTTATTCCACACAGGCTGTTTAGACATGTGTAAGAGTCGGTCTAAAGAGAACGATATTGTCTCAACATTGCTAACAGAGACCTGGAGATGGAAAGTGGCCCTCATGGACACTGAGATCCTGAAGGAGAACTGCATGGTACAAGGAGTACTATGCTGCTCCCTGATATCCAGCGCTGGAAGGAACAACTACGATAAGGTCACATAACAACTGTTGTCGTTACAACGAACCATAACATGCGTGATAATCTTGCTTGAGAAGGCAGAGACTGATAACAAGCCATGGGCCAGAGGAGGAGCAACGTGTATTGCTCAGCATAAAAGAGGACTCTTTAGCAACCGAATTTTAGGAGATCTCCCCCACCAAGGATCACGACGATAGGAAGGACCGGCGGGATGCTGCCTGGACCTGGGACCATAGGGATGCCTTGGACACGTGGTGGTAGCTATAATCCTCTTTCCTTTTTTTTTTTACTTTATCTTTTCCTTCACTTTCTGTCTTTTTACCTATCACACGCCGCTTTATGGGCAAGCAATAAAATTGTGCTGTTTAATTGAAGCGTAGACCCTTGGCATGGTTGCCTTGATTTTTGCACTTTGAGATCATAGTTAATGAACCATCACGAGTCCACTGAGTGGATCGTGACAACATGTGCCATACATTACTTTTGGCACTGGCCCATTAGCATCAGCTGGAGACCTCTATGTTGTTGACCTCCATGTATGCCCCATTATTCCCTAAGTCTATTCACTCTTTCAATTTTTCAGTTTTGCTACTGGAATCCAAAACTGTAAAGATGGGAATCTTCAAACATTTGCTTACAAACAGAGTAAATTTATAAACATGAAAAAGTCTTACTAAACATAGTACTTTTAAATGCATTGCATCCCTCATCTGGAAATACTGTTTGATCTATTGACATACTGAATATGAAGAATATAAGAATATCAGGAAGCATTCTCACCAACCATAGAGCACTGGACTGGGACTCAAGAAGATCTGGTTTTATTCCTGGGTCTGTCACTAGCCTGCTGAGTAACCTCTGTTAAAGTTGCTTTACCTCTTTGTGCCTCAGTTTCACCATCTGTGAAGTTAAGATAACAATGCGGTCCTTTTTGTGAAGTGCTTTGAGACTTATGGAGAAAAAGCACTGTATAAGAGCCAGGAATTTATTGCTAAGAAATAACTTCAGCTTTTTTCATGCTCTCTCCAATTTTCTTTTCTAATGCAATGAAATACACACAAAATTCTGTCCTCTTTGAAATCGGTTTTCTTAAGAGTGAATGATAAAAGTGTTTGAGTCATTATGAGTGAATGACAAATACTGAAGACAGCATTATTCTAAGTGAATGACAAAAGTTGTGCTCCTTTCTAAAGTGTGCTAATAGCAATTCTTGCTCAAAGAAACATAGGTTACCAACCTACCTATGAAACATCTGTACTTCTGATAGGAAGGTATAAGGTAAGCAAGCAATAGCTTGGAGAACAGCGAGGTAACAATTTTTAATGTGAATACTAAATTTAAACAGCTCTTAGAGGACATTCATAATACAACAGCATGCATGCTAATAATACTAGTACTTGATTGCATTTTCCCATAACATTATTTTGACATACACATTCCTCAAAAATAGCGTTGTTTTTATTATTTCAAAGCAGTTCATAAGGTGCAAATTGTAGCTTATATAATTTTGATGTGTCCTTTAAAAAAATGTATGTGCTTCTTTTATCTTTGATGGTCTTTTTTTTTTTTATTCATTTTTTTTAATCATTCATATTAGTTTTTAAAAAAAGCTTTGGTGATAGATCCAGAAAAGCTCCCATTGAATACATTTTTTCCCTTCCAAAAATTTTGAGAAAAGCAATTTCCCCTGACAGAGTGGTTTGAACCATTTTTTTTTCTATTCTGAACCTTGTTTTGCACTATAACACAATTCTGATTGCAACTTTTAATATGATAAATCCTGTAGTACTTACCCTGGCAAATCTTCTATTAGATACTCTTGTGGGCCCCAACTCAAGACATAGGACTTGGTTCTATAAGTAGTTGCAGCAGTTCAAAGCATAAGTTTAAATGGTCAGTATAAAACCCTTTAGACAATGTAAAAGCAATAGATCTAGTAGCATATTGGATGTTAAGCATAAATGCAAAACCATTCTAATTGAAATATAGTAATATAAAGAAGTTTTACTTGGCTAATCTGGTAATTTGAATAAAAAATTTGTGCACTACACTGACACCCCTCCAGCAGCACCACCATTTCAATAGACTTCCAGTTCATTGACTGATCACACACATCAACAGTGCTTGAACCAGGCCTTTTCCATAGAGGCATATGTAGGGGAGTCCCCAGCCATTCCTCTCTGGGAAAGTTTCTGTTGGTATATGCACACCATTTTTATACAATCTGACATTCTCCAAAGGCAAACATCTTCTCTTCTGAAATATCTTGGGGCCAAAAAGGTACCAGGTTGTTCTTGAAGTAATGGGTTAAGAAAAGGAGATTATATCTCTCTCCTAGAGGGGTTGGCTTTTCCCCATCCTTCAGTTCAAGCATTGCACCATACTAGAAAGACATCTCATGCTGTGGTAGGTACAGGAAATCTCCATTCCTTTTAACTGTGCTACCCTTTAGTGCAAAACAGTTCATTTATTTGGAAAATCTGAAATTACCTTATACACACAGCCACAGCAGTCAGTACTGAAAATTGCAGAGAATTGTTTGATCACAGCATTCTTAAAGGATGTGATAACTTAATCCAGCATGCATTTATACATTCTAGATTTCTTCATGGGTTTTTGTTTGGTTTTCTTCCAACATTATGTTACATAGATACATTGCCTTCCATCACAGTTATATGCAAAAATAATTATGAAGTTGACTTCCCAAATCTTTCACAGTATGCCAAGGATGAAATTTGTTTTCTTCTGTAAATTATTAAATTAGATCCTGGCCTGCCTTTTTTTACTTCCTGATTTTTTTCACTGTTAGTTGGAGCACGTGATTTCTGAATCATTGGGTTTTTTTCATAGTAACCACAGTAACCCATTTTTTTTTTTTCAAATTCCAAACATTTATTTTAAAACCAATACTAATAAGTAGTCTTGTATGGTTCTTGTTGCCTATAGGTTTCATGCTATTGTCAGACTGACAAGACTGCATGACTGACTCATGGTAGTGCAATTTCACATGACCACACATTTGCCTTTCAGCTTCTCTTTCCTTTGCTGCTGCTTGTTATTTTTGCCATCAATATGTAAATTCACAGTCCTGCGTTTCTCTAGGTTTAGCAGCTCTTGGAATAGCTCCTTCAAATTGTGGTTCAGCTTGGCAGAGGTCTCCATAAAGGCACACTTCCACATCTTGGCCATGGCCTCTCCTTCACTGCTCTCCACCTCTCTGTTTTGGTTCTCATCATTTTTGTTCCCTACCAGCATTATTGGAATGCTTTCTAAGTCTCCTTTAATCTGACATATTTGTTCATAAATGGGTCTGAGTTCTTCCAAAGACTGATGGCTTGTGATAGAGTAAACCAAAATGAAAGCATGTCCTTTAGAAATAGAAAGACGTTGCATAGCTGGAAATTGATGGCTCCCTGTAGCGTCAGTTATCTGCAAAGTGCATATACTTTTATCACAGCTGATTACCTGCCAATAGGTGTCTTCAATGGTAGGGATGTAGCTTTCTCTGAAAGTGCCTTTCACAAATCTCAAGACCAAAGAACTTTTTCCAACTCCTCCAGCCCCAAACACAACAACCTTGTAATCATTGCTTTGCTCAGACATGTTTCTCAGTGTGTCTGATGCTCAGCTAAAGGGAAAAAAAATCTAGGAAAGAAAATAACAAAACCAACAAAGACATTATTCCAGGTATCTGCAGGGAATGCACTTTGTGATAACTTTTCCAATAAGAATAAGGAATGGAACATAAGTGCTTGGCATAATAGTTGTAACATTTAAGGAAGACTTGCAATAGGTTATAGAATGATTTATTTCAACAGTAGGTTTAAGACTTACAGTCTATCATGGGTTGTTAACAAAAGACCATCTTCATCACTTTACACCTTATTTTAAATTAAGGTTGTGATATAAGTATTCACTAATGTCCCCAGAATAAAAAGCTACATCTGTTCATCTGGGAACTGATCTGTCAGCAAGGCCAAGTACTGAACAAAATATAGAGGCTAATGAACTACTCTTTTCTCTGTAAAACAAGGCTCCACAAATCATCATTGAAGCACAATGGTAGACACATGGAAAACATTGTTAGGGATATGTAAGAGGTATCTGTGGATTCTTCAGCAATAGCATTAAGTATGTTTTGCTTTCTGACTTTCTGGGAGCATGCGCCCAACTTTGATGTGTTTTTCCACTTTGGTTTCAGATCAAAGAGTGCACTTTGGTAAACTGAAATGTTTTGTGTTCAATTTATCCTACTGTTCTATTTTTTATTTCACAGTAGATGATATTCAAATGGAGACATCCTACATTTAAAAGAAAGGTTGTGCAGGCAACTTTACAATATTTTGAAGTGGCTCATATTATCAAGCTTGGAGTAAAAGGGAAATGCATACATCAAGTCACAAAACTCCATGAGCCCAGAAGGTTTGCCAAAACCTATCTCTAAAAATAGCACCATGTATAGGGACAACATTATCAAATAAAAAAGGCAAAGTTCTATGAGGGTTGCAAGCTATAATTGTTTTGGAATTCATTGAAATAAATGTGAAAATTCAGAAAATTCTTCTTTCCGTCAGTGGTAGTTCATTAGTTGCACAGCATGTATGTGGATAACTGGCTAGCTGAAAAAGTTCACATAGACATAGTCCAGCTGGCTGGACAAAAATGCACATCGCTCTCAGCTTATCTGAAGTAAAGCAAAAGTTACACAATAACAGGAAGATTGCTGTGGGAAAAGAATGTTGCAGGTGGGAACAGATAACTACAGAAGAGAAACTAGGGGCGGGCTTGGTATTTAGGCAACTAACCAATAATGAGCTTAACTTTTGTAATATGTATGAGCTAATTATAACAAGGCATAAAAGGTGACTGTAAGGGACAATAAACGAAGTCTGCTGATCACTCATATTGAGTGACTGTGTCTTCCCTCCGTCGCGACACATGTATAATTATATTTTTATGTTTAGTGATATCTATAGCAAATAAACACTAAAAAATTAAACACTAAAAGGCAAAAAGTTTAGGATATCCTTACTCTTCATACCAAAGCTAAATCTAGCATTATAAAAACAGTATGCATTGAACAAACTGCAAAATTTTCTGCACCCATATTTATTCTGAGGAAAATGTACTGATTTAATAAGGGAGACTGTAAGTGAAATACCATTAGCTTTTCCATGGGCCTTAGTGGACAGGTGACTGAATTTACCTGTTGCAATGTTGCCTGGGTAGTAGATAACCCAGGCTGCTCCTGTCTGTCTGTAGAGGTATATATCCATGTTTTCTTCCTGGTCAGGTAGCCTATAGCAGACACTCACTGCAACATCACTCATCCTAGCCTTTTCTTTAATCCTTACCCATAAGGTCTCAGTTGGCTCCTCATCCATCCCCAGGCAGAGCTGCATGCATTCCAACTGCTCACTCACATAAAGGGCAACTCCCCATCCTTCAAATGTATATTCTTCAGATATATTTATATCCTCCAGATATAAGCTGATACTGCTGTTTCTAAAGCTTTTACTAGGATTGGTCCTGGTTTCCTTTGAGGTTCACCTGATGTTTCAGTTTTGTGCTAACCAACACATCTATCCATGTAAACATCCCACTATCATCTGTGATAAAGCAGAGACCATCTCATTGCAATGGATTGCGTACTATTCTGTCAGACTTCACTTACTTTAAAAATTGCTATAAAAATTTTGGCTCAAAGATGCCTTAACACAATCACCACTTTCAACTTGGTATTAAGTTTTCATCTACTTCTCTTTTACTTGTTTTGCAATTTTGATTTAAGAGGACACCACTACACTGGATTGCTTTTAATTTGCAATGTATCTCAGTAACTATTCTGTAATAAGAAATAAGCTGCATTTGAATGTTCCAACTCCCAGGCTGCATGCAAGTATCAGGCTGTTTATGCACTTGAAACAGTATTTACTGTGAAATATTTGACTCAGTATATAGGACTGGTTCCAAATCTTCAGGTTTTTTCCCCTTAATACTTTGTATTAGTAGGTTTAATTGAGCAAGCATCAGTATTACATACTAGAAGAAAAATGGCAATGTTGTGAAATATGAATACATAATATTAGAAATATTAGCTTCCTTTCCTATGAAAAATTTAGTTAAAGGTTCCAGAAAAAAAATCATTTGGGACAATTCATTCTGTTGCAGCACAAACTAGTAGGCTGCAACAAGGCTTTTACCCTCAGTCAGATTCTACTGTCCCTACTGTATCTCCTTCCTCCAAAGGCCAGACCACACTACACCCCCATCCAACCCCCTCTCCCCCAATCCTCAGGGCTATTTAACCACTTAGCAGGAACAAGCTACACCTGCACATCATCCATGTCAATCAACCCACTGCCTCTGCGGCAAGGCCACAGCTGCATATTATCAATGCCAATCAACCCACTGCCTTCATTCCTCTACAATTCCCCTTTTTTGTTTTTAACCAATAAGGCTATGTCTGTCATCCATTGCAGGGCCCTTGGCAGGATGTGTGGAAAGGCTGTTCAGGTTGAATTAAGAAGACACAAAGCTACATCTGATTCAGCCACCGCATCAGGGTCACTCAGATGTTGTGACTCCCCTCTCAAGGGTTCTGTGGAACAGCCGGTATCTGATGTCCTCTTGTCAATTCTAGGATCTAAAACAGGCTTAACACACCTAGCGGGAAACCACCGTGGCCCTGCATCTGTGGAGACACAAGCATACCCTCAACCCCAGGTAATTAAATCCCACAGGCCTGTCCATTTTCCCATTTGTAGGTCTTGCATTAAGACCTTTGCTCAGCTAGGAGGATCTCCTCCCTGCAAAGACAAGAAATGCGAGATAATCACAGGACATTCTTTCCCAGCCGGCACAATCAAATAATTCAACATATACACAGCATTTCAGAGACGAGCATGCGGAGTCTCAGAACCCATTCCCCCCTTTTTGTTTTTCAAGAATTAGCTTTAAAGTACGATGAACATGTTCCACAATGGCTTGGCTAGTTGGGGAATGCGGGATGCCAGTAACATGTTCCACCCCCCAAGAGGCAAGGAACTTGGCCATGCGTGCAGATGAATATGCTGGCCCATTGCCTGTCTTTAGATGCTTTGGAACCCCCCAGAGCAGCCCAAGCCTGTCGAAGATGTGAAATGGCATCCAGAGCCTTCTCCCCAGTATGGGCCAATGCCCACACAACTTTTGAGAAGGTATCAACAGAGACATGAACATACTGTAAACAACCGAAAGAAGGCACATGTGTAACATCAGTTTGCCACAGATCCAAGGACTGATATCCTCATGGATTGACTCCTCATGGAAACGTCAGTCTGGGACCCAATCACCCAAGCAGCAATGATGGATTTTGCATCCACAAAAGATATTTTAAGTTGACAGACCAGTGCCCAAGCCCCCTGATGAAAAATTGATGAGACATGAGGGCCTGTCGTATCAGATCTGGCACTGGAGGAGTCCAAGTGGGAGCTGCAAGAGCATCAGCATGGGCATTTCCTTCACAGATGAATCCTGGCAATCCAGTGTGACTACGGATGTGCAGGATGTAATATCTATGTGTACGTCTACTCACTATTACCCATAATGTTTTTAATAAAAAAAATAGTTGTTCTGAATTTACCTCCTTAAGCAGTGCGCAGTCAATGCGTCACGCAACATCTGCAACATAAGCAGTCTGTAACAATGTTTACAGCACATCAAGAAAACATTTTAAAGGCAACAATGACAGCACTAAGTTCAACCAATTGAGGTGATTCCTGTGTCAAGTGTATCAATTCTTGCCATTGCTTCCCATCATGCCAAATGATCACTGCCTTTCCTGATTTCCCAGAACCATCTGTAAAAACTGTAGGGCCTTGCACTGGACCATCTGCTGCCAGCGGCTTTTGAAGTATTTGTATGTCCGAATAAGTTTGTAATAATTTATGACTGGGAAGATGCTAGGATATTTGTCCCTTGAATCCTTCCAGAGCCAACTGAAACGGTAAACTGTTTGCCAAACACAAGCTTACATAATTGCATTCAGTGGGAATTATCAAGTAATTGGGATCTCGGCCAGTGAACTGAACACACCATGTACATCCTTTGGTGATGGTTATTGATACTAGTTCAGTCTGCATGCTCACTGTCTTCCGTGGTTGTACAGATAAAAATAACCACTCTAAGACATGTAGCAGATATTGTCAGCACTCATTCCATTAGCCCAACAGTCCCATGGGATGATAGTTAGCAGTGGCAACATATAAACTTAGAGTTTCTAAGTCTACACAGTGTACCCTTTTTTGTTGCAGACCATTGGCCACTCTCTAGGGCTGAGGTGGCTTCCTTAGTTAGTGATTGCAAAAACATTAAAATCAGTGTCACCCTTCAATAGATCAAAGAGTGGTTTACAATTGGTCTGTTGTAAGGCCCAAGTATGGCCTTACCCAATTTATGGTCCCTAATAAATTTTGCAAATCATTTAGGGTTCTGACATTTAATCAGAGCTGGATAGACTGTGGCTCAAGCATCTGATCTAGCACTTTAACTCCCAAGTATTTCCACAGGGCTTGTTGTTGAGTCTTTTCTGGTGCTATACGTAGCCCAAAGGTGGCCAACAACTGCTGCAAAACTGGATACACTTGTTGAAGCTCAGACTTATTTGCAGCTGATACAAGAATATCATCCATATAATGATAACAATATACTTGTGGAAATTGTTCCCATACAGGTGACAATGCCTTTGCTACATACCATTGACATATAGCAGGACTGTTTTTTATACCCTGTGGCAACACCGTCCATTGGTATCGCTTACAAGGAGTCATATTGTTTCTGCTAGGTATGGAAAAAGCAAATTTACATTTACCTGCAGAAGAATGGCTGCAGAAGCATGGCTTTAGAATCTCTGAAGATCTGCACAATCCAGGCCTGGTATTACAATAGGCCTGTAATCAGAATTGTACTGAAGTTGCTGTGCTGAAGTTAACAAGAAAGGTAGCCTTGAGCTATTCTTGAATCCTGAGACCAAGTAATTATGTTGTGCCAACAGGCCGTGGCTGTAACAAGATACAGCTGCTGGGAAAGCAGGTGCAGGGCCAAGAAAGATAGGGACCGGTATAGGAAAATAGGGAGTAACAAACTACAAGGCTGAAGCACAGCAACTCAATTAGCTACATGGATAGAATGCTTATTTTAGTCATGATAATTAGGGGTGTGAGAACCGCGCGCGTTTAGAGACTACTAACCAATTATATTTCTGCTTTATGAATATGCATGTGTATTGGTTCTATATAAGTAGTGTTAGAAACTAATAAAGTTGAGCAAGATGCATAACTCATATTGAGCGTCTTCTTGACTCCGGCGAACCCTTCTTCCAACAATTGGCGCCCGAACAACGGGAAAGCTGATAATTGCTGGAAAAACTCTGCCTTTGCATCGCGACGGTGGGCTTTGCAAAGTTGGGAGTCGCTGTGAAGAGTTCGAGCAGGAAGACGTCCGTAAGGAGTAAAGGCGTCTGAATCCGGCATTGACGTCGTGCACGGACCTGCACCGGTAAGACCGTTTTTTCCTCGATGATGGAAAGAGAAGCGGCACTCACGCTATTATCTGATATTCTTGCTAAGTGAGAGGCTAGCGTGAGCACTAAGAAGCTCCATGAGCTCTGTAGGTGGGCGAATGAAAAAGGACACTTAAAAGACCCGCAATTGCTGTTTAGTGTGACTGAGTGGCGAGAGGTCGGGGATTCCCTTTGCGATGCGATCCTTAGCAGCAGTAAATCGGCCAAGGACTTGGGGATTGCCTGCTGGGAGGTCATAAATCATTTACGATCCCTAGTTGCGGAAAAAAAATGGCTATGGCTGCCTCAGACCTCCTCGGTCAGGAAGCCGAGTCACAGTCTTCCCAATTGTTTAGTCTCGGCGCTCCATCTGTGAAAGGCATAATTGTGCCCATTAAAAAATCTGCGACCGAGCTGTTAAACCCGACACCATCTCCGGAGGGTGCCGCCGCATCGGGTACTCCGCGCCGCCCTGACAGCTACCGAGAGCCGTCCCCCCTGTTAGATGAGGACGAGGGTACTACGGCGGGTCCGAGTGCGCCTCTGAATGAGAACGCGGAGTCTGCTGAAGACACTGAACCCACCCCACCTGCACCTGCCCCGATCCCCCGTCCCCGAACCAAACCCTCCGACCGGACCCTAAACCGCTTGCAGCAGCGATTGACTGAATGCCATCTGCCTACTGCCGGTCGTGATGTTCAGATCCTGACCCAGGAGGGTGTTATCCTCCACCCTGCCGCTCCTGACAGTCATTGGTCTGGGGTTGTAAGGGACGCTATATTGGAGGGAGAGTGGGAAGCTGCTTCTGCTGTTGCTTGTCCAGTGCGAACTACTGCTTTACCTGCTGGTTCAGCGGCCGCTGTGTGGAAACCTTTTGATTGGAAATTTATGCAGCAGCTGCGACAAGCCGTTACACAATATGGATTACAATCTGAACCGGTCAAACACTTGTTGACTTATTTTTTTGACTCGGAAATTATGACACCCGGTGACTGTGCTTCGCTGGCTAGGTTGCTTCTTACTCCGGCGCAGTATTTACTTTTTGAAAAGGAATGGGAACAACAAGTGCGTAAGACTTTGCTGCAGCCCAGGGCTCAGGGGCATCCCCTGTGCGATGTTAAGGAGAACATGCTGCTAGGTCGGGACATTTATGCTGACCCTAAGGTACAATTAATGTTTTCTATGGAAATGCATAGTGCCTCTGCCCTGGCTGCACGGCACGCCCTGATGCTTGTTCCCTCGGACCGTAAGGCCCCTTCCTTTACGGCGGTGAAACAGGGAGTGACGGAGCCCTTTGATAGTTTTGTAAAATGGCTAGTGCAAGCCTTAGACCAAACCTACAATATGACAGAGGACCTTAAGGTACAAATGCTCCGGATGCTAGCTTTTGAAAATGCTAATCCATGGGCCAAAACGATTTTGTCCTCCCTTCCCCGAACGGCCACGGTGGAGGACATGCTGGAGCGGATGGTACACAGCGCATCTGCCCAGCAGGCCGCCTTCGTCTCTAACGCTGTAAGTTCTGCTGTATCCACAGCCATACAAAACCATACCCAGGCACTGGCTGCTGTACTTAAACCTACTGTGTGACCGCGAACTCCGCAAAAGTTTTATACGGGACCTTGTTTTCTCTGTGGGGGGAGAGGTCATCAGCGCCGTAACTGCTCGGTGTCTGTATGGTGTGAACATTGCGGAACTACTTCTCATGCTACTAAATTCTGTTGGCGTCTGGGAAACTACAAGCGCAGCGCGAACAGCGGCCGCGTGCAGACAAAAGTAGTTCCGCCACCGCAGACCCCGCCGCCGCAGACCCCGGTCTCCCAGCAACCCGGGGAAGCTTGGGACTCGACTTGGCAACAGCAGTAGATGTCACTCTGTTTGACACGACACCGCAAAAGATTCCAACCACGACCTTTGGCCCCGTACACTCCTCGTGTCACCGATTTGGAACTCTCCTCTTAGGCCGATCTTCGGCTGGACTAAAGGGTATCTTTGTAATTCCGGGGCTTATTGATGCTGATTATACAGGACAGATTATTATTGTGGCTTACACATTGTATCCGCCTCTCCACATACCGCGCGGCAGTAAAATTGCTCAATTAGTTCCCATGAGAAATTTCACTGATAGCGTATGTGCGCCACCTTGTGACTCTTTACCGAATCGTAGCAATAACGGCTTTGGCTCTACAAACGAACTTGTATGCTTTACTATGTCAATGAACAACCGCCCAGAAGCCAGAGTCACGTTACGGAGGGGAAACGAAACTTGTACTTTTATTGCACTTTTTGATACAGGAGCTGATGTTACTATCGTCACCCGCCATGTATGGCCTAGACATTGGCCTACTAGACCGGCTGCAGAAGGAGTCAGCGGCATCGGAAGCGTCTCTCTCCCACATTCTAGCACGGAGCCGATCATTATTCAAGTGGAAGACAAAATAGCATCAGCACATGTACTGATTTTGCCTTTACCAGATGGCATCTCTGCCCTCATCGGCCTCGAAATAATGACTCATTTGGGAGTAGTGTTAACTACCCCTGGTACGGTTTTCTGGCAGCGGCCCCTGCGGGGCAGCCTCCCATCCTAAAACTCACCTGGCTTACAGATGAGCCTGTCTGGGTGGAGCAGTGGCCACTACAACAAGAGAAGCTGCAGATAGCGCATCAGCTGGTACAAGAACAACTGAATGCTCACCATATTAAGCCATCCACTAGCCCTTGGAATACCCCCATCTTTGTTATACCGAAAATGTCTGGAAAGTTTTGCTTACTTCATGACTTACGCAAGGTGAATGAACAAATGCGAGCCATGGGAGCGCTCCAGCCCGGATTACCAACTCCTACTATGATACCTAAAGACTGGGCCTTATTAATTGTAGACCTAAAGGACCGTTTCTTTACCATACCTCTACATCCCTCAGATACACCGCGCGTCGCCTTCACCTTGCCAGCGATTAACAAGGATCGGCCAGCTCACCGTTATGCATGGGTGGTCCTTCCACAGGGAATGCGCAACAGTCCTACCATGTGTCAACTTTTCGTCGCTGCAGCATTACAGCCCTTACGTCAACAGTGGCCGCATGCTCTCATTTATCATTATATGGACAATATTTTAGTAGCTCAACCACAGCCCTTTACAGAACAAAACCTACAACACCTTATGCAAATGATTGGACGGGCGGGATTACAAGTGGCACCAGAAAAGATTCAAAAACAATCTCCGTTCCGATACCTGGGATGGAAGATTAATGACAGCATAATAACGCCACAGAAAACCACCATTGCCACTGAGATTAAAACCCTTACTGATGCGCAGACACTGATGGGGGATTTACAATGGGTACGGGGTACGTCCCCTTCTGGGCATTACTAATGAAGATCTAGCTCCCCTACGGCCTCTTTTACAAGGCACAGATGCAGCTAAGTCCATTCGCCTCACTAATGACCAACGGAAATGTATCCAGCATCTTGGGCACCTGGTCTCAGCACGATGGGCAGCTCGACGAGATGCTACCCTCCCCCTTCAACTACTGGTGGTTTCTCGCCCTGTCTCTGTTTTTGCTGTTATCATGCAGTGGCAAAAGAAAAAAGGGGGAGATGACCTCTTCTATGTCTTGGAATGGATATTCTTATCCCTTCAACCTAAGAAAATGGTTCAAACTCGCATGGAAGCAATAGCCGAAGTCATTTGCAAAGGTCGTGATAGGATGATAGCTATTTCAGGGGAAGAACCATTTAGTATTCACCTGCCAATGAAGGGAGCAGACCTAGAATGGGCCTTGAGGAACTCTGTTGCTTTACAATTGGCACTCTTAGGATATTCTGGACAGATATCACGAGAACAGCTAAAGGGGAAAGATATCCACTTTTTGAGAACATATTCATGGATGGAAATACCTAAGCATTCATCTGTTCCGCTTCGGGATGGTCTTACAGCATTCACGGATGCAGGCAAGGCTACTCAACGGGCTGCTGTGGTCTGGAAGGAAAAGGAACTCTGGCAGCAACATATTATTGTTGCCCACCCTACAGATAATTTACAGACATTGGAGCTGCTTGCAGTTTGTTGGGCTATAGCAAACTGGCGCACGGTGGCGTTGAACATTGTCACCGATTCACTATATGTGGCAGGAGTAGCTCAAAGGATAGAGGATTCACTTTTGAGAGAGGTAACCAACCCACAACTAAATGAATTATTCCAGCAACTTCAACGAGCTACAAGGCAGAGATCTGCGCCATACTGTATCATTCATATCAGAAGCCACAAACGGCAGGAAGGCTTAGGAGAAGGTAATCACAGAGCAGATCAATTGGTTAGCCTGACACGAACTGCACCCGTCAATCAATTTGAAGCCGCACGAATCTCCCACACTCAGTTCCATCAAAATGCTAAGGGATTAAAAAGACAATTTCGGCTGACATATGCTGAGGCACAGGGTATTGTTAGGAGTTGCTCGCAGTGCAGTCACCATGGCCCTGGCCTAGGGATGGGGGTCAATCCCTGAGGCCTGAGGGCATTAGAGGTCTGGCAGATGGATGTCACTCATGTTCCTGAATTTGGCAGGTTGAAATATGTACACGTCACGGTAGACACCTATTCAAAATTTATTTGGGCAACTGTGCAACCTGGGGAAAGAGCCTTGCATGTGTGTAAACATCTAACAGCCTGTTTTGCCGTCATGGGAGTTCCAGAACAGACTAAGACGGATAATGGTCCTGCCTATGTCAGTCAAATTCTGCGGAAATTTCTTATTACGTGGGGAGTACAGCATAAAACTGGAATATCTCATTCTCCCACGGGACAAGCCATCGTCAAAAGAACAAACAGGACATTGAAGGACTATCTGCAGAAATTTGCGGACATTACAGATCCAAAGGAGCGTCTACACAGAACCTTGTTTGTTCTCAATCACTTGTGTGTGTTTGGGGACGATTCAGAACCCCCAGCTATCATTCATGCTACTTGTGTAAATACTGCAGCCCCAAGAACTGAATTATCTGTTTATTATAGAAATCCGTGGTCAGGGGAATGGGAAGGTCCTGCCCCTGTTTTGTTTAATGGTCGAGGTTATATGTGTGTTTCCACCCCTACAGGTCCAGTATGGGCACCCAGTAAATGGACACATGCTGATATCACTAATCATAAAACTGGTACTGGAAGCTTGCCAGCGGGAGCTACATCGGCGGCATCTAGCCACACAGCCTCCGGTGTTGGAGGCATCGCTGCTGTTACAGAAGAGGACAATCTGGGCCTCCCCGAGGAATGCATGTGACCAGCTACAGGCAGAACTAGAGAACAGAACTCTGCACTATTCCTTACATGCCTGTGACTGTGGACAAAGGGAATGTGGCTGGGTTCTATTACTTTGTGGCTTATGTAAACTTGTATGGTGGGTCTGTGTATATACCTTGCAAACGGATTTAGGGTGTTTACAGTGTAAATGGAAAATTAGAGAGAGGAATCCTTTTTGGGAATTGCAAGAAGGCATTAGAGGAGACCACCGGTTTGCTCAAGATCTGTTTGCCCTGTTTGAAGCTACTGAAAGCGCAAATCGAGCACAGTGGCAGCGGCGGGTTTGCAGATATTTGGACGGCCTTGGGCTGCTACATTAGACTAAAATTATAAGTAGGGAGTGTGGTAAAGATATTTTTATACCCCAAAAATATGCTGCCCCTGCCAAAAGGTGGGGGAAGGCTCAGAATGAAGGCAAGGAGAGCTCACAGAAAGTAACGTTTCATTTAAGCATGCTCAAATGGTGGATTTGGTTTATGGTCTTGATGAATGTGTTACCCGTTGGCCAAAGTATTTTTAACATCTTGCCTAGAACAAACATATGGGTGACATGGGCAAATATCACAGGGGTAACAGACTTTTGTTTAGGTTTGCAGCAAGCAGACAACCCCTTTAGAACTTGCTTAATTGGTATTCCCCTGCAGGAGAATGAAGCGGACTTTGATGGTTTTCGGAATGTCAAAACAGTGAATCTGACTTCCAATGAAAAGGGAACATGCCTGAGTCCGAATGGGCAATTTGTTTGGCCTTCTATGCGTAATGCAGCGTGGCAGAAAACGGTTATTGAAAATTTGAATCGACCATATCATTTGCCATTGCAGGAGTTAGACCTATTGGGTAGCATTACGCCTGTTAAGTACGTTAACGTGACTGCAACGGGAATGCCAGAATGCGAGGACACGGTACCACCACTTCAACCTGCAAATGGCACTGGAGTAATTTGGTTTGGTGAACCGTGGCAATTGTGGCTAGCATGACAAGGTGAATGGGAGTTTGATACATAGTTTCAAAATTTAACCGGTTCACCTAACTGGGGTGAACTGAAAGCTGGAGGGTTACATGTAAATGTATCAGGGGGCTATCAGTTGCCACCGGGAGTCTTTTTGATATGTGGAGATAGAGCATGGCCAGGGATTCCTTTGAATCCTGTCGGTGGACCATGTTATTTAGGGTGTTTAACTTTGTTTGCTCCACATATGAAAGACTTATTGAAAATGACTCCACAATTTCATAGATCACGGAGGGCACTGCGCACCTTTGATGAAACATGTAATGACCGAGTCGATCTGCAGTCTGTAACAACAAATGTCCTAGCCTCCATATTTATGCCAGGAGCAATGACTGCATTAAACGCTAAGAATATACGAAGGTTAGCGTGTTGGGGAGAGAAGCAATTTAATCTTACATCGTAGATTTTAAGTTCATTACCGCTTGACGTAGATAGTGTTAGGCATGCTACATTACAAAATAGAGCTGCAATAGATTTTTTGTTATTAGCACATGGACACGGTTGTGAGGATTTTGAAGGGATGTGTTGTGTGAACCTTTCCGATCATTCCATATCTATCCACAAGAAGTTGTCACAACTGCAGGGAAACATGAAGCATATTCTTGCTGATGATAATCCCTTTGATGAATGGTTGAGAGGATTGGGCATAACAGGTTGGTTAAAGACATTATTGATGGAAGGAATACGCTTTGTTATAATCATTATAGTAATGCTTTTAGTTTTTAGCTGTGTTTTTTCTTTATTAAAGAGATTAGTTTTTAACATAACCAATCAGGCCTGGCTTGTGCAAAAGAAAAAAGGGGGAATTGCAGAAGAATGGCTGCAGAAGCATGGCTTTAGAATCTCTGAAGATCTGCACAATCCAGGCCTGGTATTACAATAGGCCTGTAATCAGAATTGTACTGAAGTTGCTGTGCTGAAGTTAACAAGAAAGGTAGCCTTGAGCTATTCTTGAATCCTGAGACCAAGTAATTATGTTATGCCAACAGGCCGTGGCTGTAACAAGATACAGCTGCTGGGAAAGCAGGTGCAGGGCCAAGAAAGATAGGGACCGGTATAGGAAAATAGGGAGTAACAAACTACAAGGCTGAAGCACAGCAACTCAATTAGCTACATGGATAGAATGCTTATTTTAGTCATGATAATTAGGGGTGTGAGAACCGCGCGTGTTTATAGACTACTAACCAATTATATTTTTGCTTTACGAATATGCATGTGTATTGGTTCTATATAAGTAGTGTTAGAAACTAATAAAGTTGAGCAAGATGCATAACTCATATTGAGCGTCTTCTTGACTTTGGCGAACCCTTCTTCCAACATTTATCAGCTTCATGTAAAGGAATACTGAAAAAACAATCTTTTAAACCTATTACCAAAATGTCCCAGTTTCACAGGATCATTGTCGGGGAAGGCATGCCCGATTGCAGGGCTCCCATTCCCTCCATTACATCATTTGCTTTCCTTAAATCTTGTAACAAGCGCCATTTGCCCTATTTCTTTTTTATCACAAACACAGGGGTATTCCAAGGACTATGGGAAGGTTCTTAGGTGACCTTGTGCTAATTGTTCTTTGACTAATTGCTGGAGGGCTACACATTTTTCCTCAGGGAGGGGCCACTGTTCCACCCAAACAGGGGTATCTGTCTTCCAAGTCAAAGGCAGAGTAGGTCTTTGTACACCCTCCATCACAATGGCCCCTATTAAAAATCCTTCTGGGTACCAATGATGAATCCCCACTGTCCCAAAATGTCCCATCCCCACAAATTCATAGGGACAGATTGTTGCTGTCTGGCCCTCAGGGTTTTGAACCTGCACCATATACTGATTTTGGACACTCTGTGTCACACCACCCACTCCCGCGAATATGGAACCTGCCAAACAGACAGGCCGAGAACAAGGCCAGATGCACACAGATATAATAGTTACATCTGCTCCCATGTCAATCATTCCAGTCACCCATATTGCGGAAGGGGTCCCTTTGGCAAAGGTGATTTTACAGGTTAGAGTTGGTCAAGCATTTTATACACTCAGAGTCCAGAAAATTTGTGGTGTTCCTGTCAAACCAAACCCTTCTTTGCCCTGGACTTTGTCATGGGCATAATTAACTTGCACCCAGAAAGGAATTAATTGTGCAATCCAACTACCTTCAGGAATTGACACCGGGGGGGTGTTGGTGGTGGTGTGTGTGTGTGTCCACACCATTGCTTCAATCTGACCCATATAATCAGCATCAATGACTCCTGGCAAGACAAACAAACTTTGTAACGTTACACTACAGCATCCAAGCAACAGCACACTCAATTTATTGCTGATGGGTCCCACAGCATTTAGTGGGACCTTACGTACTTTATCATCCTCTATTGTGATGGCGGCTGCTGTGGTAACATCCAATCCAGCGCTCCCTGAAGTTCGGGCTGCGAGTTGACTGCATAAGCCTGGAATTGTTGTGGAGGATTCACTTGTATCATCACACTGTTTCCACCCCCCCACATTCCTCCCCCTGTTTCCCTACTTGCAGGTGGCAACAGAATGCAACTGTCCTTGAGTGTTAAATTTAGATCTACAGTATTTTGCAAAACGCCCTGGTTTGTTACATCAACAGCATACCAAACCAGAGCCATCAGTCCTTCCCAGCCTCGATCTCTTTAGGTGACCTTCTTGCCCACATGTGTAACAACGGCAGACAACCCTGACTGCATCAGCAAAGGTCTTTGCCAGACGCTCCATTCGGAAGACAGCAGTTCCCACCTTCCCACATACATCCATTAATTCTATTAAAGTGGGATTACGATTCGCCATGCCTGCAATCATCTTTCTACAATCCTCATTTGCATTGTCCTTAGCTAATTGAACTAACAATGCTTCCTTAGCTGCCCCATTCTGTATTTGCTTGTCCAAGGTGTCTCTCAACCTATCCAGGAATGACACATATCCCTCGTTTGGGCCTTGTTTTATTGTGGTCCATGACTGTTGTGGAGCACCATGATCCGGGACCTGCAATAAATCTTGGAGAGCTAACTTTTCCCTGCTGCAGGACTAAAGGATGTAAGCGAGCTTGTAACTGAGGAGAATTAACTGGAGCCTCCCCCATCAATTGTGGAATCCCCGTCCCAAAACGTGGATCATCCTGGAGGTATTCTAAATTCATCAGTGATTGCTCATTTGCAAAGTGCCTCCAATTTGACTCAAACATTAACATTTGCATAGGGGTCAATATAATTTGCACAATTGAACGTCAATCATGAGCAGTAATCTCTGCTGTGAAAATACTACGTAACAACAACTGAGCATAAGGTGAGCCTATTCCACACTGTATACAGGTTGGTCTTAAGTCTTTTATCACTCCCCAGTTAAAAGGTTCCCTGCTCGGGGGGGGAATCTTTACCATCCTTTCAAAGCACTGGGCAGGCTAACACCCTGCCCCCCATGGCAGTTGAACACAGATATCCCCTTCCACAAGTGTTTGCTCCCGCATCTTTTTCAAGAATTTGGCAGGATCTGGTCCCGATGCTGTAATTTGGGCTGGTTGTTGAACACGACCCAAGGTCTCCTCCGATAAATCTATCACAGATGGCTTGGGATCACAGTCAGGCAATGGGACAATGACCAGATCTCCCTGCCACTCCAAAGGGAACCAACTCTGTCCACTTGACCCGGCACCGCTCTGCTCCTCCTGCCGGCCTTGACTGCGTGAATCAGGTGATGGCAGAGAATCCGATGGTGCCGAAAGTACCTTATTGGGCATCATCTCTGCAACCAGGGATGTGGCTATTTCAACCGCAGCCTTTGTCTCCTTGTCTGCTTCTGATTGTTCTAGTAAATTGAAGACCAACCTCCATGATGCCAATGACACTGTAGCAATTTGTCCCCTCTCGTGGCAGCCCCCAAAAGTAACAATCCAGTACTTTGCTATACCTGAATGCTGGAGACATTTTTTACTCCAATGGACAAATTATTCCTTTTACACCACCCTAGCAGAGTTCTTATTACAATCTCATCATACTTTATGCCTTTACCTACAGATATGTCTACTAGCATTGTTAATACAGGGTTTGTCTCACTGTCCACATCTGATTGTTCTAGCGAATCTATGATCAGTCTCCATGCTGTTAACAAAGCTGTAGCAATTTTGTCTCCTCTCAAAGCAGCCTCAAGAAGTACCTTTCCAATGCTTTGCCATGTCTGAATGCTGAAAACCTTTTTCACTGTAACTGGCAAATCATACTTTTTACACCATACTAGCAGAATTCTTATTGCCATTTTGTCATATTTTACACCTCTTTTTTCAAATATATCCATAAGCATTGCAAATATAGAATTTGTCTCCCTGTCCACATTTAATTGTTCTAGTAGCTCTAAGACTAATCTCCATGTTGTTAGCAATGTTATTGCAATTTTATCACCCCTCGAGGCAGCCTCAAAAAGAGATTTTCCAGCATTTTGCCATGTCTGAACACTGGAGACATTTTTTTGGCATAATTAACACATCATTTACTTTGCACCATGCTAGCAAAGTTCTTATTGCCTTCTTGTTATACTTTACACTTCTTTTTTCAATTATATCTCTAAGCATTGTTAACATAGCATTTTCTTTTTCTGCACCCATATCAATTAGTCCCCATCTACATTGAGCACCAAAAGTTGCTGTTTGAGTTAAGATAGACAACAAATATTACAATACACCCACATCAATGTTGTCAACAGCTCTCCTATCACAGTGTCTGTTACAGGTCACAGGTTCTCCCACTTGTCTCAGCTATGCTGGGCACCAGTTGTTGTAGTCTGAATCCAACTCAGCCTCACACAGAGCACCAATTGCTGCAGCACAAACTAGTAGGCTGCAACAAGGCTTTCATCACCAGTCAGATTCTACTGCCCATGCTGTAGCTCTTTCCTCCAAAGGCCAGACCACACTGCTGCTCTCCCTCAATCTGACACCACCCCCATCCTCAGGGCTATTTAACCACTTAGTGGAATGAGCTACACCTGCTCATCATCCATGTCAATCAACCCACTGCCGCTGAGGCAAGGCCACAGCTGCATGTTATCAATGCTGATCAACCCACTGCCTTCATTCCGCTACAAAAACCAACTCTAGTTTAGACAAAGGTCAGGGAACAACTGAGTTTGCTCAAAGACAGAAGGCAAAAAAGTTCAGAGTGAGGGAGACTACCAAGCCTTCCTCCCCGTGGCCCCCACCAAGAGGGCACTACACATGCACAGTTGGGAGGGACTTATGGAAATGACTTCTGGGAGCTAGTTTTAATATGAAGTGAGGCTAGGTTATGTATATGTATAGGCATATTTGGAAATCTTGTGTATATGTAACATTTGTTTGTATAAAATTAGGCAAGTTGCTGTGGCTTTGGTGGGACTAACACACCCCACCCCTCCCCACGTGCTCAGTGCATATATACTTATTTTGCAATCTGATAGGGTTGTGGAGTGTGATCCTGCATGCCAATAGGGGTTCCAATATTTGTGAGTATATACGTGCTAACTCAATGTGTGTGAAGACATTGTTTTATCTTGGGTGGGCCAACTAATGACAAGTTGAGTCTAATATAAAGGAAAAATATAAATTCTTCCCTTACACAGTCTCAAAGGGGGGATTTGATGCAAGAACTATTTTCTTTAAAGAAATGCATAAATATCTATAATGAAAAAAAAGTCAAAGGAATTTAAAAAACAGACGATGCTAATTAACCCTTACAAACAGTTAACAAGAGATGGCCTTGGGAGAGAGAATAGATATCATAAATACCTCAAGCTAAGAAATAACAGGATGAGTTTAAGGAGAACCAAATGGTTAATAAGGCCAAACAGAAAATTATTTGACCTATGTGTGAACTATTCTAATTAGCATACTAAAAGATACACCCTCGAGCAAAAAAAGCCGACAATAACAAAGCCCCCTCCCCGCAGAACATGCCTAGTGAAAAGAAAGAATACCTTACCTTTAAAGAACAATGAGGCTCATAAGAACTAATGAGAATTTAGTGTGACTAAATGTAATTGTAAACAATTGTTTAAAGCGTATAAAACATTTTGCCGTGTGTTAAGTGGTGTGCTAGCTTTGTGGATTTACAACCTAGCACCTATCTCTGCGCAGACATGAAAAAATTCTGTGTGTGGATGGGCTCTTGCACACTGGGTGAAGAACCCAGATTTGGGATAACAGTATGATGAAAAGTGGGAGGATCATAAAGTGTGTCTTTAAATATATGTCAGTAAACACTTCAACAGAAAAATAAGTGATAATTTGATAGCAAGAAATATAAACAAGGAAATAAATTAATGTTAGAAAAGAGAAGTCTGATTAAGTTGGTAATGTATTGGGGGGAGAAAGGGTACTTTAGTACTGTGGTTTTTTTCCAGAAAGCCAATATTGTATCACAATCTCCATTTTTTAAAAAAATTATGTTTTCACTTAAGTGATGGCACTGTCTTGTTTAAAAACAGACCTTCCAACTGGGATTAGAGACACATCAAATTAACTGAGCTAATGTTACAAGTTTTTAGGTAATTGCAAAGCTGGCTAATTCTACCTCTGTTGGTAATACAAATACAGCAGTTCCCTGGGTATTTAAATGATGAAATATAAATAACATTGAATTATGTTTTTATTTTGCACAAAGTTGTCCTTAACATATTTATTAACGTTTTTTAATATTGAGTGCATTGAATTGGGAGTATTAGCTGTATCAGGTACCAGAACTACACTAGGAATAGGAACTGGTCTGACTTCATTTGTGCAACTTGACTATAGCAGAAAACATCACCTTGTAATCTAAAGATACCCTGCTTATTTGCCTCTCACAGAAAACTGAAGATAAATTTATAGCATCAAATGACTTAGTTTAAACCAACTTGAAGTCTTTTTGTTGTACAATCTCAGTAATTATGGAAGTGTTGGTACATATCAAAGGGGTGGTTATGCTTCCAATCCTAAGACTTTAAAGAAATAACATTCCGTGGCCTTAGATGAGGTAAATTAGTGTCTCCCTTGTCCTTTTTACCGATATATTTTAATTTTAGGGGGATTCCCTCCGTTCTCCCCAATAAAGTGTTCTGCTATTTAAAGGCAATGGAAAAACACTGCTTCCATGCCACCAGAAGGGGAAGAAATTTGTTTTAAAAAAGAAATTACCTATTTTAAATTTTCTTTTAAAGTTCAGATTATGGGGAGGGGAAGTACCAACCAGCAATTCCCACTGTCAACTCCACACCATCATATTTTTAGAGCTTCTGTATCTCTAGCACTTTAATTTTATCAAATGAAAAAAATGTAATGTTGTAGGTTTTTCCAACAGAAGTAATCTCTGCCCTTCATCAGGATTTTTTTCTACTGCTATGAAAGGAAGAAATCTGAAATGCTTTTAGCAAGGGGGCTAAGCTGTTTCTAAGGACAGTAAATGATCCCTTTTTCCTCCAGGTTATAGACAAAGAAGATCAGGGTAGAAGAAAAATTAATTTACATGGTTTTGACTACAATTTTACTTTTAAAATGGGAAAAAACGTTGGTTTCATCCTTCTTTTTTTTTTTTTTTTTTCCATAGAAAAAGATTGGTTCTCTTTAATAATTAAAAAAGGTTAATGTTTCACAAATATGTTACTGGTATCTCATTTTGCTAACTGGGACAATGCATTTCAGTGGCAGTGTATTTTAACATATGTTTATTAAGTTTTCTCATTTTCACAAAATTTAAGCAATGTTAATATATAATGTGGATCATTTATTACCTATAGTTTGTGCTATTTGTGTGTAAAAGAAGCCTTGGTTGTTTGACTCTGGCCAACAGTCAAACCTCCACACAGATGCTTGTCTACTCCCCTCTCCCACAGGATGGGGAGAAAATGGAAGGAAAGCAAGAAGACTTGTGGATCAGTATAATGACAGGGGGAAAAAAAGCTGTGCATGCAAACAAAGAAAATTAAGGAATTAATTCACGTCTTCCCATTGCCAGGCGGATGGTTAGCAATTTCCAAGAAAGCAGGGTTCAATCATGTGTAATGGTTGCTTGAGAAGACAAATGCCATAACTCTGAATGTTGTTGTTGTTTCCCTCTCTCCCCCCCCCCCCCCCTTTCTTCCCCCAGATTTTATTGCTGAGCATGATGTCATATGGTATGGAATATCCCTTTGGTCAGTTGGGGTCAGCTGTCCTGGTTGTGTCCCCTCCCAGTCTCTTGCCCACCCCCAGCCTACTTGCTTTGGCAGGGCCCAAGTGGGAAAGAGACAAAGCCTTGATGCTGTACAAGCACTGTTCAGCAGTAGCCATAATATTGGTGTGTCATCAACATTGTTTTAAACATAAATGCAAAGCAGAGCACCATACAGACTACTATGAAGAAAGTTAACCTCATCTCAGCCAGACTGAGCACAGCTAGTAACATAAAATCTAGTTAACATGCATAGGGAAGAGAAAATAACTTTCAAAAAATATGCTTTCAATTTGAAACATATTGACTTAGTTAATACAATATTATCTATAGCAGTGAACTGAACTAATTGGTTTGTATTATCATGGGCTTCAAGATTTTAAAACTAGAATCACAGCCTTTCACCTATTTTCTTTTTCATGAATTGTAACAGGAAAATAAGGTTTCCAGTCTTTTAAAATCCTAGTTGTTTTTCAGCTTTGAATGAAGTAGCTGAAATTTTAAATGAAGCAAATATTCACTATGCACCTGTGGAACAATCTGTTCCTGTCAAAAACTGGTATAGCATTTCAATATATCCTGGCTTCAGCTGCTTTGTCTTTGACTTCTCTTTCAGAGATTTGATTTTTCTTTAACACTTCAAATACTACTGAATATTTTTGTAGTTTAAATTAACTGTTTACTAGATTACTACTTTGCACAGAATGTCAGATTTCATATTTAAGTATAAATGGATTGATTTAAAACAAAAATGTCTTTAAATAAAGCAAGATTCAAAAGCAAGTTGTTTTTTTAAATTCTTCTATTTTTATCCACCCTGTATATATCCCTATGGAGATCTGAGAGCCTGGCTCTCTGAAGAAAGAAATTTGATAGCAAGTATAGATACATATAGATATATATTTAAGATGTACAAATTATTCCCCTTTAATTTTTTTTCTTAAATCTGCTAAAGACATTTCCAAGACTCTTTCACTTTTTTTATATGTGAGAGTGAGGTTAGAGTAGTTTAGGATACACAAACCAAAAGTGGATGCTTAGGTGATGTGGTTAAAGGAGATAGATTACAGTTATACTAGACAGATGAGTAGATACTCTACTGAGAATGTCACTTACTAGCTGGCATCCTGCTGTCTCCCCAGTGGGAACTCTCCTCTCTCTGCACACATATCACTATTTATATGTTTTTCTCCTATAGTCGTGCAATCCCTCCATATCTCTTGGCTCCTTATTCTCTTCTGAAGACCTCTCCAGACTTCCCCAGGTCCCCTGTGTCTCCTTGGCCTTCCTGCCTTTCCTTTTATTCATCTCCATATGGAAGTTCTCCCCCTTGTTATTGGTTTGGTTGGTTTGGTTCATCAGAGTGAAGTTGCACCACATGCAAGTGTCACAGAAATAACCATAATTACAATTTAGATCAGGTCAGAACAGAAGCAGTTTATTACTATAACCATAGCAGAGAACACAGAACAGCAGTGTGACAGACTCTGCTAATATGATCTCTGCGCAAATAAGGCCGTTATTTGTGATTGGGCAGGGAGGGGGGAGGAGGAGGACAGGGAGAAGGAGGGAGAAGAGAGGGAGGAGAAGAAAAAGGAGAGGAAGGGAGAGGAGAGGGAGGAGGGGGGAAGGGAGAGGAGAGGGGGGAGGAGGGGGACAGGGAGGAAAGGGGGGAGGAGGGGGAGAGGCAGGAAGTGGAGAGGGAGAGGAGGAGAAGGTAGAGAGGGAGGAGAAGGAGAGGGAGAATAAGAGGGAGAGGGAGGAGAAGGAGAAAGAGGGAGAAAAAGGAGAGGTAGAGGAAGGAGAAAGAGAACAACAGGAAGAGGGAGAAGGAAAAGGACAGAGAGAGGGAGAAGGAGGAGGAGAGGGATAAGGAGAAGGAGAGGGCAAAGAAGAAGGGGAAGGAGAGGGCAAAGAGGAAGGGGAAGGAGAGGACGAAGAGGAAGGGGAAAGAGAGGGCAGATTAGACAGAGAAGGGGAAGAAGAAGGAGTGTGAGAAGAAGGAGAAGGAGAGGCAGAAGAAGGAGAAGGGTAGGGAAAAGAAGGAGAGGGAGAGTTAGAAGTAGAGGGAGAGAAAAGAATGAGAAAGAGGCGAAGGAGAAGGTGAATAAGAAGTGGGAGGAGAATGAGGGAGAGGGAAAACAATGAGAGGGAGAAGGAGAGGAAGAGGGAGAGGAAGGAGAAGGAGAGGGAGAGGAAGGACAAGAAGAGGGAGAAGAAGGAAAAGAAGGAGACAGAGACGGAGAGGAAGGAGAAGAAGAGGGAGAAGAAGGAGGAGTGGGAAGAGAAGGAGAATGAGAGCGAGGAGGAGAAGGAGAAGGAGAGAGGAGGATAAGGAGAAGGAGAGGGAGAAGAAGGAGAAGGACAGGGAGAAGAAGAAGGAGAGGGAGAAGAAGATGAAGAAGAAGAAGGAGAGGGAGGAGAAGGAGAAGGAGAGGGAGAAGAAAAAGGAGAAGGAGAGGCAGAAAAAGGAGATGGAGAATGAGAGGGAGAAAGAAGGAGAATGAGAAAGACAGGGAGAGGGAGAAGGAGAAGGACAGGGAGACGGAGAAGAAGGTAAGGGAGATGGAGAAGGAGAGGGCGAAGAAGAAGGGGAAGGAAAGGGCGAAGAAGGCGGCGAAGGAGAGGGGGAAGAGTAAGGGGAAGGAGAGGGTGAAGAGGAAGGGGATGGAGAAGGCAAACAGGCAGGGGAAGGAGAGGGCAAAGAAGAAGGGGAAGGAGAGGACGAAATAGAGGGAGAAGGGGAAGGCAAGGGCAGATTAGAGGGAGAAGGGGAAGGAGAGGGTGGATTAGAGGAAGATGTGGAAGGAGAGGTCGAGGGAGAAGGGGAAGGAGAGGGAGAGGGCGAGATAGAGAGAGGAAGGAGAGGGAGAGGGAGAAGAAGGAGGAGATGGACAAGAAGGAGAAGGACAGAGAGAAGAAGGAGAGGGAGAGGGAGAAGAAGGAGGAGATGGACAAGAAGGAGAAGGACAGAGAGAAGAGGGAGAGGGAAAGGAAGGAGAGGGAGAGAGAGAAGAAGAAGGAGAGGGAGAGGGAGAGCGAGAGGGAGAAGGACAGGGATATGGAGAAGGAGAGGGAGACGGAAAAGGAGATGGTGATGGAGAGGGAGAGGGAGAAGGAGAGGGAGAAGGAGAAGGGGAGGGAGAGGGAGAAGGAGAAGGGGAGGGAGAGGGAGAAGGAGGAGAGGGAGACGGAAAAGAAGATGGAGACGGAGAGGGAGAGGGAGAAGGAGAGGGAGAGGGAGAAGCAGAGGGAGAGGGAGATGGAGAAGGAGAAGGAGAGTGAGAGGGAGAAGAAGAAGGAGAAGGAGAGGGAGAGAGAGAAGGAGAGGGAGAGGGAGACGCAAAAGGATATGGTGACGGAGAGGGAGAAGGAGAGGGAGAGGGAGAGGGAGAAGGAGAGGGAGAGAGAGAAGGAGAAGGAGAAGGAGAGGGAGAAGGAGAGGGAGAAGAAGAAGGAGAAGGAGAGGGAGAAGGAGAGGGAGAGTGAGATGCAAAAGGATATGGTGACGGAGAGGGAGAGGGAGAAGGAGAGGGAGACGGAGAAGGAGAGGGAGACGGAAAAGGATATGGTGACGGAGAGGGAGAGGGAGAAGGAGAGGGAGAGGGAGAAGCAGAGTGAGAAGGAGAGGGAGAGGGAGAAGGAGAAGGAGAGGGAGAGAGAGAAGGAGAAGGAGAGGGAGAGGGAGACGAAGGAGAAGGAGAGGGAGAGGGAGAAGAAGAAGGAGATGGAGAGGGAGAAGAAGGAGGAGAGGGAGTAGGAGAGGGAGAGGGAGAAGAAGAAGGAGACGGAGAGGGAGAAGAAGAAGGAGGAGAGGGAGTAGGATAGGGAGAGGTTGAATGAGAAGGGGAATGAGAGGGAGAAGGAGAGGGAGAATGAGAAGGAGAGGGAGTAGGAGAGTGAGAGGGAGAAGGAGTGGGAGAGTTTAGAGGAATTTTTAAAGGACTGTGGACATATGTTACCATTGTCTGGGTTGGACAGCCCAGGCCTGTTAGTTAAAACTGCAGAGCAACTTTAAATTGCCCTTGAAACAAGCAGTGTGAGAAAGAAAACAAGCTATGCACAAATAAGAAGCCAGGTGCAGAGCAAGTCCTGGGAAACGCAAAATCAACACACTCTCATCAGCACACTCTGATCAGGTGCCTGCAGCATGCTCACCGATTATCGACACGGATGCCCGTGTGACCAGAAACTTTTATCCAATCACCTGTGTGTAAAGTCGTGTGAGCGGTTGGTCTAAGTTATAAATATGACCTGTTTTTTAATAAAGGAGCATGGCATGTAGGCATATTGGTGTGATTGTTGTGACTTGGCCGACTCTCCACTGGGGATCCTCTTCATCTGGCACCTGAACAGGGACCCATTTATTCGCTTAAATGTGGTTCGCTTAAATGTGGTTCGCTTAAATGCGGAGGTCTCCGTGCATTGGACCCGAAGGGACATTGTCCGATTAGGGAGCTGGAGGTTGGAGGCGGGTGGAACCTGGAAGGCGAAAAGCGGAGTCCAGAGTTCGGTGTAGAGCTGCAGTTCACACCCCTGCACGTAAGACCATGAAGAATAAAACACGGCAGGGCTCTCCACTGATATCCTCTCTGAGAGAGGTGAGAGCACTAACGAAGACCACGACGAAAAAAAAACGCGGCAGGGCTCTCTGCTGATACCGTCTCTGAGAGAGGGGAGAGCTCTCAGGAAGACCGGGATGGAATTAGACGTGGCAATTAAGCTCTTAACTAGTATCCTCTTTAAGAGAGGGGAGAGCACTAAAGAAACAGAAGTGGATGCTTTAGTTCGCTGGGCACGAAAAAAGGATAAGATTCCCGAGCCCGCGTTATTGTTTAGTATTATAGAATGGAGAGTACTGGGAAATTGCCTCTGGGATATTACGATCGAGGGAGGTAAAGAAGGAAAAGAAGCTAAAGCGTTAAGAGCTATGTGGCGGTCTATAATTAACACTCTGGAAATTATGAAGGCAGAAAAGAAAGTAGTGGCAGCAGCTACAGAAGCGTTGGGAGGAGATGTGGTAGAAAAGCTGATAGAGCAGAAGGGTGATTCACCTAAGCCTTCTCTCTTGGCTACATTTTTCGGAGTTGGGCATACTCGTCCTATGAAGGGTATGTCTGCCCCTGCATGTTCAACAGTGCTGGAGTTTTTAGATAAGACAGCGGGCAAACCGGAAGTTACTCCTCGGGGGTCTGTTGTAACTGAGCCGAAACCAGAAGAGTCTGTTGAGCTTCCCCAGGAAGGAGGAGCAGCGAGTCATGCTGCACCAATTGGAGCTGTGGGTGGAGCAAGGCCAAAACGGAGGGTGGTGACAGCTCGTAGGTCAAATTAAGGGGGACAAAAGCGCCGTCCGATGTCGTATCCTCCTCTTCCTGAAACATCATTGGACGAATTTGAGGAGGAAGGCGGGGAGAAACTTTGTGATAACAATACAGAGAAATCTTTACAGGAGGTAATAGATAAATTAAGAAACCCGGAAAAGCGAGTTGAAATGAACCTGCCTACTACTTCAATCCCTGTAGTTCCTCCAGTTAGCCCAACTACCCCGTTGATGCTGAACTCGAGAAAAGATCCAATTCTACAGCGTTGGTCTGGTGGTGTTTGTGATGCTATTTTGGAGGGTGACTGGCAAGTGACTAACTCGTTAGATTGTCCAGTAGTGGTTAATAATCTTGGTGCACAATGGGAGCCGCATGATTGGAAAATATTGCAACAGGCAAAGCAAACGGTAACTACTCATGGTCTGCGTTCACAGGCTGCACGACAGATCATACAGTTTATTACATGATTTATGGAAGGTTAATGATCAGATGTTGGCGAAGGGAGTGTTGCAACCTGGTCTTCCAACTCCTACAATGATCCCTCAGAATTGACAAATTGTTGTGATAGACTAGAAAGATTGTTCCTTTACGATTCCCTTACATCCTGATGACACGCAAAGATTTGCATTCATTCTGCCACCAATAAACCGTGCCGCTCTGGTCAAACGGTATGAATGGGTTGTTTTACCACAAGGAATGAAGAACTCTCCTGCGATGTGTCAGACTATTGTAGATTGGGCACTTGTTCCAGTACAACAACGTTGGCCTCACGTCCTGATCTACCATTATATGCACGATATTTTATTGGCCGCTGAACAGGGGATTTCAGATGATCAAATGAATTGGCTTGTTGACCACCTTCTATCATGTGGTTTGATTGTGGCACCTGAGCATATTCAACGTTTGGACCCATGGAAATATTTGGGCTGGCTCATCTCAGATGCTCAAATCCAGCCACAGAAGGTAACTCTTACTACACAAATAACTAATCTGCATGATGCTCAAAGGCTTTTAGGAGACCTACAGTGGGTTCGAAATATAGTTGGCCTCACTAACGATGATTTGCAATGGCACCAAAGCCAACAGTCCTCGAACTTGTTCACCAGAACAGTGGGCTGCCCTAGAAGTTGTGTCCCGTAAGATTCAGACTGGCTGGTGTGGTCGCCAAATGGCGAATCATCCGTTATCCTTTTTGGTTTGTAATGTTGCCACTTCACCTTTTGCCCTTATTTTGCAATGGCAAAAGAAAAAGGGGGAAAATACGGCGATCGTTTTTGAGTGGCTGTTTTTGCCATCGCAACCCAGACATCGTATTTTAAGTCGTCCTGAAGCAGTGGAGGCCTTGGTGAGAAAAGGAAGAGACAGGATTGTTGAAATTGATGGGACTGAACCGGCAGATATCAGTATTCCAGTCCGTGGTGATGATTATGAGTGGCTCCTGAGACATTCAACAGCCATACAGGAAGCCTTGATGGGCTATACAGGTGTTGTACACAACAACCGGCCAAAAGGACCTCTCTGGAAGATGTTAGAACATTACCAGTGGATTGAGAGACCGTTATGCTCAAAAAGACCAGTTGATGGGCCAACGGTGTTTACAGATGCAGGATGAAAGATGAAGAAGGCTGTGTGTGTATGACAATCTGATAATCAGTGGCAGAAACAAGTGATCACCAGTGAACCACGGGACAACCTTCAAACCTTAGAACTGAAAGCAGTGTGTTGGGCATTGGGAAGCTGGAACGACACACCTGTAAACATAGCATCAGACTCATTGTACGTAGTTGGTGTAGTACAGCGCATTGAAGATGCCTTGTTGAGAGAGACAAAGAACCAACATCTTGGTGAAATGTTTATACAACTGCGTAGTACTCTTCGACAGAGAAAAGATGAATTTTGTATTATGCATATTAGAAGGCATCAGTGGACCATTGGTTTGGGCGAAGGAAATGCTAGAGCTGATGAAGCAGTCATCTGTCTGGCAATAACTTCGCCAACAAATAAGTTTGAAGAAGCTCGTAACAGCCACGAGATGTTTCATCAGAATGCAAAGTCTTTACATCGACAGTATCAAATACCCGTAGCAGATGCAAAGGGTATTGTCCGCTCCTGTCCTCAATGTAGTCATCATGGACCTGGTTTAGGGGTGGGCACTAACCCAAAAGGTCTGAAGGCACTTCAGGTTTGGCAAATGGATGTAACACATGTACCTGACTTTGGGAAGCTTAAGTATGTGCATGTCACAATTGACACCTATTCTCATTTTATATGGGCCACTGCACAAACCGGTGAAAAGGCGTTACATGTGGAGAGACACTTAATGTCTTGTTTTGCTGTCATGGGAGTACCTGTAGAAATACAGACAGACAATGGTCCGGCGTATAGTAGTCAACGAGTCGCTAGGTTTATGACAACTGGGGGAATTAAACACGTTAAAGGGATTCCTCACTCCCCAACGGGGCAAGCAGTTGTTGAAAGGGCAAACCGTACCCTGAAGAATTATCTTCAGAGACAGAAAGTATCGCAGGACATAGATGTAGCTAAAAGGTTGACTGAGGTGTTGTTTACCTTAAACTATCTCTCCCTTACAGAGGGTAGAGAGGGACCACCTGTTGTTATACATCACCAAACAGCACGAGGGAACCAAACAACTACAGTTCCTGGTTTGAATGTTCTGTATAAAAATATGGCTTCAGGCATATGGGAAGGACCTAATCCGGTGTTATTTATCGGTAGAGGTTATTTTTGTATCTCCACAGATAAAGGACCTATATGGGTCCCTAGCAAGTTTGTGATCTGTATGTCAAGATCAGAAGACGGAAGAGAAGACTCAGAGCGAGCAGACGGAATAAACTGTCTATGTTGTAAGGGATGTAACCCACGGGTATTGTGCCAATGTATGCTATGTGGGGTAAAACGGTTCTGTAAGCCAAAGCTTAAACGTAAATGGTGTAAAGAGTGTATGTGTTTGATTAGTAACCGGGCATGAAGCAAGAGAAAACATACGACTACTGTAACACCATGCTGATTGGAGACAGTATACATCATCAGAATCTGTGAAAGCACAGATTTGTGGGGTAGAATGTAAAAAAAAAAAAAAGGTGGAAATTGCAAGAGTAAACATGTGGACTTGGTTTGCGTTGGTTTGCAGTCTTGAATTTTTTACCCATTGGCCAAAGTACTTTTGACATCTTGCCTAGGAGAAACATATGGGTGACATGGGCAAATATCACGGGAGTAACAGACTTTTATTTAAGTCTGCAAGAAGCAGACAACCCCTTTAGAACTTGTTAAATTGGTATTCCCCTGCAAGAGAATGAAACAAATTTTGATGGTTTTTGGAATGTTAAAACAGTGGATCTGACTTCCAATCAGAATGGTACATGCATGAGTCCTAATGGGCAATATGTTTGGCCTTCTATGCGTAATGCAGCGTGGCACAAGATGATTATTGAGAATTTAAATCAGCCACATCATTTACCTTTGCAGGAGTTAGACCTATTGGGTAGCATTGTACCTGTTGAATACGTTAATGTAACTGCAAATGTAACACCATGCTAGCAAAGTTCTTATTGCCTTCTTGTTATACTTTACACTTCTTTTTTCAATTATATCTCTAAGCATTGTTAACATAGCATTTTCTTTTTCTGCACCCATATCAATTAGTCCCCATCTACATTGAGCACCAAAAGTTGCTGTTTGAGTTAAGATAGACAACAAATATTACAATACACCCACATCAATGTTGTCAACAGCTCTCCTATCACAGTGTCTGTTACGGGTCACAGGTTCTCCCACTTGTCTCAGCTATGCTGGGCACCAGTTGTTGTAGTCTGAATCCAACTCAGCCTCACACAGAGCACCAATTGCTGCAGCACAAACTAGTAGGCTGCAACAAGGCTTTCATCATCAGTCAGATTCTACTGTCCATGCTGTATCTCCTTCCTCCAGAAACCAGACCACCCTGCTACCCCATCCAACCCCCTCTCCCACAATCCTCAGGGCTATTTAACCACTTAGTGGGAACGAGCTACACCTGCACATCATCCATGTCAATCAACCCACTGCCTCTGAGACAAGGCCACAGCTGCATACCATCAATGCCAATCAACCCACTCCCTTCATTCCTCTACAGCTTACTTTTAGTTTCAGTCCAAACAAAGGTCTGTCTTTAAGTATCAGCTAACAGATCTTTTCACCACATTTTCTGTTGTTACAGAAGATATGCTAAATTATCTTATCTTAATGCTGCAAAGGCAGCGAATAAGACCCACCAAGGGACAATTCAATTGTATGTATGAATTTAAATAAAACATATTTTCTTTTGCCTTTTTGTGAAAACAACCACAAAACATTGATTGCTGTATAATTCTTGAAATTAATGCCAAAGGAAGACAAGAAAAATGTCAAATGGTAGAGAAAAAGGGTGTGTCAATGCTGTGACACTTTTCCATTCACACCAACATCAGGAGCACTTCCTGTCAAGCAAATGCATCTGAACTGAATGTCAGACTTGTGTATCTGAGATCAAAATCTGATTTATCTGATTGCGTAAGGCTGCAATACCCTATAGCAACAAAATGTAATCCCTCTCACCTTGACTGTAGGTTATGGAATGGGTTTTGGTTGAATGTGAATAGGTGGCAATGATGTAGTAACAGTCTTTTAACCTCCCCATTTAAAATTGATATGTACTAAAGCAGGCCTATGAAAAAACCAAATCCATTTCTGGGCTGCAAATGGTTACTTCTCTAAATGTTCAGTAGTTCTGACTTAAACTGGCATCTCAGTCAGATGTCATAAAAGCTCAAGAACTTGATGAGCTAAGATGTAATCAAAATCTCCTATGTCAGATAATAAATGTAGTATTAGGTTGGTTTAGAAAGACAATGTTACCTTAAAAGATACCATCTAGCCAAATAATTTTAAAATAAATTTGCAGTCTGTGACATTTCATGGAAATCTGGTAATGTAAACATGACAATAATCTTTAGCAACAAAATCAAAACTGTGGAAGGACTGGAGACTGACTATCTTTTTCATATCTACTTTCAAGTAGAAGGGAAAGGAGGATTTACCCTAAGGGCAGGTATTCAAGTAGATTCATTTTTAGAAGTTTTCAGAAGTATTAAATATGAACAAACTCAGCTTCCCCATCCCTTTTGCAGTGAAAAGGAATATAGTACTCAATGCTCAAATAAAAACATGAAAAGCAAGTCACAAAAAAAATGGACAGATAAATTAGACCCCCAAGAAATATTATTGACTGAGAAGATAACTATGGAAATCCAGTGGCACTGACTTAGTGATTGCTAACATGCTTGCATGTTATTAGCCACTCAAAGAATGTTAAAGGTTTCAACTATAAAGTACATAATCAGTAATGTGAGGCACCCTGTTTAAACATTTCTTAAATGGATATTTTCATTATCATCATAAAACATAATGACTAATTTTATATCAAAATAACTCAGTCCCAAAACTATCATTGTGCTAGAACAACCCTTTTGCTCTTTTGTAGTAGTGGATAATCCAGAACCACACAAATGGTTTCCTTGCTAAATAAGGAAAGCCTTCAAAGTATTTCAACACTGCAGCTAAAGGAGTGATTGCAGTGTGGGGAAGAACTTTAAGATACCTTTTATCTATGTAGCATGGGGAGAATAGCAGTGACAATGTAGAGATATGGATGTGAGTGGAGCCCCCTGCCCCATGACCTTATCCCAGTTGCTAGCCCACAATGAATTTTGTGCTACTGCACCTTCAACATTATTGCTGCCTGTGCCAGTTAGACTAAGTCTATGCCTTTCCATGCTGCATTAACATTTTTATTTTTCTGTTCAAGCATACCCTGATTTTGTTATGCTTCTTGTCCAGGGCATCTTATTCCATTCTACTTCTTATGTCCGAGTAAGCTGAAAATATCTGTCTTTAGATAATGTGTTGCATAAAGGATTGTTTATCTTGTTTAATTTGACATATTTGTTCATAGATGGGTCTGAGTTCTTCCAAAGACTGATGGCTGGTGATAGAGTAAACCAAAACGACAAACCTCTCTGCCCAACTCTCTAGCCTGTCCAGGTCTGGCTGAATGGCAGCACAGCCTTCCAGTGAATCAGCCACTCCTCCCAGTTTTGTATCATCAGCAAACTTGCTGAGGGTACACTCTGTCCCTTCATCCAGGTCACTGATGAATAAATTGAACAGGACTGGACCCAGTACTGCCCCCTGGGGAACACCACTAGATACAGGCCTCCAGCTAGACTCAGTGCCATTGATCACAACTCCCCAAGTTCTGCCATTCAGCCAGTTCTCAGTCCACCTCACTGTCCACTCATCTAACCCACACTTCCTGAGCTTACCTATGAGTATATTATGGGAGACAGTGTCAAAAACCTTGCTGAGGTCAAGGTAGACAACATCCACCGCTCTCCCCTCGTCTACCCAGCCAGTCATTCCATCAGAGAAGGCTATTAGGTTGATGAGGCATGATTTCCCTTTGGTGAATCCATGCTGACTATTCCTGATAACCACCTTTTCCTCCACATGCTTCAAGATGACCTCCAGGATGAGCTGGTCCATCATCTTTTCAGGGATGGAGGTGAGGCTGACCCGCCTGTAGTTTCCTGGGTCCTCCTCCATGCCCTTTTTGAAGACTGGAGTGACATTGGTTTTCCCCCAGTCCTCAGGCACCTCTCCTGTCTTCTATGGCCTTTCAAAGATGATGGAAAGTGGCTTAGCAATAACATCTGCCAGCTCCCTCAGCACTCAAGGGTGTATCCCATGGATTTGTGAGTGTCAAGTTTGCTTAAAGTGATCTATAATATGATCCTCCTTGACCAAGGGAAAGTCTTCCTTTCTCCAGACTTCCTCTATTGCCTCCAGGGTCTGGGAAACCTGGAGGCTAGCCTTGATAATAAAGACTGAAGCAAAGGCAGCATTCATTAACTACTCCTCCTCTGTGTCCCTTGCACCCACCTCATTCAGCAGCAGGTCCACATTTTCCCTAGTCTTCCTTTTCCTGCTGATGTACTTGAAGAAGCCCTTCTTGTTGTCCTTGACCTCCCTCACCATATTTAATTCCAAACAGACCTTAGCCTTTTTTGTCGCATCCCTGCATGTTCTGACAACATTCTTATGTTCTTCCCAAGTGGCCTGTCCCTTTTTCCACATTCCGTAAACCTCCCTCTGTTTGAGACTTGCAGTAGCTCCTTGATCATATATGCAGGCCTCCTGCCCCCTTTGCTTGATGTTTTACTCATAGGGATGCACCTATCTGCAGCTTGGAGGAAGTGATGATTGAATATTAGCCAGCTGTCTTGGACTCCTCTACCTTCCAGAGTCCTAACCCATGGGATTCCTCCAAGTAGGTCCTTGAAGCAGCCAAAGTATAGCTCTTGTGAAGCCCAGGGTTGCAAACCTAATTATTGCCCTGCTTCCTCCACACAGGATCCTGAACTCCCCTATTTCATGGTCACTGCAGCCAAGGCTTCCCCCAAATTTCACATCCCCAACCAGTCCTTCTTTGTTAGTACAACATCCAGGAGTACAACTCACCTCGTCAACTCCTCCACTGCCTGTGTCAAAAAGTTACCATCAATGCTCTGCAGAAACCTCTTGGACTATGTGTGCCTAGCTGTGTTGTCTTTCCAGCAGATATCAGAGTGGTTGAAGTTGCCCATGAGAACCAAGGATTGTGAGGCTATCTCCAATTGTCTGTAGAAGGCCTCATTGATTTCCTCTTCCTGATCAGGTGACCTGTAATAATAAGTGGTGTCCCTCAGGGGTCCATACTGGGACCAGTAATATTCAATATCTTCATCAATGACATAGACAGTGGGATTGAGGGCACCCTCAAAAAGTTTACAGATGACATCAAGCTCAGTGGTGCAGCTGACATGCCTGAGGAAAGGGATGCCATCCAGAGGGACCTGGACAAGCTCAAGAAGTAGGCCCATGCCAATCTCATGAAGTTCAACAAGGCCAAGTGCAAGGGCCTGCACCTGGGTTGGGGCAATCCCCAAAATCAGTACACACTAGGGGATGAATGGATTAAGAGCATCCCTGAAGAAAAGGACTTGGGGATGTTGGTGGATGAAAAATTGAACATGAGACAGCAATGTGTGATTGCAGCCCAGAAAGCCAATCACATTCTGGGCTGCATCAAAAGAAGCATGGCCAGCAGATCGAGGGAGTTGTATCTCCCCCTCTACTGCACTCTGGTGAGACACTACCTGGAGTACTGCATCCAGCTTTTGGGTCCTCAGCACAGGAAACACATGGACCTGTTAAAGTGGGTCCAGAAGAGGGCCATGAAAATGGACAGAGGACTGGAACATCTCTCCTATGAATACAGGCTGAGAGTTGGTGGTGTCCAGCCTGGAGAAAAGTAGGCTCTGGGGAGACCTTATTGCAGCCTTTCAATAAGGTGCCTTATAAGAAAGACAGAGAGACTTTTTGCCAGGGCCTACAGTGATAGGAGAAGGTATTACAGTTTTAAAAAGAATTAAATTTAAAGAACTGAATCTGTCTAGGGATGTCAAAGACAACAGGAAGGGCTTCTGTAAGTACATAGGTGAGAAAAGGAAGACTAGGGAAAATGTAAGTCTAATCCATGTGACTGAAAGCCCAACCAGAAGAGGTGTTTTCAGCTTACACATAAATTTGAAAGAAATAAGATTCCCTAGACAAGAAGGATAACAAAGTCAGGGTATGCTTGAACAGAAAAATTAAAACGTTAGTGCAGCATGGAAAGGCATAGCCTTAATCTAATTGGCACAGGCAGCAATAACTTTGAAGGCAACCATTTCACATAATCCCTTCCATACAGTAGCTAGCAAGGTATTTCAGTCTGCCATCTCAGTGCAGGTAGAGGATGGAGATCCATGCAGCATCAAAGACACAAGGATCACAGAAGCACCTGAGAACAGTCACATAGGAATTCGTGCTTCTTCCCAAAAAAGTTGGCGGGATCAATAGCCCAACTGAAGTGCATCTACACCAATGCACGCAGCATGAGCAACAAACAGGAGGAGTTTGAAGCCATTGTACAGCTGTAAAACCATGACATAGTTGCAATCACAAAAACATGGTGGGATGACTCACATGACTGGAGTGCTGCAATGGATGACTATAAACTCTTTAGAAGGGATAGGCAAGGAAGGAGAGGCAGTGGGGTACCCCTGTATTTTAGGGAGTGTTTTGACTGTCTAGAGCTTGATGATGGTGACAATAGGGTTGAATATTTATGGGTAAGAATCAGGGGAAAGGCCAACAAGGCAGATATCATGGTGGGCATGTTCTAGACCACCCAACCAGGATGAAGAGACAGGTGAAATATTCTATAAGCAACTGGGAGAAGTCTCCATAATCGCCAGCCTTTGTTCTCATGGGGGACTTCGACTTACCAGATGTCTGCTGGAAATACAATACAGTGAAGAAGAAACAGTCTAGGAGGTTCCTGGAGTATATGGAAGACAACTTCCTGACACAGCTGGTGAGTGAGCCAACAAGGGAAAGCATCCTGCTGGACCTGTTGTCGTAAGGTTATGCAGGGAGTAAATTCAAAGAGCCAAAGCCCAACTAGAACTAATTTGACTACTGTCATAAAAGACAATAGAAAATGTTTCTATAAATACATTAACAACAAAAGGAGGGCTAAGGAGAATCTCCATCCTTTATTGGATGCAGGGGGAACATTGCCACAAAGGCTGAGGAAAAGGCTGAGGTACATAATGCCTTCTTTGTCTCAGTCTTTAATAGTAAGACCAGTTGTTCTCGGGGTATTCAGTCCCCTGAGCTGGAAGACAGGGATGAGAAGGAGCAGAATGAAGTCCCCACAGTCCAGGAGGAAATGGTTAGTGACCTGCTACACCACTTAGACACACAGAAGTCTATGGGTCCAGATGGGATCCACCTGAGGGTACTGAGGGAGCTGGCAGAAGTGCTCACCAAGCCACTTTCAATCATTTATCAACAGTCCTGGCTAACCAGGGAGGTCCCAGTTGACTTGAGGTTAGCAAATGTGACTCCTATCTACAAGAAGAACAAGAAGGAGGATCCAGCAAACTATGGGTCTGTCAGTATGACCTCAGTGCCAAGGAAGGTTACAGAGCAGATCATCTTGAGAGTCATCACACGGCACGTGCAGGACAGCCAGGTGATCAGGCCCAGTCAGCATGGGTTTATGAAAGGCAGGTCCTGCTCAACTAACCCGATCTCCTTCTATGATGAGATGACCTGCTTAGTGGATGAAGGAAAGGCTGTAGATGTTGTTTATTTGGACCTTAGTAAAGCCTTTGACACCATCTCCCACAGCATTCTCCTGGAGAAACTGGTTACTCATGGCTTAGACAGGTGTATTCTTCGCTGAGTAAAAAACTGGCTGGATGGCCAGGTCCAAAGAGTGGTGGTGAATGGAGTTACATCCAATTGGCAACCAGTCACAAGTGGTGTTCCCCAGGGCTCAGTATTGGGGCCAGTTCTGTTTAATATCTTTATCAATGATCTGGATGAGGGAATTGGGTGCATCCTCAGTAAGTTTGCACATCACACCAAGTTGGGCAGGAGTGTTGATCTGCTTGAGGGTTGTAAGGCTCTGCAGAGGGATCTGGACAGGCTGGACTGATGGGCTGAGGCCAAGTCTATGAAGTTCAACAAGGCTAAGTGTTGAGTCTTATATTTGGGTCACAACAACTCCATGTACTGCTACAGGCTTGGGGAAGAGTGGCTGGAAAGGTGTCTGGAGGAAAAGGACCTGTTGGTCAACAGCCGACTGAACATGAGCCAGCAGTGTGCCCAGGGCCCAGGTGGCCAAGGACAATAGCATCCTAGCTCGTATCTGAAACAGTGTGGCCAGCAGTACAAGGGAAGTGATCACACACACACACGTATTTGACACTGGTGAGACCACACCTCAAATACTATGTTCACTTTTGGGCCCCTTACTACAAGAAAGACAAGGTGCTGGAGCATGTCCAGAGAAGGGCAATGAAGTTGGTGAAGGGTCTAGAGAACAAGTCAAATGAGGAGCGGCTGAAGGAACTGGAGTTGTTTAGCCTGGAGAAAAGGAGGCTGAGGGGAGACCTTATTGCTCTCTACAACTACCTGAAAGGAGGTTGTAGGCAGGTGGGGGTAGGTCTCTTTTCCCAGATAAGAAGAGACAGGACAGGAGGAAACAGCCTCAAGTTGCACCAGAGGAGGTTTAGATCGGATATTAGGAAAAATTTCTTCACTGAAAGGGTTGCCAAGCATTGGAACAGGCTGCCCAGGGAAGTGGTTGAGTCACCATCCCCGGAGGTATTTAAAAGACATGTAGGCATGGCACTTAGGGACATGGTTTAGCAGTGGACTTGGCAGTGTTAGGTTAATGGTTAGACTTGATGGTCTCAAAGGTCTTTTCCAACCTAATTGATTCTATGATGCTATAAATGAATCAAGTTCCAACTGAAAAAAACCCCCAAAATAAAACATTTAAAGCCTTTTGTTTCTATTACTTCCAGAACCTTGCCACTCTAATGGTTTAAACCTTGCAGTGGAAATGTATTTACAACCCACCTATATCAAATCATTCTTTTGTCTTCTCAGGAATGAAGATAAATAGCTGTACATTGCAATTATTGCCCCAGATGTTCAGTTACATAGGGCCATTGATTTGTAGCTGTGTATTTGAACCTTTTCTGTGTTTTAACATTTATTCATGCAAGACCCCTACAAATGCAGTGTGAGATATAAAATGAACCCTGTAGGAATATCACATTTCATAGTTCCTGAATGATGGCACAGATGGCATTCCACAAGAACTGGGTACTACTGAGTAAAGTACAGCTGGATTTCCTTGGAGGGCAACTCCTGAAAAATGAAGTCTATAAGTCAGAAATAAAAAAAACCCCAAAGCACAAAGAAATCTGAAGCCAAAATAGCCATCTGATCAAGAATTAAAAAAACTTGGGATCTAAAACCATTCTAGACACAATAAATTGTAAACCCTGGCAAAGGTATAACAACAATCAATTGTAATGGCTTCATTTATATGGAAGAATATGTGGCACGTGCCTATACATATTTGCATTTATAGATATATACATATTCATGTATAATTAAGCACTTACAAACCCAACACATTTCAAAAATACTTTAAAGATAATTACATCAAATCTTGGTGCTCCATTCTGAGCTCAACTGGCTGTGACTGATTGCTGCAGCATATTGAACATCCCACAGTTTATGGAGAACACAGCAAGAAAGGAAGTATTATCAGCTCTGAATTAATGTCACTCACAGACACACAGAATGGCCCTTTGTGATTTATATTCTTTCTTTTAATTCAATAACACAAACTACTGAATAAATAAAATATTGCCAACTTGAGAGTGGAATACTTCAGTTATATTTGTTTCAAAGAAAGCAACACCTGGTGTTATTTTATTCAGACTCAACACTTGTATATCCTTTCATCACATAAGGTAAAATGTAGCTTTCATTTTAAAAAAATGCAGCCTTTCCTTAAACTGCTGCAATGGCAATGGTATAAATTAAGGCAAATTTCAGCACATTCAGGTTTAATGAGAGACAGTTAAAAGAAATGTTAAAAGCCATTATTAACATCCAAGAACACTGAAAAATAATGTTATCTGGTCAGTATGGATGTGACCAGTTTCTAGCTTCCTTTCCAGCCCAACTTATAACGTGCAATGTTCTCTATATATACAATTATACAATTAGATCAAATCTTGCAGTCATAATTCATGCAAAGCTCTATTGACTTCAGTGGGAATTTTGCCAGAGTGAGGATTGTGGATTTTGGCCAAAGGAAATAAAGATCTCTAATTTCAGCATAATGCAATGTTTGTTATATGAGGTGATGTAGAAAAATGATGGAAAAAAATTTACCTGTGAAGGAACAGAAAGCTCCAAATGATCTTCAGTTTCTGTCTGTCATTACATCAGCTGTTTGCCCTCTCTGCTGTGGGTTTTCTCGACCAAAAAGGTGTCTGTGTTTTAATCAAGGGGCTGTAGCTCCATCATCTGCTGCTTTCCCTTGTGTACTGTGGTGGCTTTTGTCTGCTGTGTGCTGTTTGCACTCTTGCAACTCTGCTACTCTCCTGCTTTCTCCACAAGTATCTGGGCCATGTTTAATGCTTTTGTTGGCTTGATTGTAGCCTCTCTCACTTTCTGCTTTTATGGATGGACTGACTCCAGCCTCTGCTGATGCTACTGCCTAAATGGCAACTGCAAAGCTTATCTAAGTTTTTTACTGCCACCTACTGAAAAATTGTGGAATATGTATATGTATGTATATAGGCTGTAATTTTCTGGATATCTCACCAAATATAGTACATTTTTACAATTAATATTTAAGTCATCCAAATATTTAGTAGTTTATAATTTAAAGCTGTAGTTTGCATTAATCTGTGTGCATACTTCTCCTTTTCTTTCAGCAGCTAAATATGGAACAAGCCTGTTCCTTTAACTTTAGAAAGCTTATAAAGCCTATGGTTAGGCTAATCCCCACTGGGCATAAACAAGCATAGCCCCATCCAAGACATTGGGGCTGTGCTCATTTATATTAGCTGAGAAATTGGCCCCTTAGTTCTAAACTTTGTTTGAAAAAATATGTCATAAAAAAAGCTTTAGTCTAACACAGCCCCTCAAAATTACACTCACCTGAAGCAAATTAGTTACTTTTTTCTGGTTTTTTAGATAGCAGAATAAAATATTTTTCTTGGGTTTTATAAGCAAACATAAAAAAGCAAGTATGTACTTTTTCCATCCTTAACGACAATTTATTTTTTTAAAATCTAAAGAAAAAAATCTAATCTCTCCTTCAGCTGTTTCTTTTTAAAGCAGCTTCTAGAAACACTCAGAAGTGGTTTCTTTTCCTAGACTACAAATTGGGTCAACTGGGGATGCTTGAACCCCCCTCTCAAAAAAAAAATAATTAAGATCTCTTCATGAATCTCCAAAGGAAGGTGAGGGAAGATGATATTTTTATATCCCAGTAGCAGGAGTATCAGTTACCTTAAGCTCACAACACATAGCCATAGCTGAGTAGAGTCATGAAATATAGGGCTCTGTTTTCATCTCTCCACTGCATCCTGCCATAGCATGAGATGTTGGAAAGCCCTGCTCTGCGGAGGACAGGTGTTACCCAGCACCCCAGCACAGTGGTGAGGAAAGCGTTCAATTTTTAGGCTTGCTGTGATTGCTGAGATAAGAAAGGGTTGAGTAGTGTCCTGGTTTTGGCTGAGATGGAGTTAATTTTCTTCTTAGTAGCTAGTACAGTGATGTGTTTGGGCTATGATGTGAGAACAATGTTGATAGCACACTGTTTTTAGCTGTTGCTGGGTAATGTTTATGCTAAGTCAAGGATTTTTCAGTTTCTTGGGCCTTGCCAGCAAGAGGGCTGGAGGGGCATGGGAAATTGGGAGGGAACACAGCCAGGTCAGCTGACCTGAAGCAGCCAAAGAGGTATTCCATACCATGGGACATCATGCTTGGTGTATAAACTTGGAGGGTTAGCTGGGGTAGGGGGGATTGTTGCTTGGGGACTTGCTGGGCAAGTCAGCGGGTGGTGAGCAGTTGTACTGTGCATCACTTGTTTTCCTTTCTCCCTTTTCCTTTGGTTTTTATCCTTTTTCCCCACCTTTCCATTATAACTATTATTATTGTTATTGTTCTTATCTATTTATTCTGTTTAAATTATTAAATTGTTCTTATCTCAACCCTTGAGTTTTACATTCCTTTCTGATTCTCCTCCCCACCCCTCCGGGTTGGGAGGAGTGAGCAAGCGGCTGTGTGGTGCTTGGTTGCTGGCTGGAGTTGAACCATGACAAGCAGATAGTTCACCACAGCCAATATGATTTGTTTAATTCCACTTTCAGTAAAGGATGACTTTGTTTTGCTTGGTTTTACAAAACATTAATTATGTTAGCAATATCACTGAACACAGAAATGAAAAGGTTTCTCCTTTACATGTACATTTTATAGAATAAGTCTATTAGGATACATGATGACTTGGCTAATATAACCTGAGGAGGTAATTTGCACTAGTGTGAAGGTCTGGTACAGGTTAATCCTGACCACTGTTTCTACAGGTTCCCTGAGACTAAGCCATGGATCAAATCATGTGCCTCTCTAAGTCACAGGCCTGCTTGTCCAGCCTGGAATCAAAGCTCTGTCTTTGGTTTTGCCATGAGTTCTGAGCAATAATATAATATTTCTGTGTGCTTAGAGGATTGGGTACTCTAGTATCTTGAAGCCAAAAAGACAAGGTATTGATTGTGATAAGACTGATTACTGCAACACAGCAAAGCTTAATCTGTGAACTTTCTTATATTGCACAGGGATTCAGTCTGTGTTTTTTCCTGGTACTGCCCCATGGTAGTATGAGTGCAATATGTGTCTGTACTACTTCTGAATTCTACGAAGTTTTTCTGTAGTTACAAAAAATGCATCTTCTCAGTATAATACTCTCATAGTATCATAGTATTGTGTGGTGATTACTGCCTATCATGATGCAGAGAAGATACAGTGTCAAGAAAGATGAAGAACATCACTGGTGGGAAATTCTCTTTGGATGAATAAATATTCACCTAGGATTGCTCATGCTGCACCTGCTGAACTTTTACAGACAGTCTCACTTCCTCACAATGTGAAACTACCAATATATAGATGATATTCTGATTGGAGGGACTTCCCCTGAAATAGTGGGAGAAGCAGCAGCATCAGTGTGGCAAGTACTATATAAAGCAGAGGTTGAAGTTCCACCTAAAAAGTGCCAGGGACCAAGCAGACAAGTAAAATTTTTAGGTACTTGGTGCACTGCAGGTAGTGCAGCAATTCCACTGGACACCCTAAGTAAAATAGAACAATTGCAGATGCCCCAATCTAGGAAAAAATTACAACAGCTTATGGATACTTTAGGGTGCTGGAGGAAATACCTCCCTAGTTTTTCTATTATTGCTTGCTCACTGTACCCACTTTTATGAAAGGGAAAATCGTGGGAATGGAAGCCAGAACATGAAGGGGCAGTCAAAATCCTAATACAGGAATTAAAGACATATCAGTCACTGGGGCCAGTACACCCTAGTGACCCTATTATAGCAGAATGGGGTTTTGCAGAACATGGTACTTATTGCAATCTATTCTGAACCAAGCCAACTGGGCCCAAAAGGCCTTTAACATTTAGCTCAACTGCATTTAAAGAGACAGAACAGAGATACTTTGAGTGGGAAAAGGGACTTTTGCCTTTAGTCCAAGCAATTAAACAAGTTGACCCACTAACTAGAAGGGGTAACCAATCTGGAAAAACCCTGCCGAGACTTGTATTGTTTTCCCTTTCTAGGAACAATACTGGGAATGATACTGACACACCTGCCCTGGAGATTGGGTTAACCATTGGAGGATTGCTTATCCTTCTCACAGGAGTAATCATCACCAGCATGGACCAAATTTAGTTCACAAAAGCCTGACACATGTGGTGGAGACCCTAACTTCTTTTATTTATGCTAATCAATACAGTAACTATAGTACATTCTGCACTATATGTTTCTCAATTATGGGTACAATCTACTGTAGCAGCAATTATAAGGGAAGGCAATGAGGGCACCTTGCCCACTGAGATTCAAAAAGGATTTCCAGTCTTGGTGGTATCTAGTTAATTTCACTTATGACCCCACCAACTTTAAAGCCACAGTTTTTGTTTTGACAATAAGCAATGCCTCAGTGTCCATCATATACCCAATCATTGCTCTGGGATTAAATCACAATGGAATTGCACTCCATCTGTTAAAACATAGAGTATGGGCCCAACAAAATGGGAAAAAATTGCAAACTGTTGATATTGATGCATGTGTTGTATGGGAGCAACAAGGATTTATCTGTGAAACTAATACCATCAAGGCCCAAGACATTTGTCTTGACACTGAACAAAATGTTTGTCATTTTGAAATACATCCTAATGAAACCCCTGAAACTGTACTTGTATATGTTGGAAATGGATGTGTTTGTATGAGAACCCTTTGTGATTCTATATTTATAGACATCACTGTAGATATATACAATCACTCAAATATCTGTATATGTAATTTTAGTGAAATTATGGGATGCGAATCTTAACTATTCAGCTTCTTTCACATCCCACCAATTGTTGCAATCTGACTAGACATTGTGTCAAGATTTATTGCCTACCCCCATTGGAATGAATCTCACACTGGCAAGGAAACTGTTGCAACATGATAACCCTTATCAATTGCTAAAGCGAATTCAAAACAATGGACAAACAACCCTGATTACTGTCTATCATGACACAGAGAAGATACACTGCATCCTAGAAAGAGTGAAGAAAGATGGAGAACATCGCTGGTGGGAAACTCTCTTTGGATGGTCACCAACTGGAGTTTCAAAGTTGATGTTACATACAGTTGTAGTTTTGTTAGATTTGACTTTATTGTGTTTATTACTTAGAATCATTCTGTATACCAAAGTTTGGTGAATGATGAAACAAATTATGCTAATCCAACATGTAAAGCATATGCAATCAACTGAACCAAAACTTTTACATCAGATTTTAATAAAACTACTTTTGCTGATACCTTTGGCAGTGGTTCTTTAAGCATTCTAAATTGCCCATTCACAACAACATGACATTATATGGTATGGAATATCTCTTTGGCCAGTTTGGGATAGCTGTCCCACCTGTGTCCCAGCCAGACTTGCTGGGGGGAGGGGGGCAGGAAGAGTTGAGAAAAAGAGAAAGCCTTAATGCTGTGCAAGCACTGTTCAGCAATAGTCAAAGCACTGGTGTCTTATCAATACTGGTTTAGTCACAAATCCAAAACACAGCAACAAACAGGCTTCTATGAAGAAAATTTACTCCATCCTAGCTAGACCTAGTACCTCACTAAAGCTGGATATATACACACATAGGAAATCAGGAAAATATTCTGATGAAAATCAGAATATTCCAAATATAGTTTTCTTATCGAGTACCAGTACCAAGAGGCGGTTTCATTTCTTGAGAACCCGTCTAACCATTTTCATTAGTTACATACTGCTGAAGTTTAGAGAGTAGTATTTTCCAAATTTTTAACCAAATAGCTCTTCTTCAAGCTAGTCACTAGTATCCTCTTGTTCTTTTACCCTGTGATGACATCTGAAGTAATCCTCTTTTGGGTTCTGGCATCTTCAACTTTAGCATATGTTTAAGCCATCTCGTTAGTCTTTGATATAGCAGTCTGGGCACTGACTTCACCAGCTGTTGTTCTAGCTTCACATTTGGAGCAGCTGATCCCAGCTTTCACAGACTGTCATGATCACTGATGACAAAACACCTCAAAGCTTTTTTTAATCCCTCTTTTTCACTTCCAGCATTTTCATGCCAGGATACTGAAAACAGCTGCGTTGTATATCTTTGCTCTCATACTGAGGCAAACTGTTCTGGGAATAAAGGCAGAACCATAAAGGAGTTTGATGTATGCCCACATTGACTCTTCTCACTCTCTTGAATCAATAAAACTTACTGTCTTTTGCTATCAACTGCGGCAGGTCAGTGAATATCACACTGAATTTTTCCTTAAAAAAAAGTTAGCACTAGGTGAAAGTCCAACTTTTAAAGAAAACAGAAATGGCATAAAAATACTAAACTGTTATATTAAAATTGCATTCCTTTTTGCATTATATGAATTGAACAATGAAATTATTTTTCATGCTCAGTTTTACTAATGCTGAAGCTCAACATATGAGTTCCAACTCTTCTTGCTCAAAATATCCATGGAAACTTCACTGGCATACATGTGTTATGATTTCTGTACCAGTTTTCTATACCAGACATTTCTCTTGCTTTCTAGAATTTCCACTGTTTCAATTTTTTTTACTTCCTTTCAATTTTTATTTTCTTCTTTCTCAATTGGAAAAGAAAGCCAAAATATCAACAATTCTAGTGGAAAAAAAAATCTAAATGTGGAAGGAACTCACTGAAGCATTCTGTTATTGCAATGTCAAATGGTACCATCTTTCAGTCATTTTTGTTTAAATATTTATTCTATCAGGTTAACATATCAGGTTAATTTTTCACATTAAATTATTCATACACAATATATAATACCTTGTAAAATTAAAACACCAGCTTTTTCTAGTTAAAATTTTATTTTTTATTGTCATTAATGACAAAAGATTTGGGCTTTGACAAGACTAACTTTCTAACAAAACTACTGCACCCAGAAAGTTTCCAGCTATTCTAGAGATCTCATGAGAGGGGCAGGCAAGAATTGGGCCAGAGCCAGTGGTCCCATCGGTCAGTTCAAACCACGGGAAACCAAAGTTAGCAGCTGCAGCACCAGCAGTGCTTGCTGCCTCGTGCTGAGAGGAGTGCAAGGCTTGTAAGGTCCCCAGGGGTGTTTGGGGAGGTTTCTGGGTCCCTAGCATCCTTGGGCTGTGTGGAGGGACCCACGGCAGGTGACAGGTCTCAAAAGAGGGGCAAGCAAGAGTTGAATGATGTCGGCAGTCCCCGTGGCCAATTCAGATCATGGGAAGCTGCATATAAGCGACCCCTAGGAAGTGCCAGCAACCAGGGTGTGCAAACAGTTAGTGTCGTAGGTTAGGAGCGTTGTGGGCAGTTTGTGAGAAGGGAGGTGCACGCTGCCAATTGTCGGGCTGCTGCCTGCTCTGCTCACCCACAGGTTTAGACTTCAGCCCTGACGGTCACCCCAGCAAGCTGGTGGTTGTGCAAGCCTACCTGGAAGCTTGAGGTCCTTCTAGAATTAGAAGGATGACATCTTTCAAAACAATTACCATTTTATAAAAAGTGGGCCTTTTTTTTCTAAGAACTACAAGGATACTGTGACCTGCTGAAAGAAAATGGTGTCTGCTCACCGCAACCGCAAGGCTGAGGCTGAAACCCAAACAGAAACACTACAACCTACCTATGCTGACATCTCCACCCAACACAGAACTCCTAAGGACTGAAATAGCTGTCCAGATCTCAGGTTGCATGGAGCTCCAGCACGTGGAAGTCCCCATAGCACCTGAAGGCAGAGGTTAATGTCATAGCTAGAAGTATGCCCATATGGAAGAACTCTTCAAACAAGTAGCTATGTTCCAAGAGGAGCTCAACAGACAGCACAGTATCTAGGAATATGAGCAGGAAATTGATACATGGTATTGTACACTGTCCCAGGCTGAGCAACAGCCCTGCCTTAAGGCTGCACAAGGGGAAGGTAAGTCTGAATTCAACCTCGAGCTGTTCTCACATCATAGCCAAAACACAGCACTGTACTAGCTACTAAGAAGAAAATTAACTCCATCCCAGCTGAAACCAGGACAAAGGGGATGGAGTTTTGAACAACAGAGAAGAGCCAGGGTCTGCTGATGTATTAGGAATCAACAAATAACTCATGAGATGAAGGAGACTGGACCCTTGTCACTGCTTGGGGCAGAAGGAAGAACCCTCCCTATTCTCCTGAAGTGCTCCTACATAACAGATAGGATGCTCTGGGGTTGGAGACTGAAGAGCACATGAGTAGCGGACAGGATCCAGGACAAGCTGACCTAACCATCCACCTGAATTAGAACCAGTGCCACCAAAAAAGCACGTAAAGTATTAGTAATTGGAGATTCCCTACTGAGAGGCACCAAAACATCCATTTACTGTCCACACAATTTCTCTGGAGAAGTCTGCTGCCTAGCAGGAGCTCACATTCACAACATCACTGAGAGGCTGCCGATCCTGGTGAACCCTACAGATTATCATCTGCTCCTACTATTCCATGTAGTGTCCAATGATACTGCAACAAGGGAACTTAGAACCCTCAAAAGAGTCTATATGTCCTTCAGAGCAATGTTAAGATCAGGAGCACAAGTGGTGTTCTTCTCTATCCTCCCAGTCAGAGGAAGGTGTCCAGGAAGGAAGAGACAAATTGAACAGGTGAATGCTTGGCTGTATGGCTGATGCCATACTCAAAGTTTTGGTTTCTATGATAGTGGATCTATTTTTAGAGAAGCCGGGTCTGTTGGGAGCTGATGGGATTCACCTGACCAAGTGGGACAAGAGGGTCTTCACCAACAAGCTGTCCAGACTTACAAGGAGGGCCTTAAACTAGACTCAGCAGGGGAAGGGTGTCGTGGTTTAACACTAGCTGGTAACCAAGTACCACACAGCCCCTCACTCATTCCCCCCTCACCCAGAGGGAATGGGAAAAAGAATCGGAAACGAATGTAGAACTCGAGGGTTGAGATAAGAACAATTTAATAATTGAAAGAGAATAAAAATGAAAGAGCAATAATAATAATAATGACAATAGCAGTTATAATTAAAAGGAGGTGAATAAAATGCAAAAGGAAAGGAAGGAAAGAAAACAAGTGATGCACAGTACAACTGCTCACCACCCGCTGACTGATGCCCAGCCAGTCCCCAAGCAACAATCGGTAGGCCCTGGCTAACCCCCCAAGTTTATACACCAAGCATGACATCCCATGGTATGGAATACCTCTTTGGCTGGTTCAGGTCAGATGACCTGGCTGTGTTCCCTCACAATTTCCTGTGCCCCTCCAGCCTTCTCCCTGGCAAGGCCTGAGAAACTGAAAAGTCCTTGACTTATCATAAACATTACCTAGCAACAACTAAAAACATCAGTGCATTATCAACATTGTTCTCACATCATAGCCAAAACACATCACTGTACTAGCTACTAAGAAGAAAATTAACTCCATCCCAGCTGAAACCAGGACAAAGGGGATGGAGTTTTGAACAACAGTGAAGAGCCAGGGTCTGCTGATGTATTAGGAATCAACAGGGAAACAAAAAACTGTGAAATGCTTCAAAGGAACTGGGGCTTGTTCCTCCAAAAAGGTGACAAGGTCAACAGCCCAAGTGCCTCTATACCAACGCTCACAGCATGTGTAACAAACAGGAGGAACTGGAAGCCATGGTGCAGCTAGAAAGCTATGATCTACTCACTATCACTGAAACTTGGTGGGAAGAATTGCATGATTGGAGCACTGCAATAAATGTCTATAAACTGTTCAGAAGGGACAAGCAAGGAGGGAGGGGTGAGGAAGTTGCCCTTTATGTAAAAGAATAGATTGACTGCACACAGCTGTATTTGAAAAACAGTGATGAACAGGTTGAGAGCTTATGAGTGAAAGTTAGAGGTCAAGCCAACAATGGAAATGTGGTAGGTTAACCCTGGCTGGATGCAAGATGCCCACCAAGATGCTATATCACTCTGCCTCCTCAGCTGGACAGGGGAGAGAAAATATAATGAAAGGCTCATGAGTTGAGATAAGGACAGGGAGATCACTCAGCAATTTCCATCACAGGCAAAACAGACTTGACTTGGGGAATTTAATTTCATTTATTACCAGTCAAATCAGAGTGAAGTAATGAGAAATAAAAACTAAATCTTAAAACACCTTCAAACCACCCCTCCCTTCCTGGGCTCAACTTGACTCCCAATTTTCTCTACCTCCTCCTCCCTGAGCAGCGCAGGGGAATGGGGAATGATGGTTGTGGTCAGTTCATCACACATTGTCTTTACTGCTCCTTCTTCCTCAGTGGGGGGACTACTCTTCCCCTGCTCCAACATGAGGTCCCTTCCATGGGAAACAGTTCTCCAGAAACTTCTCCAATGTGAGTCCTTCCCACAGGCTGCAGTTCTTCATGAACTGCTCCAGCATGGGTTCCTTCCACAGGGTGCAGTCCTTCAGGAACAGACTGCTCCAGCATGGGTCCCCCACGGGGTCACAAGCTCTGCCAGCAAACATGCTCCAGCTCCTCTCTCTCCAGGTATCCACAGGTCTTGCCAAGAACCTGCTAGAACGCAGAGTCTCCACAGGGTCACAGCCTCCTTCAGGTGCATCCATCTGCCCCAGCATGGGGTCCTCCATGGGCTGCAGGGGGACAACCTGCCTCACCATGGTCTTCACCACAGGCTTCAGGGAAATCTCCTGGTGCACCTCCTCCCCCTCCTTCTGCACTGACCTTGGTGTCTGCATAGTTGTTGCTCTCACATATTCTCACTCCTCTCTACCTCTGCAGTTGTGCAGGGTTTTTTTACCCCCTTCTTAAATATGTTATCACAGAGGTGCTACCACCACCACTGACTGGCTTGGCCTTGGCCAGCGGCTGGTTAGTTGTGGAGCCAGCAGACGTTGGCTCCATCGGACATAGGGGAAGCTTCTAGCAGCTTCTCACAGAAGCCACCCCTGCAGCCCCCTGCTACCAAAACCTTGCCACAGAGACCCAATGCACCTCATGGTTGGTGTCTACTACAGGCTGCCAGATCAATGGAAATTTGTTAATGAAGCATTCTTACTTCAGCTACAGAAAACATCAGACTTGCAGGCTGATACTGCTGGGGGTCTTCAATTACCCTGATATCTGTTGGAAAAGCAGCACAGCAAGCTGTAAGGGGTCTAGGAGACTCTTGGTGTGCATTGAGGAGAACTTCTTAATACAGATAATAGACAGCCTGAACAGAAGAGATGTGTTATTGGACCTGTTGTGTACCAACACAGATGGTGTTGGTAGAGATGTCAAGATTGGTGGCAGCCTGGGCTGCAGTGATCATGCCCTGGTGGAATTTACAGTCTTGAGGGATATGGGCCAAGTAAAGAGTAAAGTCAAGACCCTGAATTTGAGGAAAGTAAACTTCCAGTTCTTTAAGGAACTAGTGGATGGCACACCCTGGGAAACAAGAAGCAGAAGAGAGCTGGCAGCTCTTTAAGGACATTTTTCTTAGAGCAGAAGAGCTCTCAATTTCCACATGTAAGAAATCAGGCAAGGAAAGCAGGAGACAAGCATGGCTCAGTAAGGACATCCTGGTCAAACTGAAACACAAGAGGGAAACATATAGACAATATAAGCAGGGACATGGATCCTGGAAAGAATATAGGGATGCTGCCCATATGTATAGGGATGAGATCAGGAAAGCTAAGGCAGAATTGGAGCTGAATTTGGCAAGAGATGCAAAGAATAATAAGAAGGGCTTCTACACAGATACGTTGGCCAGAAAAAGGAAGATTAAAGAAATTGTACACACACACCCCCAGTAAACAAGATAGGACAGCTATTGACAACTAACATGGAGAAGGCTGAGGTACTCAACTTTTTTTTCCCCTCAGTTTTCAATGGTAACCTGTCTTCCCACATCTCTCATTCCCCTGAACCTGAAGGCAGGGACTGGGGGAATGAAGTCCCTCCCATCGTAAGAGAAGATCAGGTTCAAGACCATCTGAGGAGCCTGAACATACACAAGTCCATGGAAACCGACAAGATGCATCTCAGGGTCCAGAGGAAATTGGCTGATGCAGTTGCCAAGCCACTCTCAATCACAGGTGAAAAGTCATGGCCTATTTTCCAGTCAACAACAATTTATGTCCTGATCCAGACATAATAGGAAAATATTTATATTCAAAACCCTTCAAAGGATTTCTCTTTTATAAGCATCACCATTTGCCTCAATCTAGCATCATCTTTCCAAGTCTACAGCATCCTTTGACAAGGGGTTCTACAGCTTAATTAGACACTGTGTGAAGAACTCTACTAATTCGTTTGGAACCTGTCCATTCAGTTTTATTTGGTGCCCCTACCAAATAACTCTATGCAACTTATTCTTTTACAGGCCTCTATCAAATCCCCCGAGCTGACTCTTTTCTAGGTTGAAGAGGCTTTGTTAGAACCTGAATTTATTGCTTACAAGCATACAAAGATTGGTTTCAAACAATTAAGGTACCTTAACACTAACTGTTTGAACCTAGGATGCATGATCACTTCTAAATTCTTAAGATTAAACCTTAACCCTTCTGTAACACTTGGACTGAAATAAGACCCTATATAGAATTGGATTGTATACAGGGAGGTTTGAGTTTATTAACATGATTTCTTTGTAGATACTTGTTTATACATGTTTTACAGACGTATAAGATTTTGCCTGTTATGTGGTATGATAAATTCTCAAATTCGGTGGGATCAGGAGAAACCCACAGACTCAAAACAGACACTTCATGATGATCCAGAAAACCATACAGATAGCGAATAAGGCCAATTGTTGGGTATGTACCCATTTATGGAACTCAGGTATTTGTGGGGCACTACCCACATTGTGATTGGTCAATACAACTGATGAATCCATCAGAATTAACGAGCAAGTACTGGAATGTTGCATTGGGGACTGGGTGGTACTGGATACGTGGCAACATACCACAAAAAGCTTTACCACTGAGAGGGTCAGGTACTTGTACATTGGGAGTGATTTTTCCCAATATGACTCTAGTTGAGAAACTGGATAACAATCTGTGGTTGAGAACTTACCTGCGGAGATATAGGTGGAGTCAAAACTCCCTTATAGAAAGACCCACTGGATTTAATTCTTTTTCTAGGTGGTTTATTCCTTGGTTGGGGGTTGCTAAATTAGAAAAGGCAATGATAAATATATCTACAGTAATGGAAGAGAGAGCCAGTGGCACTGCAGATGCCATAAAGACTTTGTAGGAAGAAGTTTCAGAAATAGCTCATATAGCTGTGCAAAATAGAATGACATTAAAAAATGATGCTGGCATCTCAAGGTAGAGTTTGTACTATTGTTATTACTAGATGTTGTGTGTATGTAGATCAAAGTGGGAGAATTTCTACCAACTTACAAGAGATTTTGAAACATACTAAAATTTTGCATGAGACCCAGAAAGATGATACCTCTTATGGATTTCAAGAAGTTTGGAATTGGCTAACGTCCTGGTTTCCTGATTTACACCTATGAATTAAGAATTTAATTGTAATTATTGTACTCATGATTGTTATATTTGTATGCTTGTACGTTATATAACACTGTATGATGAAGGGTTGCATTGTTGCAATTAAAGAGAAGTTCAGAGACAGAGAGACTTATTTGATATATGAAAATATACAAATATGTCCCAAAGGGGGGAATTGTTGCCTAAACTCCCAAATTAACTATATGTTAAACAAGTATGTGCACAAAGCTTAGATCAAGCTGACCCACCCTCTCAAGTCCTCAAAAGACCCATCCTCTCAAGTCGTCAAAACTGATGAATGAAAGGACTTCTAATCAAGGGAGTCAGCTTTGGGAAACAAAGAACAGATAATGATAGAAACACTTATCTAAATTATGCAGAAAGAAGCCTCCAAGTGAGAAAGTTCTGGCCACAAGAGGAGACAAGTTGATAAGGTGTTGCAACACACAGAAAATTAGTTGAAAGTAGGACAAAGGTAATTGTGGTAGTGGAAGATCACGACCTCCCACTCAAATAGCACCCCCGAAAGAGGGCAAAACCCTGCTTCAGGAGCATGCGTAGTTGGCAAAAAACTTCAGTAGTGCTATCTGAGGATGCGCACTAATTTGCATTAGAAGCAAGAAACTTGTAACCAATCCTGCACGTGAATGAAAATGAATATGTAATGTACTATGAATATGCAAGTAGTGTGTTGTATATAATGTGTACCCTCGAGTAGCTTGGTGTGCGTGGTAGCAGGAAAAATCCCCTGTGCACCCAGCACTGCAATAAACCAATGTTGGCTTTCTAAACTATCATTTGGTCTGGAGAGTTTTCTTGGTTACGATTTTTGGTAACAATTTGAACTATTATATATTTTTTCTTAAAAGAAAAAACACTTCATATTCATAAAGGAATACACGAGAATTTCTTGCTGCACTTTCAGATAAAGGCAAGGCCACACAAGTGGCATAATCGCTGTACGAAGTGGGAGGTGACTGCAGGCTCCTCTGTTACAATGAGCTGGCTGAGTTTATCCTGTGGCCAAGAGATTTGTGCAGCACAACACAACCCTGAAGGCTCGCTCCTGAATAATGGTCTACAAGTCAGGATCACTACACCTGCTAAGGGTGTTTTCCAAGCTGCCTACAGTCCTTGAGAGTGGGAGTCTCTACACCTGCTAAGGGTGTTTTCCAAGCTGTCTACAGTCCTTGAGAGTGAGAGTCTAACACTAAGAATTAGACTCAGTTCTTTCACAAGGCTATAATTAGCCTGCCAACAGTGCATGCACAGCTTCAACATACCATAACCACAAAAAAGTTACACAAAGATCTCTTGCACGGAATAAAGATGACTTCTTGTCTTTCTGCTAATTATTGCTGTGTGACAATCTTTTTATTAATGTCTTTAAGTTTACTACTTTTCACTTCAGTAGAACACATTTACAAAGTATTTTGCAAAGCATAGAAGCTTCAACAAATGACTAACTGATAATTAGTGTCATAGAAGAGCCAATTGCTCAGTATTTTAATACATATTTTACTATTCTTAGTTGTTATGGTGGCTGTACATCAGGTGATGTTTGCTCTCAGCATCATTCCTCAAAGCACAATGCCATAGGAAAATGTACTCAGTGCCTCTGTTTTCAGTGGTCAAGCATAATAGGCTTCCAAACATTTTGGTGAAAATCAAGTGAGATATATTTATTATAGATTTTGTACTATCACTTGAGTAAGGATTACTCACAAATGTAATACCATAAAAGGTAATTGCAAATGTTAACATAGATTAAATGGCACAATCACATCTCAAATGTATGTAAGAAACGACTGCAAAAACCATCTCATTGGCTTTCATTACGCTTCTATCACCTTGGAGTATGACAAATGAAAGTGGGAAAGTAGATGACTGGCCATATCTAAAAAACTGTGTCTAAGATTTTCTTTTCCCTTGTTATGGCTTTGCAGAATACCAGGAGGTGAAGGTTTTGGCCTGTATTATCATTTTTGCATAATCCCATTGTCCTGGTTTCAGCTGGGATGGAGTTAATTTTCTTCTTAGTAGCTAGTACAGTGATGTGTTTGGGCTATGATGTGAGAACAATGTTGATAATGTACTGATGTTTTTAGTTGTTGCTGGGTAATGTTTATGCTAAGTCAAGAATTTTTCAGTTTCTTGGGCCTTGCCAGCAAGAGGGCTGGAGGGTCACAAGAGACTGGGAAGGGACACAGCCAGGTCAGCTGACTTGAACCAGCCAAAGAGGTATTCCATACCATGGGACATCATGCTTGGTGTATAAACTTGGAGGGTTAGCTGGGGTAGGGGGGGATCATTGCTTGGGGACTTGCTGGGCATTGGTCAGCAGGTGGTGAGCAGCTGTACTGTGCATCACTTGTTTTCCTTTCTCCCTTTTCCTTTGGTTTTTATCCTTTTCCCTAACTTTTCATTATAACTATTTTTATTGGTTTTGTTCTTATCTTTTTTAATTCTGTTTAAATTATTAAATTGTTCTTATCTCAACCCTCGAGTTTTACATTCCTTTCCGATTCTCCTCCCCATCCCTCTGGATTGGGGGGAGTGAGCAAGTGGCTGTGTGGTTACTGGCTGGGGTTAAACCAAGACACCCATTTAGATGACTAATTGAATCAGGCATGTGTTAATGTTGTCATTTGAGTAACTTTCATGCAAGTCAATTTCATGTTGTTTTAGAGATAAAGATCGCTCATATTCATGGGGACAGAAAACAGTATCTTAAAGGGAAAAATGTGGAAAGCTTAATTTACTGAGGCTTTAGACTAGAACTACTGTCAGTAGTTGCTTCAGTTGCTGTAGACCAGGAGAGCCTCTAGTTACTAGGTGCTTTCAGGCGCTCTATAGCAGAAATGGTCTGTCTTTTTCTCAAGAAATCACTTCATATCACAAATTCTGAAAATTATTGGTCTCATTTAATTAAAGTTATTCAAATACCATCAATAAGGCAACTCTGAGTAACTAAAAATTTCAAATCTCCCTGGTCCTTGGAAACTTCTGAACTTATCACACTCATGAGCTCTTTTTGGCAAGGTGTTCCTGATGACATTGTAAGGTTGGTTTTCTCCCTTCTGTGCTCTGGGCCATGAGAAATTGCTCATCTACCTGTGTACCTGTGTGTGATCTACCTTCTTTCAATCATGTCCAAGCATAATGTGTGCTGTTCCTTTTTGAATGTTGCAGGGTGCCTATTGCTTTCCCTTCTCCAGTACTTTTATATGGTGCGCACCAGATTTCCCACTCTTAATTTCTCCTGCTCAGTCACATGTAGAGGGATGCTAGAAGTGATTTTTTTCTTGTTGCAGGGATACTCATAGGAGTTCTTCTGTCTATATACTTAATGTACACTTTATTAAATGGCACATTTTTACATTCTTGAGGGCTTTCCAGTGATTTTTCAGTCTAATCTTAAAAATGAATGGTGATACATGTTTCTACTTTCCACAGTATTGGCAGCATTACCTCAGCTGCAGTGTTATTTACATTAGCAGCACATTTGTTTATTAATTAGAAGAACCTTTTTGAAAATACTTCTCATCTTTATTATGTTCAAAATATTCAGGTGAAATCAAATATTTACTTCAATCCTGATGATTTTTCTGTTTTTTAAGTAGGATAACGTGCTAGTTTCCAGTACAGTTTCCACAAATGTTCCAATATGCATGGAAATATTTTAATTTATACTTTGAACTGCAGTCAAATGACCTGCCTCTTTCTTTACTGTATGTTATTTATGGCTTAGATCAGGGGTCCTCAAACTATGGCCTGTGGGCTGGATACGGACCTCCAGGGTCCTCAGTCTGGCCCCCGGTTATTTACAGAACCCCCCCGCCCCCGCCAGGGGTTGGGGGGGAAACCAAGCAGCTGCAGATGACTGCCTGCCACTTCATCCGCGTGCCGGCCCCCTGTTTAAAAAGTTTGAGAACCCCTGGCTTAGATCTTTATAAAATCACAGCATCACGTATTTTAAAGAACTTTACTACTCATCTTGAGAAGAAGCCCTGAAGGACTTGGTAGGTATTAAACATTTTTGAGTACTGCTCACATTAAATATATAAAATGATTGGTGAATATAGTGTTCTCTGACTACATTGTTATGAACTAAATTTTGTATGGATAGAAAGGATGGAATGCAAGAAAACCAAGGATAATACTAGAAGTCACCATATCTCCAGTTAATTCCAAGGTGTGTATACATATACATATGTATAAATTCATTAAAATGTTTCATTTATCATGATTTTTAAAAGTATTTTATTCTTATTTCCCTCCAAACTGTGTTATTTGGTATATTATTTTGTGCTGTATGTGGGCTATATTAAAGGTGAGAAATTAAAGCCTTTTCCCTGTGACTGGGACTTTTACTATTGACTTCAACTGATTCTGAATTTCAAACTGGGTCATATTCAAAGCTTACATTACAGAAGGCCCAAGATGTGTGGACACAAGTGAATGTAAAGGAGTCAAAGGATGTTAGAGATGACAGACATTACTTCCTGTTATATTTTTGTTAAATACTTCTCAAATGCCCCTTTTTCAGACCCTCCATTTAGTACTGTGACTCAGTACAGGCTCAGTTATACAAAGCCAATATCAGAGATAGAATTAAGAGGGTTTAAGTCATATGATAATAAAGATGAGTCTGATAGAGTTGAAGTTAATAGTGTTGTCCAAAAGCAAGTATAAATCCTACTATTCTAGAGTCAGCTGAGAATTTAGTTAAAGATCTCCATGACCTACTTCATTCCTCCAGTAGGAAAATCCAGGAGACAATCAGTAAAAGATTATCTTTTTACAGGTTTCCCTAAGTCCTTAGACTCCCTTTGTGCAGAATGCTAACTACAGCTTTCAGTTGCACTGTTTTTTTCTGTACCTCAGGAGAGTAAGAAAAATTATGAATATGGTGCTTCAGCCACATCAGCATTCTGCCCTCTATCACACCTTACCCTTGGATTTACCAAGCACCCACCATAGAGTTTGGAGGGTAAGAGCAGATTTTTCTGTAGAAGGTGTTGAATCTTGTGGTTGTTTGACCCTAGCTGGATGCCAGGTGCCCACCAAAGCCACTCTATCACTCCCCTCTTCAGGGGGACAGGGGAGAGAAAATATAATGAAAGGCTCGTGGGTCAAGGTAAGGATTGATTTAAAGAATCAGTCACCAATATTTGAGTGAGCGGAGGTTATCTTTATTCGGCAGCGCTGGGTGCATGGGGGGATCGCTCCACCAAAGTCACGCACACCGAGGGAACCTTTCAGCCCCCTCTTTATACAAGTCACTCATGTCTATTCATTAACTTTCCGGGGAATTCATTAACATATCTCACACCTGGACAATTAGCACATTCCCATTCAAGGACCTAGTATATCTTCAAGTTAACAATATTAACATATCTTGTGCCTGGACAACTAGCACACTCCCTATGTCACCCATTCAAGGATTTAGTGCATCCTCAGGTCAACAATAAGAGTCTCCTCAGATAAACATGAGCACACCGTTCTTTTTCTTTAAATAAATCATATATGGCCCATTATTAATTCCCCCCTTTTCTAACAACTATTGTAAATTCTTTTACAACTATAAAAAATCACTATGCCCTATGATCATTCTTCAACAGCACCAAACAAAACATTGAAGTAATACACATATTAGTATTCCTAAAACTATTACAATTAGTATTATAACAAAAGCATGCTTTAACCATTCCAGATTAGGTAACCACAAAGTTAATTTGTCCCATATAGCCTTAAAATTCCATGATAAATCATCTTTAGTAATTTCATGTAAAATCTGAAACCTGTTCCATATCTTCTGGAAATCTGTTTCAATTGTTTCAATTCTTTAAATAAATCATATATGGCCCATTATTCAGGATAGGGAGTGATCACTCAGTAATTACTGTCATGGGCAAGACACACATGACTTGGGGACATTAGTTTAATTTATTACCATTCAAATCAGAGCAGGATAATGAGAACTAAAAATCAAAACTTAAAAATACCTTCCCCCCACCTCTACCTTCTTCCCAGGCTCAACTTCGCTCCCAATTTCTCTACCTCCCCTCCCTGAGCAGTGCAGGGGAACAGGGAATGGGGGTTGCAGTTAGTTCATCACGTTGTCTCTGCTGCTCCTTCTTCCTCACACTCTTCCCCTGCTCCAGCATGGGGTCCCTCCCACAGGAGACAGTTCTCCATGAACTTTACCAACATGAGTCCTTCCCATGGGCTGCAGGTCTTCAAGAACTGCTCCAGCGTGGGTCCCTTCCACAGAGTGCTGTCCTTCAGGAACAGACTGCTCCAGCGTGGATCCCCTGCGTGGTCACAAGTTCTGCCAGCAAACCTGTTTCAGTGTGGGCTTCCCACAGGGTCACAGACTCCTTTGGGCATCCACCTGCTTCAGCATGGGGTCCTCCATGGGCTGCAGGTGGATATCTGCTCCACTGTGGACCTCCATGGGCTGCAGGGGACAGCCTGCCTCACAATGATCTTCACCATGGGCTGCAGGGGAATCTCTGCTCTGGCATCTGGGGCACCTCCTCCACCTCCTTCTTCACTGACCTTGGTGTCTGCAGAGTTGTTTCACATTTTCTCATTCCTCTCTCTTCTGACTGCTGCTGGTGTTGCACAGGGTGGTTTTTTTCCTTCTTAAATTTGTTATCCCAGAGGTGCTACCACCATCGCTGATTGGCTCAGCCTTGGGCAGCAACAGGTCTGTCTTGGAGCTGGCTGGCATTGGCTCCATTGGACATGGGGGAAGCTTCTGGCATCTTCTCATAGAAGCCACACCTGTAGCCCCCCCAAAAAAAACCTTTCCATGCAAACCCACTACAAATCTCTGTACTTCTGTAGAGTAGAGGTAAGATGAAATACAGTAGTTTGTTGTGAATGTGGGGAAAAGATCAGGTCCAGATTTACAGGTGATTATAATTAGCAATGAAAGTATAAGCAAATAAGTGAGAAAACTCCATCTGGAGTATTATTTCCAGGACTATACACTCACATAGGAAGGATATTATTGCCTTGGAGACTTCTTTCTATATTTCAGTAATCTAAGTTATGAAGGTAGATTTGAGACACTTGCATTTATTCTTTCTAGAAATGAGATTTTAAGTTGCTAAAAGTATATGCCCAGGATTCATCAAAATATTTTCCACAGTAAAAACAGAATGCACTTTTCAATTTAAAAAATTGTCTGCAATGTTGAGATTTGCTCTAATTTTTGATAGTCCTGGGGACTCTCGCTGCATAATATTAAATACAGTATGTATAGTGTGGGAAATAATGTGTGCAGGACAAGTTCCTTAAGACTTGACTTAAATAGACCACCTGTGGGAAAATTACTTTGGGGGGGAGGGGGGGGGAATTAGAGAAAACTGAGACCTAATAGAAGCATAGTATTATAGAAAGCTTTTTAGGGTAAAATACAACTATTGCTTTCGGGTTGGTTGTCATGCACGTAATCTACTTTACCACAGCTCCCTAAGCAACACATCCTGCAATCTCAGCACATGCTGATAGGAGGGCATGTGATACCAATCAGTAACAAAAATATGTATGACTAGAGTCACTCAAGCTCCACCTAAATGCAAAGAAAATGGAGTGGTTGGTCCTGGACTGAAATAAGTCCAAAGGGAGGGGAATTGTTGTCTAAATTCCAGAATTACCACACACTGATTCAGTGTTTAGTTATGTTAAACACATCTGTGCACGAAGTTAGGTCAAATTGACCCACTCTCTACAAATGAAGGGACTTCTAATCAAGGGAGTCAGCCTTGGGAAGGATGAGTGACAAAGAGCAGATGGTGAAAAGAACACCATTATCTATGAAAGAAGCATTCAAGTGAGGAAGTTATGGCTGCAAGAGAAGACAAGCTGATAAGGTGTTGCAATCCACATATATCCACAGAAAATTAGTTGAAAGTAGGACAAAGGTAATTGTGGCAGTGGGAGATCACAACCTCCCACTCAAATAGCATCCCCGAAAGAGGGCAAAACCCTGCTTGGAGAGCATGTGTAGTTAGTGAAGAACTTCAGTAGTGCTATCTGAAGATGCACACTAATTTACGTTGGAAGCAAGAAACTTGTAACCTATCCTGTGTATGATAAATGAATATGCAATGTACTATGAAGTATAAAAAGTGGATAAATGAGGGGAGGAGTTAGGGAAGACTCCATCATTCCTTCTGGGATCAGTCAATGGGCTGAATTTGTCTTCTCCCCCCATAGGGACGCCTATTGGGTAAGAACTTTACAACTAACTCACGCTAGCTGTTATTAAGTGTATTGTTTTAAGGTTGTTTTGCAGTCAGTGTATTATCACTGGCAATCTTCGAACCTTGCTCTGTCACAAACTTGCACTTTGTATAATAAAAATCTTCAGCTGAAGTTCATTTTGTATAAGTCTCTGGAGATTTGAGTAGTTGTTATAAGGGATGTGACTCAGTGACACTGTGTAGCCAGGGTCCCTGAACAGGTTAGTGGAATCACCCTCCAATACAATGGACTTTCAAAATGCAGGTAGTGGACAGGCTGGTTGGGCACAAGGGTCTCATCTTTCTTGAGAAACTGACAAGCTGATCAAATATAAAGGGTTTGAGGAAACCCCCCTTGTTAACATAACACCACCAATATTAATGAGCAAACAGATCTTCAAGCTCATTGCTAGCACTCACTTATGAAATTTCCAATAGAATGTCAATGTATCCACTGGCAAGCAGAACTATGGCAAACAAATTCATCATGCAGCCCCCAAACGGAGGCAACAGTTGACCTCTCTGACTTGGGCTGCTGATGAATCCCCTTTCTAGTAATGGTGGGCTCTATAGTCTGTTACCATTATCAAGGCTCTATATTCTACATATTAGAAGATTAGGTGCGGAGAGGGGAAAATCAATGTGAGTAAAGTTTATTAGACTTGCACAATAGCTTGAGGGCAGAAATATAAATTAATTAATAGATTTATTGTGGAGGGAAGGTATAGATCAGTATGATAAAAGATCAGGGACAGATAAACTGAAAAGTATTCAATGAACTCATCTGGTTTCTGAATTTGTGTTCTGTTAGGAAGGAATCACAGAATCATACAGAATCCCAGAATGGTTGAGGTTGGAAGGCTGAGGTTAGATGTCATCTGGTCTGACTCCCCATCTCAAGCACAGACACCCAGAGCCAGTTGCACAGGACCATGTCCAGGATGCTTTTGAGTATCTCCAAGGAGGGAGATGCCACAACTTCTTTGAGCAATCTGTTCCAGTACTCTGTCACCCTTACAGTAAAAAAAGTGTTTCCTGATGCTCAGACAGAAGAACCTCCTGCATTTCAGTTTGTGCCTATTGCCTCATGTTCTGTCACTGGACACCACTGAAAAGAGTTTGGCTCCATAGTCTTTAAACCCTCCCTTCAGGTATGTATATACATTGACAAGATCCCGCCTGTGCCTTCTCTTCTCCAGGCTAAACAGTCCCAGCTCTGTAAGCCTTTCCTTATAGGAGAGATGCTCTAGTCCCCTCATCATCTTTGTGGCCCTGTGCTGGACTCCTTCCAGTATGTTCATGTCTCTCATACTGGGGAGCCCAGAACTGGACACAGTACTCCAGGTGTGTCCTCACCAGTACTGAGCAGAGGGTAAGAATAACCTCCTTTGACCTGCTGGCAATACTTTGTCTAATGCAGCTCAGGATACCATTACTCTTTGTGGCAAGGGCACATTGCTGGCTCATGTTCAACTTGGTGTCTACCAGGACTTTTCTGCCAAGCTGCTTTCCAGCCTCCAGCATATACTGGTATATGGGGTTGTTCCTCCCCAGGACTTTGTACTTCTCCTTGTTGAACTTCATGAGGTTCCTGTCAGCCCAAATACTTTGTTCCAGAGGGCTATGTCCATTGACATATAAATACAGGATGACAGAGTAATATAACAGGGCTATCTTAGTGAGGACTGTGCTATTTTGGCAAGAGCGTTTAAGAGGATGAAATCAGGAATCATTTCTGTTCTGGAACTAGAATTTAACAAAGAAAATTATTCTGTTGTCTTCAGATATTTTATTTGTGGAAAAAAAAAAGGGAGTGATAAACCTGTGAAGAAAAAAAATGAGGAAAACATCACAAAATCAAATGTGTATACATTCTGAGAGAGCTGGATTTCTTGCTGGCCATGTGTAATTTTCTAAAATGGAGGTTAAACAAGGGTCAAACCAACCCCAGACTCTTCTATTTAGTCTTTCTTTTTTGTAATACTCTGCAAAAAGAAGTATGGTTTGAGGGTTTGGGAGATGTTGAACTGCAGGCAGTCCCTATCAAGAAATTGCCTTGTCACAGTAAGTGGGATTAGAAGCAATGTAAATGGGTTCTCCAAAATATTTCCTCACTTTTGAGCATTTCAGCACTGGGATGAGAGCAGTGATGAAGTTAGTGGAAGAAATATAGTAAACCCATTCATTCTTGAAGATCAGTAAAAGAAAACACTGGCTGTACTCTCTGATGCATACAGTGTAAGCTTTGTAGCTTGTAGCACAAAATGTCAAGTGGTGTAACAGCAAGGAACACACCCAACACTGAGCCAGCGTATCTTCAGCAAGCTTTTATCTTTCCCTTTATTTTTTTTTGTTTGCAGGTCAAAGATTAAGTATAATTAATTGGAGGATTACCCATATGCCATGGCTAGATGGCAGATACGTGCCTTAGAAACACAGTTTTTAATTTTTGTGCAATTACTTTGAAATTATGATTCTGCCAGATCAGAGATTTTTATTTTTACACTCTCGTCAGATACAATAGAATTATACTATATACCAAGTAAACGGTAAGACTGTGAGAGCTACAGCTCAATTAATTTTCCCTGACAATAAACCCGACAGCACTCAAACCTCTGCATAAATCTTCCTCAGAGTAAGGACAGAGGACCCCTCCACGCACGCGCACACACGCGCAGCCGCACAGCAGCCCGCTGCGGCCCCTATGGAGTACAGAGCCTTTCGCGGTCCTGGCCCAGCGGAAATTCACCAGCATGTCTCATCGCTTTCGCAGAACGTTGGAAAGAACATCCCCTTCCATGCTGCCCCAGCTCGCCAGGGGCGATTACGTAAATGTCTGTTCCGCCCCCCTTACGCGCGTTGCCCCTCGCCTGGGGTGTTATGCAATACCCAGCACATAGACCTACTGTACCTTACGCAGCCCCAGCGGCACAAGGGGCGGGGTGTCTGGTCCCACTCCCCGGCAGCCTCCATTGGCCACCCCTCGAAAGTGCTTGGCGTGAATTAGGGTGTTGCTGCTGTCACTTGCAGCTGACTGACAGGCCTGCCGGGCCATGAAAATAAGTGCGTACGTGCGTTCGTGCGTAGTTCTGACCTACTAACATACATCCTTTCGTGTTGCCACACGTTCCCTCACTCGTTCTGGCTTGCTCTGCACCCGAACAAGTGGGACGCTGTTGCTTGCCCGTCCTTACCTGTCTCGCCTCGGTCAGGTACAGGGGATGCTTCGCATACCGCACCACACTGAAGGTAGGAATGCGTGCTCAGTAGCGTCCTGTGTGGGCGCCGGGGGGGGGGGGGGGGGGGGGGGGGGCGCACGTGTGTGAGTGCAAAGCTGTTTGCTGTTTGCGTGCATGTATAACGTTTTGCTGGCGTATCGATGCCGAGGCTCGGTACCTGAAAGTAGTAGGCACAATGTGTGCATGATTATGAAAGGCCATGGTAATTTCGGTGCAGAGTTAAGGATTAGGTCATTAATTACAACCCTTTTGTGCGTTTACAAGAAAAATAGGAGTTTTGTGCCGATGGACTGTCAGAGGTCGCCAGAGAGATACCATTTTCACACGGTGTTGAGGGATGTTGTTTGTGGACAAACTGAATTAATGGTAGCAGTCTGTCCCACAGCCCCCATATTTTGCTAGGCTGTGTTTGCCTAATCCTTTTTTTGTCACTTTTGTTGCTGTTTTTCAGACTCTATGGGACCAATTGCATAATAGTTCCTGGAAATGTTGCATTATGTAACCACAGAATTTGCTGGCAGTCAGGCTAGGAAGAGGGAGCTAATTATGCAATTTTATAACCTTGCTACAAAGAAACTGGGACAATTGCGCTTAAAAATATAACAGATTTTGTTATAGTACATTTATTAAGGAAAGTAGAGAAAAGGGTAAGTGGGGAGGTAATCAGTGCTTGCTGACCGTGTGTTGTGTACCTTAAAATGAAATTTGTGTTAATCTATATTTAGCCCAATCACATCTTAGCAATTGTGGCTTCACGTGGTATTCCTGGTCTTTTCTCCAAAGCTGTGCATATAGATGTTCAAGGCCATTTGCTTGGATTTTTAACTCCATGCTTTTAGAGCCCTTTTGGCTGTATTTTTAGGAAGATATTTTACCTAAACACTAAAAAAATTCTTTGGTACTGGCTTTTACTTGTCACCCTTTTAAAAGAGGGGAACATGTAATTTAATAGAGGAATTAATTCAAGAAAATGTCAACAGCGCTGAAGAAGTGAGATGACCTGCCTGTGTCCTGACAGCTGCAGTGGGCTCCTGTGAAGAAGTAACGCCAGGCCCAGGAAGCAGAGTACCCCAGTCCCATGAAATCGGGCATTTTAGCGTTGCACACAACAAAAGCAGAAGTAGGTCAGTATGATGTTCTTGGTAGCACTAATCTTCGGTTAGCTGGTGCGTGATCACAACTGGAATGCGTGCACTGTGGGTCACGGGGAATGCTACCGAAGGGAGTATCGCAGCAGTGCTGGTATGGGGCGTGGAGGGGGTCCCGATCCCGCGTCCCGGCGGCTCCGACCGCCCCGAGCACTTGCACAACGCGGGACGCGGAGGTTGCTGTGTCCTTCTACTGGGGATGGCGGTGGGCTGGACCTTTCGAACGTCCGCGTGGCAGCGAGTGAGGGCTGAGGCCACTGCCGCGCCCCGCTGTTCTGGGGCTGGGGCAAGCACGGCGGCAGAGGCTTGCGAGGTCAGGAGGGGTGATGGTGCGGGGCTGTTTGGAACAGAGCGGGCCGGGAGCCATGCATCACTGGTCACGTAGGGGGCGCCTTGCCGCCGCGCCCCGCCCTCCCGCCCGTCTCCCCTTTGTGGGAGCGTCGGTGGGCCGCAGGGCGGGTAGCGGCGGGGCGGATGTCATGTCTGACCGCCGCTTTCAGTCGGCGAATCAGACAGAGCGAGCCCCGTGGGCAGGTATCCCCTCCTACTGCCCGCTCGGCGGCCCAGGAGCACCCCCCCCTCCCGCCCCGGGATTTCGGCTGTGCCCTGCTGCCACAGATTGGGTGCCACTATAGGAAGAGTACGGCTCACAGATAGGCAGTAGAAATCACACCCCCCCCAATCTGAATATTTAAGATTTCTCCTTAAGTCACAAACAATGAAAATTGGCTATTGCTCAATTCTGTTGTTGACAAGTTATTTCAACATTTCAGTGGCAAAAACCTGTGGCTGGAAGTCCCATGTTCTGGGGTCATCTTGTGCTCTGCCCTTGACAGAAGGCTACATTTAAAGTTGTTGATGATAACTTGTATTTAAATATGTGGCAATTTGTGTACGTGTGTGCCTGCCTAAAACAATCTTCTAAGTAGACAAAATCAAAATTACTGTGTTTTTGACTAAACTCTCCAAAGTGAAAATTTAGTAGCGCAACCATGGTGGTATGTTCAATATAACTGTTGTAGGTAGTAACAGTAAAAAATATATATTTTTTTAATGGTGATATTTTTGATACCATGCTCAAACTTTTCTGCTACTTGATTGTTGGGGTCAGGTACACTTTTGCTGTAGTAAAGCTGTTTGGAGTAACTTTTTTTTAAAAAAAAAAATTTCCCTTGTCCTTATATTTGGATGATTGCACTCAGTTTCATTGTGTTCACTAGTACTTATGTAACCTACTTTGAGTCATCTTTGTTCTCAGTAAATTCAGTCCAGAACCTAGTTTAAAATATTGCTATGGACATTAGTTTTACCTTATTCATCCTTATTCAATTAAAATGTTGACTTAGGTAAGAAATTTGAATGAATAAAGCTTCAGGTTTTGGTCCAAAGACCTGATTTAATCCAACCAAATCAAGGATTACTGACTGAAGATCATTGGCATTACCAAATATATCATTATGAGTTCTCACTTTGCAGACATCTTTATTTGACTGTTGAAGTATTAACAGTTTGTAAAATTATTTGCCTTTATTTTCCATTCTTATTTTTTGTCTATTTTTAACTCATTCTCTAAAGGACTGTTAACTAGCTTTCAAAATACCCAGCTTCTTGAATTTGAGTTCAAGGCTTCAAGTTTCTTTTGGAAATTATTTATTTATTTTATAAAGGACCTGATTTGAAAAGTGTCAAAAAGCTTAGAGTCTTCCCATGAACAATAGTGTCATGACCTCTCCCACAGCTTATCTTATCCTAAGAAGGAACAGTATTTTCCATGCTTTGGCTGAAACTTGTAGAACATACGTGCATTCAATCTATTGCAATAAAAGGAATGCACAGTCTAGAAAAGATATCAGTGCTCTGTTGCTTTTTTAAATCTTTTATCTTGAAATAAAGCTCATAAATAAAATAAACCTCTAGATCGTTCTAAATTGACTTATTTTAATAGTTGTGCAAACTATGTTTATGCAATAGTTTCCTTTTCCAGACAGCAGTCTTGCTGCTGTTATAATATCACTATGATGCAATAATGTGTACAATTGAGTCTTATTACACCCATTTAAGCAATGTATCTGACTCCTTGGCTTAATTGACTCTTCTAGGTAACCTTGTCATGATTATTACAGTCAGTTATGAGATATACATGTGCTTAGGATGTGTAATGGGAAAAAAACCCACAAGTTCCTGTGGCCCATTCTATGACAAAATGACAGTTGATTTCAGTGTTAGTATTTTACAGTGTTTGGGGGGGGAAGAATTTCAGACAAGATATATGTCTAATACTGATGGTGATGACTGTCACAAATAAGATTGTGTAAACAAGGGCATACTTAGATGGGATTCAAAATGTAATAGAAAAAATGTTTCTGAAAATGCTTTGGTTTTAAAGATATACCCGAAATGGATTAGTATTGGGACCTTGTTAAATATCCTGCACTTTTTTTCTTTTTTTTCCAATTCCCATGTTGAATTGATCCATACCCAAGTTAGCATACTCTGAGACTGAATCTGGTCAAAAGATATTACATAAATCTATTTTATGTTGGAAATAAATCCTTATTTAAAAATATTTTTCCTTTTTTTGTAACTTGCCACATATTGGTGTAGCTTTCAGTTCTGTCCCCAAAGTATTTAAATAATAAACCAGGTTTTGCCATAAAGATGTCTTCACAGCAGTTAGCAGTATAGATGCCAGTCCTGCAAGATCTCCTTTTCTGATTAGAACCAAACACTTGGACTCTCAATAAAGATAATGAGTCTTTGTGTGTACAGTAGTTTTCCCCTCTGGACTATTTTGCAGGATTAGAGCTCTAAAGGTTGCTATTTATCCATTTCATTTGCAGTGAGTGGTAGAGATTAAGATTTTTTACAGTCACTGTTTATTTTATATATTTGTACTTAAGTTTTTTTATATAATAAGATGCAAGTTTAGAGCATCAGCTGGGATTTACTGACATAATTCTGCCTTTTCATATGGTTATATAAATTTAGATCAGCTGAAGGTCTGGTCCATACTTGACATTTCTAAGACTACAGTTAAAGCATGTTATTAAGGGCATTGTCCAAATGCCTCTTAAATGCTGACAGGCCTGGGGCATCAACCACCTCTCTAGGAAGCCTGTTCCAGTGTTTGAACACCCTTCTCAGTAAAGAAATGCTTCCTAATGTCAAGCCTGAACCTCCCCTGACGCAGCTTTGACCCATTCCCATGCATCCTGTCACTGGACACCAGGGAGAAGAGATCAGCACCTCCTGCTCCATCTCCCCTCCTCAGGAAGCTGTAGAGAACAATGAGGTCACCTCTCAGTCTCCTTTTCTCCAAACTAGACAAGCCCAGAGTCCTTAGCCGCTCCTCATAGGACACTCCTTCCAGCCTTTTCACCATCTTAGTTGCCCTCCTCTAGATGCATTCAAGTACCTTCACATCCTTCTTAAATTGTAGTGCCCAGAACATCACACAGTACTCAAGGTGAGGGCGCAGCAATGCTGAATACAGAGGGATAATCACCTCTCTGGACTGGCGGGTTATAACTGTTTGATGCACCCCAGAATGTGATTTGCCCTCTTGGCTGCCGGGGCACGCTGCTGACTCCTATTGAGCCTGCTGTCAACCAGTACCCCCAGATCCCTTTGTGCAGGGCTGCTCTCCAGCCACTCCTCTCCCAAATTTATAATTGTGCCTGGCGTTACTTCATACCAGGAGCAGATCCAACATTTCGACTTGTTAAATTTCATGCCATTGAAAATTGCCAAATGCTCTAATCTATCTAGATCCCTCTGCAAGGCCTCTTGTCCCTCAAGAGAGTCACCAGCACCTCCCACCTCAGTATCATTGGCAAACTTGCTAATGGTGCATTCAACTCCTGCATCCAGATCACTGATAAAAATATTGAACAGAACTGGCCCTAGAATTGAGCCCTGAGGAACATTGCTGGTGACGGGTCACCAGCCAGATGTAGCCCCATTCACTACAACACTTTGAGCCCTGCCCTTCAGCCAATTCTTCACCCAGTGCATCATGTACCTGCTCATCTCACAGTTGGACAACTTGTCCAGAAGGATGCTGTGAGGGACAATATCAAAAGCCTTCCTAAAATCCAGAAAAACTACATCCACTGCCTTCACTTCATCCACTAAGGTGACCATATCATAGAAGGATATCCAATTAGTTAGACACACTTTCCCTTTGTGAACCCATGTTGACTGTGCCTGATAATTGCATTGTCCTTTAAATGCCTTTCAGTAGTACTCAGTATGATATTCTCCATAATCTTTCCATGAAGTGAGCTTAGACTAACAGGTCTCTAGTTTCCTGGGTGTTCCCTCATGCCCTTCTTGCAAATTGGAGTAATGTTGGCTAGCTTCCAGTCAGCAGGGACCTCCCCAGGCTCCCCAGACCTTTGGTAGATGATCGAGAGGGGTCCTGCCATAACATCTGCTAGCTCCTTTGGTACTCTGGGATGAATCCCATCAGGCCCCGTGGAGTTGTGAACATTCAGCTAATACAACTAGTCCCTTACAATTTCAGTGTCCACAAATAGAAAGTCACTGTTGCCATGGTCGTGGTCCTCCGACTCGGAGGACCACTGGGCAGCCCAAGGTCTGTCATTTTAATATTAAAGGCTGATGCAAAATAAGCATTGACTGCCTCTGCTTTTTCTTAATCCCTATTAGTCAGGTGACCATCTTCAACAAGTATCGGTCCAATGTTTTCTTTAGACCAACTCTTTCTATTAACATACTTAAAAAAGCCCTTGTTAGGTATCTGACACAACGCTGGCCAGTTTCAACTCTACTTGAGCTTTGGCCTTTTGTTTCTTCTCCCTGCGTATATGAACCATGCCTCTGTTATCTTCCTGCGGAGCCTGACCTTGCTTCCAGATATCATACAATTTCTTTTTTTCTCTTTTGCTCCATGAAGAGTTTCCTGTTCAGCCAAGCTGGTCTTCTGCCCAGCTTGCTTGACTTATGACACAGTGGCATTGTCTCTGCCTGTGCTTTTAAAAGGTGGTTCTTAAAGACTGACCAGCACTCATGGGCTCCCTCAAAAACAGATCCCCTGGGTACTCTACTAAGTAGCTCCCTGAATATCTTAAAGTTTGCTCTCCTGAAGACTAGGGTAGCAACTCTGCTGTCCTTTTTTCTCATTACAGTGAAAATTTTAAATTCAGCCATTTTGTGATCACTGTGGTCAAGACAGCCACCTACCATCACACCTCCCACGAGTCCTTCTCTATTCACAAACAACAAGTCTAGGAGGGCATCTTTCCTAGTTGGCTCACTGAATACTTATGATAAGAAGTTATCTTCCACAAACTTGAAGAATTTCCCAGACTTGCTTATCACAGCAGTATGGTATTCCCAAGTTGATGTCTGGGAAGTTGAAATCTCCCATAAGGACAAGGGCTTCTGTTCCTGAAATTTCTCCTAATTGCCTATAGCATAACTCATCAGTACTATCATCCTGACTGGGCGATCAATAGTAGACTCCCGCTACATCTCCTTTGTTTTCCATTCCCCTAATCCTCACCAAGAGGCTCTCAACCACATCATCCCTATCTGTAAGAGCTGTACAGCCAAACTTCTCACTTGTATACAGAATTCATCTCCTCCACCTTGTCTGCCCTGCCTATCCTTCCTGAACAGGCTCTAGCCCTCCACCCCAGCACTCCATCATGAGGCTCCTTCCACCAAGTCTCCCTAATACCAATGATATCGTAGCTCTGGGAGGTGACTAATGCTTCAAGCTCATCCTGTTTGTTTCTCATTCTGCGTGTGTTGGTGTACAAGTGTTTCGGATACACTCCTGAGCCCTCCATGCTCCCTGGAACAGTGTAAATGTTCTCATTAGCATTGGCGCCCTCAGGTTGTTCCATGTCAACCCTTGACTTACCTGCTGCAATCCTGTTGGTATCCCCTTCCCCCATGGATTCTAGTTTAAAGCCCTATCAAACAGTCCTGCCAGCTTATGCTCAAAGATGTTTTTTCCCTATCAAGACAGTTGGATCACATCAGGGCTCAGGATATCATGTCCCTTGAAGGCTCTTCCATGGTTTAAAAACCCAAACTTTTGGCGCAGGTACCAGTCCTGGAGCCCCAGGTGCTGATATCCTGGGTATACCTGTTTCTTCCAAAGTCTCCCTCCATTATTGGGGGTACTGAGGAAAACACTACCTGTGCTTTTGAAGTTTTTAGCATTCTTCCCAGGGCTCTGAAGTCTCTTGATTGACCTCAGACTTTTTATTGCAACATCATTTGTACCCGTGTGAAAGAGTTCAATAATAGAAAGCTGCCTGTCAGAGTAATTAACATTTTTATTTTGTATTTTTGTTTTGTTGCCCTTAATTAGGGGAAAACAATAAAATAAAACAATAACACAAAATAATGAATTTCAGTATTTGAAATTAGAGATACTGAGATTTTATTTGCAGAACATTGTTACTATTAAGTTATTGCTTTATGCAGTCTAGGTTTTCCTGCTGTTAAGTGATTTGATATTTAAGTAAAATGTCATGATATATATTTATAATTAAAACTCAGAGAAGCAAAGGTAATTTATATATTACTTTATATAAATATTTAATGTTTTTCTTGGCTTTGGACAAAATGAACAGATCTGATAGAATTATACTAACTTTCTAAGCAAGCTAAAGAAAATATTGGTTGAATTTGCACCCATTAACCTTGACTGACCTTTCTGAGGAACAGCTATTTTTAATATGTTTAGGTCTCTCTAAGTAATAAATTTGCTTTTGTAATTTGTGTATTTTACCTTTGCGAAAAAAACTAATGAGTTAATTTGTAGTTATTAAGATAAACAGTAACTTAACTAATTTTCCTAACAATGAAAATATTTTATATAAATTACATATGACATCAGCTTTCTGGATACAACTTGGAGTTGGGTAATATGAAAGTGCAGTAGTATTCCAAGTGCCATGATGAGCTTTTTTTATTATATATATATTTTATTGAAAAATGTCTTAATAAATTAATGATTCTTGATGTTTGCATAAATTATATTGTATAGACACCTACCATGATTTTCTTTCCATAAGACAAAAAAATCAACATTTTATCAAAAATGCTTCATCTTCAGTATGAAGCATCATCATCAGTATTCCACTGATCTAATTACATGTTGATCCTGGAGCCATAAACACTTAAAATGCCTATGAAGTTGTAAGAAAAGGGAACCCTAATGCAGGAGTAATAGTTCTGTATTTCTCCATGTTGTTGTAATGGATTCAGCAGTAATTGGTGGTAACATTACTATTGTAAAGTTTGGTTCCTTCTTTGACCTTGGATAATCTATAATAGCATAACATCCAGTTACCCAGCTGTTATGGTTTAACCCTGGCTGGCAACCAAGCACCATGCAGTCGCTTGCTCACTCCCTCCCACCCAGAGGGATGGGAAGGAGGATTGGGAAGGAATGTAAAACTCAGTGGCTGAGATAAGAACAATTTAATAAGCAAAGCAAAAGCTACGCACACAAGCAAAGCATAGCAAGGAATTGATTCACCACTTCCAATGGGCAGGCGAGTGTTCGGCCATCCCCAGGAAAGCAGGGCTCCATCTCAGACATAACAGTTATTCAGGAAGACAAACACCATAATGCCAAATGTCCCCCCTTTCCTTCTTCTTCCCCCGGTTTATATACTCAGCATGATGTCATATGGTATGGAATACCTCTTTGGCTAGCTTGGGTCACCTGTCCTGGCTGTGTCCCCTCCCAATGTCCTGTGCCCCTCCAGCCCTCTCGCTGGCAGGGCCCAAGAAACTGAAAAGTCCTTTATTTAGTATAAATGTCACCCAGCAACAACTAAAAACATCAGTGCATTATCAACATTGTTCTCACATCATAGCCAAAACACAGCACTGTACTAGCTACTAAGAAGAAAATGACACCAGAATCCAGGACACCAGTGTTTCCAGAAAGTCCAAACTTCATTTGCTCCCCATTGCCTAGACTCTCTTACCCATAAATCTCTAGGGATAATATCACTATTCCAGTGGAGTTGACATCATTTTTTTTTTTCAGCAGGAGCAGAATTTCACTGGAGATGAACATAGATGTAAGCAAGAAAGAGTATGTTGGATGATTGCAGTAGAGGTTGGTTTGGGCTTTGGAGCTAACATCCTCAGTTAAAGAGGGTTTCTTAATTATTATAGACCTGAAAGGTGCAATATTTCATGATATACTTTTTGTCTATGAAAAGCAGTAATGGTAGAGTACCTCCAAAATGTTTAAGCATTGTTTAGTTAGGCTGTGTATCCATCAACTAAAATTAAACTAAATTTCCTCCCCTGTATGTGCATAATAATATTTCTGTATCTCATAAAAGTCTTGAGGTAGTTAGTAAATGTTTTAAAAATGCTTTGTAGATAGAAAGTACAAAATATATACTTCAGTTTTTCATATTACAGAGTACAAACTAGTCATGTTTGGGTATCTATGAGTAGGTTCTATATCAGCCCTGGTATGTGAACAATTTTTTAAATTACGTAACCTTTGACAGAATGCTAGCAATAATATAATTAAAGATACCTATGTGGAACATGAAAAACAACAACTTGAAATATGTGCAGTCATATCATTGTGAGCTTTTGTTGTTTTTTGGCACTTTGCTACATAGTAGTTTGAGCTGTTTATTAACAAGACAGTGATAAGTGCATAGTTCTTCTTTAAAATGGGAAGTGAAAAAGTGAAAAGTGCATTTACTTTCCTTTTTTTTTTAAGGACTGAGGTAAATTTTGTAGACACAGCTTTACAAAAGTGAAGTTTCTTTGAAAGCATCTGACTGCTTGAAATGGGATTTAATTTAGTTTTGTAGAATTGCTATCAAAACATTAGAGCAACAGAATTAAATAATTTAGATATCTCATTACAAAATACATTCTGAAAAATTAAGCTCGGAGATAATGTGAATTGTTTTGATAAATACAAATAATAATATGCTGTTACTCTGGAGAAACATGTGTATGTGTGGACACCTATGTGTGTATTGTAAAGCAGAACTGACAAATTACAAAGAACAGAGGCAAGATTGAAGGACTGGGTTACAACCCTTTGACAGATTTCAAGTATTATGATCTGAATATGCAAGTCTCCAGGGTCAAATTCTTAATGTACTATTTTAACATGGATAAATTAAATTTTCCTTATTTCTGCATATGTAATTTCTTGCTTAAATAGTATGAATTCTATGGAATCTATTTGGATCTGGGATTGTGTCCTGCTTCTATTGAAGCCAATGGCAAAATTGCTGTGGGAGCATGACTGGATCTGTAATTGATAGGGTCGAGTGTTATTAGACTGTTACATTGGCACTCAATGTCATTAACATCAAGCAACAACAACAACAAAATCTTTAATAATTACTAATGTAAAATGAAATGTTGCTTTTATAATACTTTATGAGGGAGTGATAAAACAATTGAAAAATTAATCATAAGGGAAAATATAGGAATTTGAAATATAATCAGAGGAATCATTACAGTTAATTCATTTACATGTGAATACTGATGTTTTCCAGTGGAATTATAAAATGCAAGTGAAGTGAAATGGCCATTTTTATTGAAGACATTTTACCATTATCATCAGATGGAATTTAATTTGTTTACAGACTCAGTATTGGGCTGATCCATGTGGAGAGCTATTAACAAACTAAGGCTTTGAGTCCTGTTCGTAAAGCAGCAATTTCAGTTACCGTGATAAAAGTATTCAGGAAATATATGGAAATAACTAGAGCTTTATTATTGTTTTGTTAGCTGACTAAAGCAATGGCATTAGAACTACATACATTACATAAATATCAAACCAGTATGACTGACATAAAACATGTGGCTTACATTTTTGTCTTGACTACTTTACTGATGTACTCTGGCTGAAAGCAGAGTTGAATGCTGCATGAAAACCCACCATTGTTTTGATACTCACTTATTTGCTGTAGACTTACAAGCTTACACTACATTCATTCACACACATTTTTATATATATATATATATAAAAAAAATAAATTTATAGGGTACAAAAGCAGTAGTTAAATGTTGAATAACTTTATGGATAACTGTTATTTTAAGACAATAGAAAGCACTCTAGCTTCTCTAAATCAGTTTATTTTTATTCTGCAGAGGACCCAAATATATAGCATTTCCAAATCATGCACCACAGCTTTTTTCTGAAGAGATGTTTTAATTTGGAAGGACAAGATACTTTCCACTGCTGCTCATCAACGTCTGATATTCCACAGTGTTAAGTGCTAGGTTTAAATTAGTCAGTGATATTATGGAAAGTTCTATGACATTATTTTCAGATCAGAATTCAAATATATAATTGTTTTTATTAATTTCCCTTGGATCATATTATATTTGTTTTGGAAGCAAATCTGCTACCTAGGTATCGTAAAGCTTGGAATATCAGTTGTTTCAGTGTCAAGCTTCCTTCATATTGCAGCAGGTTTAATGAATCAAATGCATGCTAGTCTAAGCTTTTTATTGAAAGTTACTTTTGAATGTCCCAAACCAGCAATTCCTAAACAGTAATCAAATTCTCTATTTATTGAAGGTTATTTAGAAGATTCTCATCACCTCTGCCAAGAAAACTGATCTAGACATTTCTGTTTGAGAATATGAAGCAAAAGGAAGAATATGTGTGGATTTCAAAGTACTGTATTAAGTTGTGGTATGAGAAGTACTGGGGAAATAGTTTGCTCTGATGCTCATTGTAGATCTATTACAAATTGTTTCTGATGCAGCTGAGAAAAATGCAGACCCTTAAAAAGGAACATGGACCTGTTGACACAAGTAGCAATGTGGACAAAGTCATGGTACTTAAGTCTACTTCAGCAGAAGTGTCTGAAGAATTGTCTACAAATGAAGAGATACTTCTCACTGAAGCAAGTAGTGGAAAAAGCAAATCTTCGGCTTGCCGGAGAAAGCGAAAATTCATTCCAGATGAAAAGAAAGATGCTATGTATTGGGAGAAAAGGCGGAAAAATAATGAAGCTGCTAAAAGATCTCGTGAAAAACGACGACTGAATGACCTTGTCTTAGAAAACAAACTAATTGCACTGGGAGAGGAGAATGCCACTTTGAAGGCAGAGTTGCTTGCTTTGAAGCTGAAGTTTGGTTTAATTACTTCTGCAGCCTATGCCCAAGAGATACAGAAACTCAGTAGCTCAACAGCTGTGTATTTTCAAGATTATCAGAGTTCCAAATCAAATATTAACTCATTTGTGGATGAACATGAACCATCTATAGTTGATAGCAGTTGTATTTCTGTTATTAAACATTCTCCTCAAAGCTCTATGTCTGATATGTCTGAAATATCATCAGTAGAGCATACTCAATCCAGTTGTATGCAAAACAACTGCAGAAGTCCTGAAAAGAAGTTCCAAATTATAAAACAAGAGCCCATGGAATTAGAGAGAGAGCCAAGAGATGACAGAAGTTCACATAAAGCATCCATATATTCACACTACGTGGGAACTACCTTTAACATGTACTTACCTTCTCCTCTGTTTCAAGTCAAGAGGTCCTCCAGTAATTCCCCCAGAACTTCAGAAACTGATGACGCTGCAGTTGGAAAGTCATCTGATGGAGAAGATGAGCAGCAGGTTCCTAAGGGTCCAATCCATTCCCCAGTTGAACATAAAAATATTTGTGCAACAGTTAAAGTTCCAGAAGTGAATTCTTCAGCTTTGCCTCACAAGCTTCGAATTAAAGCCAAAGCCATGCAAGTTAAAGTGGAAGCAGTAGATAATGACTATGATGCTGCACAAAAACTATCATCACCTATTGATATGTCATCAAAAAGACATGTTGAGCTTGAAACACACACTGCACAAGAATTGGTGCATTCTTCTTGCACTCCTTTCTCAGTTCAAGTGACTAATATCCAAGACTGGCCTCTCAAACCAGAACTCTGGCATCAAAAGGAACTCAATGTAAGAATTCAGAGTGGTTGCAAAACTGAAGTTGTTGAAATAAAAGACAGTATCTTTAATGTTTCTGAGTCAGAGAACCTGTATTTGAAGCTGGGCATAGCAAACTTATCTGCAGAGGTTGCTTCCCTTAAAAGACTTATAAATACACAACAAATCTCTACACCAGACTCTGGTTAAGTTACTACTGAATAAAGGCTTATTTTTGTTTTTTAAAAACAATGTAATTTGCAGTAGATCAATATGTTTTGTATTATGCTGACTTATCACTGGACTTGTGATGTTATTTCACTGTATTGTTCACAGTGTCTGGTGTCTGTGCACAATTATGGAGACTAGGATGTGTTATGATCATTATGCCTTGTGTATAGTCAAGTAGCTGGTACAAAGGCTATATATAGTGAACTTTGTTTTCTTTTTTTTCTTCTAAAGTGTGCAAGTTACCAGTTACAATAAAATATTGGTGATAAACACAAAACATCTATTCCGGTTCAATTGATTTTTATGAACTTGTAAAGATGTTGTTAATTAAATATTTAAAAAGGCTTGTTTCTTACACTGTGCTCAACTTATATGTTTGGGTATTGTTGACGCAGAAGGCTTGGACACAACTTATACGACCAATGTGATCAAGTTAGTGCCACTTTATTAAGGGATACACAGCAATTTATACTCTACAGATGCTATTAATAGACCCACACCAATTTATACCCCCAGCTAAAAATACACACGCTACGCATGCTTTGTTATGTACAAGGTGATAGGTTAAAACTACTCGTTCACACGCTTCCACCTCCCCTATGATTGGTCCCGGTGTGGTGCCCACACACTGCGACCCCCTTGTGCAGGCATCCTGTTTTTTCTCATCTTTCTGTCCAACTCTCTTATCTCTCTGTGAATACACAGTTTCTTTGTCTCCCTTGGCCTTGCATATGTCCTTCACAACACCTGCAGCTTGTTAGAGCTGCAGCCAACTCGGTCTGCTATTACAACAAAGTTACTTGGTCTGGATTGCTCCTAATATATCTGTTGTCTTCCAGCCACTCCACAGGGTTTTACAGCCAAACTTACACATATTTTAAATTTTATTTTTTTTCCTTAAGATGTCTTTTAGAAGACAATTGAAATAAAGTAGACATTTATAAATGAAACAGTATCCAATTCATAGCCTTAGCTTTCTTTAACTTACTTCTTAGTATGAATTAACCAAAAGTCACACAAATTCTACCACAGTAATTGTAATATCAAGGAACTTTTTCTCCTGTCTCAAATGAGAGAGAGGGTATCGGGTTTGCTGAATGGCTTACTATAACAAACTTTTTTCAGTATTATAACTTTGTGGTTTAGATGAAATTAGTTGTGTTGGACTTGTGCATCTTCAAGTTTTAAGACCCTTGAAGTGACAGAATTGGACAATGTTATCTTTGCCCAAGGGCTGTGCTTATGCCTGTACAGGCATGGACAGAAGTATGGTCAAAGGCTACTGGATCTGTAAACTCCGAGCTTAACTTGGCAAAATCTATATAAGGACAGGCAATAGTAAGTAGCAGCATTAGAAGAGATAATCTGCTATTTCAGCTCCCACTGTGGGGCATAACAGAATTGTAAGTATGAAATAAGGCTTACAGCTAATATGGCTTTGGTTTTAATGGCTTAGTTAACCGAACTGGAATACCCTGGCTGACTACAAGGCATTTTGCCAGGAATTCTTAAATATAAAACAGAATATGTGAAGAACAATCCAGATAGTACTAGCCCCTTAAAATTTGCATAGACAAGAACTTCTTCATATGATGACTGGACAAGGTTTTAGTGTTCTTGTCTGAGAAGAGCCATTAGAGCATGGAGATTGTATTGCATCATACCTCCTTGGCTGGGCTTACCAAAGTCTTTCATTTAAAAAATAATTTATAAATAGAACATAGATTTGGCAGAAGTCCTTCTCAAGATAATTCCCCATTTACTTCCCCAAGTACTAATAAATCAGATTAACAAATAAGTACTTTCTGAAAAAGTTCTTTATGGAAATGTTCCTTTATAAATAATGGAAATTAATGGACTTAAAATACTGACTAAGAAAACAGAATGGAGTTAGTGATTTTTAATTTCATACTTGACTAGAGTGAGAGGAAATTTGTCAATTCATTTTTTGGAATGTCTGAGTCTCTTCTGATAGCTCTGAAGTTTGGTCCAGCAACCAGGACAATGGCAAAACTCCCTGATGTCAGCAAGGCCAGGATTTTATTCTATAATTTTTCCAGGCACTGATGATTCACAGTTACATTCTGGGTGGACCTTGGCACAGAAATCACTGGTATAATTTGAATTTTTTGAGCCTTTTAATTGTTGAGCTGTATTTATGACATTGAAAGTTAATAACACAGAGAGATTCCTTTCTCAAAAATTGCCTGTTATTCTTTTCTCATGCCTTAATGATACAATAGACCCCATAGTCAGGCTCTATATAGATTTTGTAATTAATATAGATGACATCTCAGTGTTACTGAAAATAAGATTATTGCTAGAAAAAATAAATAAATACATTGAATGACAGGGATATGGGACACCAAGCAGTGATTGCTACTGGCTTTTTGCTTGCTAAATATCTTCTGTAAGTAAGCACAAAATTCTTTATATATTTTGTATATTATTTATCACATGTAATGTGTTCAGGGAGAGGACTTAAAAATCTCAGTGTTGCTATGTGTATAAGCCTAGATCTATTGTGTTTTGGGTTTTTTTTCAATTTATTGTTACTTGTTGTTTGTCATAACAGAAGATTATTATCCTTTTAGCTCATATTTTCCACTATTTTGTGTATTTCTTTTAAGCAATTAATACTTAAAAGCAATGGTGTAGTTAATTTGTTGAAGGGTGTCATTGCAAGTACATACTAGAACTATAGTGACTAAAAAATGTCTTTAGGGTATGCTTTCAAATGAGAATGTTAGGAAAAGTCATATATGGAAACTGGAAACCCCATTGATTTATCAATACAGAAATTATAATTTTTCATGGGAACATAGGAATTATCATGCCAGATAAGTTTGATTAATCCTGAATCTTGCCTCTGATAATTGTTAGTATGAATGGCTTTACAGAAAATTTTAAGAAAGCCCATGGAAAATAACTGTTGATTAACAAGGTAAGTTTTTTCCTAGTGACATCAGGTAGTGGTTGATTGATACTGTGAAGTGTGTGTCAGTCCCTCTTTTAAATCTGCCTAACTTCATTATTTATATATACAGTAATATATTTTCATGTTTAATCAGCATCTATATCTTTGTAGATATAAAAATTGAATATAGATATGCTTTTCTGAATATCTTGAAACTTCTGCCTTCAGTAAAGCTTATGTATTGCACAGGATAGTGATATATTTAAATCTTATTAGCATTATTCTATATAGCCAAATATTCCCTCATTCATGAATAGGAGATGGGTAAATGGCAATACCTGATTTATCTTCTCTTACTATTTTGTATGTTTTCACGATGGCCCTTATGTCAATGTGAGTGGTTCATGAGAATACATAGTGTTCATTTTCTGTAGAACTTAACAGAAATGTACAATTGCACCATAAACACATTTCTGAAGTTATATTAAAATACCAAATTCTAAAAATCTTTTCTACTTGCTAGTATACAAATATGCTTTTGAAAATAGGTGATGTACATTTAATTTAGCAGAAAACCCACAGAGAATATAATTAAAATATGGCCTTTATTAACACCATATTGTTTTTAAAATACTTTTACAGTTTATTGCACAATATAAGCTTGGTAACTACAAGAATACAGCAAAATATTTTTTAGTATTTATTGCATGAGAATGAGTAGCACATATTGTTACATTTCAGAATGCCAAGTTTAAAGTTAAAAATACTAGGCCAAATCCTGAGGTCTTTAACTTAGTGTCAGATTCTACTTTCCTTATTCAAGGGAACTTTTTAATGAGTGGAATAAGGGATTTACTCAAACTGAGTAGTATTGCCAGGACATAATCTTTACTGTTCACTCATGCCACATAGTTCTACATTCTAAGGCTAAGTCTCTTGTGACACAATAGTGATATGTGAGTCAATATTACTGGAGTTACAGAGAACTTACTCATGTAGAAAAAGAAGGCAGCCAGGTCTTAAACTATTATTTATTCTATGTCAGCTCTAAAAAGGCTGGGTGAATTATGAGCAAAAGCTCAAAGTAAAAGCATAGTGTTTATTTGCTTGAAAGAGAAAGCAGCAGAAGACATTTACTCTTATAACTCCAAATACTGCAGGAATGCATCTACACTTTTTATGATTCTGCCAGCTATTATCTGCATGCCAATCCTAATGTATGAAGAAGAGTTGTGGTAATTCCTCCTCCTCATCTCTCTTTTTTAAACACTATGGAGCTCCACAAGATTACAAGACCAAATGCAGGACCTGCAATTCTGCTATGATTTTCTGTGGGTTTTCATCTCCTGTAAGCATCTTTCTTGCCTTTGCTACATCTGAGAGATCTGATCTGAGAAAACCTGCATCAGACCAAGAGGTTCTGGGGAAACTACATGTGCATCTAATACTATTGACATTCAGGTGCCATGGTCCATTTTTCCTCCTCTCTCTCCCCCACCACCCACCCCCAAATATATACACAATTTAAAATGTCTGATAGCTATTATACTTTTCCATACTATTCAGATTCTTGGACGTGCAAATGGCTGAATGAGGCATCTAAATAATTTACACATGTAAAAACCTAAACTTATCTTGATATCTCTACGTGCCAGAGTCAGCATCCATTATATCTACATTTCTGAGACATGACATTAAACCTCTGTCTCTTTCTAACAATTTGGACCTCTGAAAATTCTGTATAGTATATAAATACACTGAGAATATAATGCATTGATTTCCACAGGATTTGTGTTATGTGGCCCTGAAAGCTAGGATGGTAATGGTATGTATATCAATCAGAAAATACTAAAGCAGGGGTCCTCAAACTACGGCCCGCGGGCCGGATACGGCCCCCCAAGATCCTCAATCCGGCCTCCGGTATTTACAGAACGCCCCCGCCCCCCCCCCCCCTCCGCCGGGGGTTGGGGGCGGAAACCAAGCAGCCGCAGATGACTTCCTGCCACTTCATCCGCGCGCCGGCCCCCTATTTAAAAAGTTTAAGGACCCCTGTACTAAAGCATAATACTATATCATATAAAAGAGATGAAAAGATGATAAAATGTGATGAGAACCATTGTAGCAGAACAGTGTTCCTTTCTCTGGGCTCTGTTCTCATTAATGATTTAGAAACACTAGAGTGATTTTGGAGGAGAGCAAAAGTAAAATAATCAACTGTCAAGGGTTGATCCATGAATTAAAAGTACACATTTAACCAGTCCCAAATATACGCATCAACATCACGTGTACCTAACAACATACATGTGTCATGGTCTAACGCCAGCCAGCAACTAAGTACCATGCAGCTGCTCTCTTCTCCCCCCCACCCCCAGTGGGATGAGGAGGAGAATCGGAAAAAAGGTAAAACCCATGGGTTGAGATAAGTACAGTTTAATAATTGAAATAAAGCAAAATATAATAATAATAATAATAATAGAAATAATAATTGTAATTGTAATAATAATAATTGTAATGAAAAGGGAGATAACAAAAAGAAAGATAAACAAAACTTAAAGGGAACAAAAAAACAAAATCCAAACAAAAACCCCAAGTGATGCATAATACAATTGCTCACCACCTGCTGACCAGTGCCCAGCCACTCCCCCAGCAGCTATTCCCCCCTGGCCAACTCCCCCCAGTTTATATACTGAGCATGATCCCTTTGGCTAGTTCGGATCAGCTGTCCTGGCTGTATCCCCTCCCAGTTTCTTGTGCCCCTCCAGCCTTCATGCTGGCAGGGCAGGAGAAAGTGAAAAGTCCTTGACTTAGTATAAACATTACCCAGCAACAACTAAAAACATCAGTGTGGTTATCAACATGGTTCTCACACCAAATCCAAAACACAGCACTGAATCAGCTACTATAAAGCAAATGAACTCTATCCCAGCTGAAACCAGGACAACCCGGTCTCCCTGTCCTTCCACATTACCCACCAAGTACACTCAGGTCATTGAGCAAAGACAATCCCACAAACATGTTTGCCTTTTCCCATGGGAGGAGCAATCCACATTGCCTTCACCAGCCACTTCCCTATGTGCACTACAGGGACATTATCTCCTCCCACAGTATGTAGGGGTTTTGTTGGGCAGGACCAGGGCTGTTAGCAGATACTCTGGTGTTAACCAGCCAAGTGGCTTCTGCTAAATTTGTATCCCAATGCTTCCATGCCCCATTGCCCAAGGCTCTCAACGTAGTCTTTAACAGTCAATTATGTCTCTCAGTCTTTCCAGAGGCTTGTGGGTAATAGGGGATGTGATACACCCATTCGATGCCATGTTTCTTTGCCCAGGAGTTTATAAGGTTATTTCGGAAATGAGTCCCATTGTCTGATTCAATTCTTTCTGGAGTACCATGCTGCCACAAAATTTATCTTTCAAGGCCTAAGATGGTGTTTTGGGCAGTGGCATGGTTTACAGGGTATGTTTCTAGCCACCCAGTAGCTGTTTCCACCATGGTGAGTATATAGCACTTGCCTTGGCGTGTTCATGGCAGTGGTCCAATATAGTCAATTTGCCAGGACTCACCATATCAAAACTCCAGCCACCACCCTCTATTCCAGGGAGATTTTACTCATGTGGCTCGCTTGACTGCAGTGCATGTTTCACATTCATGAATGACCTGTGTGATGGTGTCCATGGTCAAGTCCACCCCTCGATCACGAGCCCATCTGTATGTTGCATCTCTCCCTAGGTGTCCTGATGTTTCATGGGCCCATTGAGCTACAAATAGCTCATTCTTACACTCCCAGTCCAGGTCCACCTTGTCACCGAAATCGGAAATCAAACCTCTTAACACCAATGTAGTACTAAGAAGAAGGCACTCCTTTATTTGCAGCGCTGGGTGCTCAGTGGAATCTCCACAAATCAAGCACAACTATGCAAATTTCACCATTACATTTATACACAAAAATTACAAGGTCATACACTACCAGTTACAATGATTGGTTAGTAATTTGCATATAATTATAATATCTGCTTTGTCATCCTCTTCTGTTACTACGCTTGTGCAGAGGAAGGGTCTTCACCTGGGCAAGGGTCTTCTTGACCTGTGGGTGTGTTTTTTAGTATTATAATGAAGGTAGTTCACTTCAGGACACCTTAAAAGTAAGTTTTGTTGCCAAGTTGGAAGGCTGGATATCTGCCTTGCCAAGTTGTCCAATAACTCATCCTATGCAGAATAGAACCTAGGTGCTCTGGTTATGGTCTAAAGAGTAAGGACTAAGGTTATTATGGTCTATAGAATAGGGACTTCAAGTAACACAGTCTCGGATAACAAGCAGCATAGCAACTCATACATCATTGGTTAATAAGTGCTAACATAATGCTAACATGGAGGTTAACTCTTTAAAAATCAGGATGTTCCTAAAGCTGTTTCACAAACAAACACAAAATATAGAAATTCAGAAAAACTTTAAGACAATCTGCAACAACCTGAGATATTTCAATATTGGCAGCCTTGTCTACCTGTTCATTGCGTCAATGTTCTTCAGCGGCACAGCTTTGGGCATATGAGCATCTACATGACATACCTTTAAACCCATGTTTTTTACCTGGGCAGTGATGTTCTGCCACAATGCAGCAGCCCAGGTGGGTTTGCCCCTGCGCTGCCAATTGGTCTTCTTCCATTGTTGTAGCCACCCCCATGGGGCATTAGCCACCATCCAAGAGTCTATATAGATATAGAGTACTGGACACATTTCTTATTCAGCAATGTCTAGGGCTAGTTGGATGGCTTTCACTTCTGCAAACTGACTTCACTCCCCTTCTCATTCAGTGGCTTCAATGACTTGTTGTGTGGGACTCCACACAGCAGCTTTCAACTTTCAATGGTTTCCTACCACACAACAGGATCCATCAGTAAACAAAGCATAATGCCTTTTATCTTCTGATAACTCATTATATGATGGTGCCTCTTAGGCATGAGCCACTTCCTCAGGTAATTATGCAAAATCTCTGCCTTCTGGCCCATCCATGAGTTCTTCCAAACTTCCTGAGCGGTTGGGTTTCCCCAGTTGAGCTCATTGTGTAATCGATGCTACTCACTTACTCCATGTAGCACTATTTGCGTGATGTGTAGAGGGAATGTTTCCTTTGAACATCCAGTGTAGCACAGGCAAGTGAGGTGCCAAAAGGAGATGTTCTTCTGTACCAACAATTCTGAAGCAGCTCAAATCCCCTCATATGCTGCTAATATCTCTTTTTCAGTTGAGGTGTATTGGGATTCTGATCCTCAATACTCCCGGCTCCAAAACCCTCATGGTTCACCTTGGGTTTCTCCTGATGTTTTCTGCCAGAGGCTCCAGGTGAGACCATGCTCCCCAGCTGCAGTGTAGAGTACATTCTGAGCAGATGGTCCTGTCCAGACAGGCCCAAGAGCTACCGCATGAGCCGTTTCCTGTTTGATGTGCTCAAAGACTTGTTGTTGCTCAGGACCCCACTCCAAACAGTTCTTCTTTCGGATAACTCAATAGAGAGGGCTCACAAGCTGACTATAACCTGGAGTATGCATTCTTCAGAACACCACAAGGCCTAGGAAAGCTTGTGTTTCCTTCTTGTTAGCTGGTGGAGACATAGTTGCTATCTTGTTGGTCACATCCATAGGCACATGATGAGGTCCATCCTGCCATTTTATTCCCAAGAGCTGAATCTCCTGTGCAGGTCCCTTGACCTTGCTTCTTTTCATAGCAAAACCAGCTTTCAGAAGAATCTGAATTATTCTTTTTTTCCTTCTCAAACACTTCTTCGGCCTTGCTGCACCACACGATGTTGTCATCAATGTATTGTAGAGGTTCAGAGGCATCACTCTTTTCCAGTGTGGTTTGGATTAGTCCATGACAAAAAAAAATAGAAAATTGATTCCAGGTCTATTGGACATTGATTCCAGGTCTATTGGACACTCCTCCACATAAGAGCAAACTGTGTCCTGCACTCTGCTGCCAAAGGGATTGAGAAAAACACATTGGCAATGTCAATTGTAGCATACCACTGGGCTGTCTTTGACTCCAGTTCATATCGGAGCTTTAACATGTCTGGTACAGCAGCACTCAGTGGTGATGACTTTGTTCTGGCCACGATAGTCTACTGTTAACCTCTACCCTCCATCAGACTTTTGTGCTGGCCATATGGGATTATTAAATGGTGAGTAAGTCTTGCTGATCACTCCTCGGCTCTGCAGTTGATGAATCATCTCACCAATTGGAGCCAGGGAGTCTCGGTTTGTGCAATATTGCTGCTGGTGCACCATCCTGGTAGCAATTGGCACCTGCTGTTCTTCAACTTGCAGCAGTTCCACAATGAAGGGATCTTCTGAGAGGCCAGGCAGGGTAGATGATAGCTGTTTGATCTTCTCTGTATTCACAGTGGCTACACCAAAAGCCCATCGGTACCCCTTTGGGTCCTTGAAGTACCCTCTCCTGAGGTTGTCTATGCCAAGGATACAAGGGCCCTCTGGGCCGGTCACAATGTGGTGCTTTTCCCGCTTGTCCCCTGTTAAGCTCACCTCAGGCTCCAATACGGACAATTCTTGGCATCCCCCATCACTCCACAGATCCAGATGGGTTCTGTGCCCCTATAACCTGATGGCACCAGCGTACACTGTGCACCAGTGTCTACCAAAGCCTTATACTTCTGTGGGTCTGATGTGCCAGGCCATCGAATCCACACAGTCCAGTATACCTGGTCATCCCTTTCCTCCTCCTGGCCGAAGGCAGGGACCCTCTATTCCTGTTCCTGGTCAGAGTATTCACTGTCTGACCCTTGCAGTGCCAGACCAGAAGTCCCCTCACCAGGATCAAGGGAGGTGATTTCAGTTCTTCTGTTTGGGAGAACACTGATTGCCATCTTGTGTCTCTACAGCCACTATGCTGACAGCCTTCTTGGGTGACCCCTTCTTAACAGCTGTCTTCCCTCTCAGTTCATGTACACGGGCTTCCAGCTTGAAGGTGGGTTCACCATCCCACTTCCTCATGTCCTCCCCCTGGTCACTCAGGAAGAACCACAGTGAACCATGTGGCATGTACTTGGGGCTCCCTTTCCCTCTGGCTGGGCAGGAGAAGACTGATTTCTTGGGGTGCCCCTGACAGACAAGGTGCTTGCCCGTAGGGATAAGGGAGTACAGAGATTTTCTTCAAAGTTTTGGAGCCAAGAAGACACTATCTCGACAGGTGGTTTATCCATATCCAGGCAATACATCGTTGCCAAGCTGTTAGAATATGATGCTGGGGCACTTTGAATCACCTTCCTCCACATGACCTGTGTGCACAGGACATCCTCTAGATTTTTGGAGACATCATCATCATCTAGATCACTGTAGATGACTTCCAGTACCGCTAGTTCTCTCAGGTACTGGATGCCTTCCTCAGTGGTAGTCCACTTTCCTTGGTAATTCACAAGATCTTCCTTGAATGGATATCTCACCCTCACTCTTGAGAAGAGCCATCTCCAGAGACTGAATATTGCTGTCTCTTTTTCCAATGCCTCTCTCAGTTCCCTGGTTTCTAGCAAGGGATCCCAGCTGTTGGGCTTCCTTGCCTTCCAATTGCTGACTGTCAGACCCCTTATCCCAGCATCAGAGCAGCCAGACAGCAATCCACTCACCCTGGCTGCTGGCTGTAATCTTTCCGCATGTCTTGAAGTTCTTTTGAGGTCAAGGACTGGGTAGTTTCTACTTCTTGTCTAAATTCTCTCACTCCTTCCTCCAATTTCTTTGTCAAAGGACCAGTCCCTTGATCAAAGCTTTCCTCTTCTTCCTGCTCCCTTATTAATCAATATGGTCCTGTTGTTCTTCTTGTCCACCATTTCTTTTTCAGTCCCGGGGCAATTACTCTAGTTGTTGTTGGTTGTGTCCCTATCTCAATCATGGTATCCTCAGATGCAGTTTGGGTCCCTGCCTTAACCATAGTCCTCTGAGAGTACTGAACTGTGACTCAATAGGCCCAGGCCAGGCCCCAGGACAGTGCTAGAAGCTGCTGGTTTTCATTGGGGTAGGCAAGGCACCCTTCTATCAGGTGATGTGTCAGTGTGCCAGGGTTGCTTGCCTGTTCAGGTGTAAAGTTCCAGTCTATGGGAGGTGATAACTGTCCTAGGAATCTGCCCAAATCCTTCCACACACCCTGCCACCCTGGGACCGGCCACCTCAGGGCACATTTCAGTATTGCCTCACTCAAAAGTTGTCTTGTCTTACACCAGGAAGAGACCAAATTCCACAAAACCCATAATATGCCAACAGAATTAATTAACAGTATTAAACAGCTCACATAAGGGTGAGCCTGCATAACAAAACCATCTACATCAATCCTGGATGGGAAGAGGGAGTTGTATTCCCTCATCTTCCCCACAAGATAGCTCCCCCAGCACAGCAAGACCATCAATGCCAGGGCAAAGCACATAGCCGTTATTTCTATTGACACATTCCCAAGCTTAGCAAAATAGAGATAAACAGTTCAGCCAACAAAGTCCGTGACCCACACAGGAGCTTGCCACTTAATAACTACTATAGCTATAGCACACATAATATAAAACTGCTGTTGTCTTGATCCCCACGTTGAGCGCCATAAAGGACTATGGTGGGTTGACCTTTGTCACCAAAACTGGTATTAAGAAAACTCCTTAACACCGATGTAGCATTAAGAAGCAGTCATTCCTTTATTGCAGTGCTGGATGCACGAGGATTGCTCCACCCAATGTGCATGCTGTATGTTTAATTCAAACAAAATTATATAGTCCACACTTATGTTTATGCATTACATTTCTCAGAAAAATCATACATATTCATTCAATAGGTGGTACTATGTTAATTAAGCATTGTGTATGCTCCTTACCGGTATCTTGGAGTCTTCTAAGGGGTCTCAAACAATAGCTGAGCCTATAGTTACAGCTGATTGATCATCGAACTTTCATTTACTTCCCTTATATGGAAAGTACAAGGAGAGCCCAAGTTCATTAATTACCTATACAACAGTCTCCTCAGCTACTGTACAGTCTCCTCAGAAACTGTAAGTTTTAAATTATTCTTTCCCTCTTGGCATAAAATTACACAACCAGGGTTGGTAAGCGTCTCTCCATAGTGATTACACTTAAACAAACAATATAGTTACAAAGCTAAAACTGACTATATTACATGGTAACACTTTGGCTGGATGCTTGGCTCTATCACTCCCCTTCTCAGCAGAAAAGGGGGGGAGAAAATAAGATGGAAAAAACCCCGCTTGTGGATCAAGATAAAGGCAGTTTAATGAAGCAATAGCAAAAGTCACATGTGCAGAAGTGAAGGAAAACCAAAAGATGTTATTCTCTACTTCCCATCAGCAGGTGATGCTCAGCCACTTCCCAGGAAGCAGGGCTTCAGTAAGCATAGTGGTTGCTCCAGAAGACAAATGTCATAAATAACAAATGCCCCACAACCCCTTTCCTCCTGCTTTGTCTTAGCTTTTATTGCTGAGCAGATGTCACATAGTATGGAATATCCCTTTGGTCACTTTGGGTCAGCTGTCCTGGATATGTCCACTCCCAAGATCTTGTCCACCTACAGCCTACTGGCGAGAAGGGGGAATGTTGGAGAGACAGCCTTGATGCTGTGTGAGCACTGCTCAGCAGTAGCCAAAACACTGGTGTGTTATCACCACCTTTCTAGCTACCACTACAAGCACAACACTATGAGGGCTGCTATGTGGCTCAGCTAGACCCAATGCAATGAACAATCCTGATTTGATGATATTGCAAGGTAGTGTTAACAGGCACAGAAGGAACAAATAGTCTCTCAGGTGGATTGTCCTGGTTTCAGCTGAGATAGAGTTAATTTTCTTCTTAGTAGCTGGTGCAGTGCTGTGTTTTGGATTTGATGTAAGAACAATGCTGACAGAACGCTGATGTTTTTGGTTGTTGCTGGGTAATGTTTATACTATGTCAAGGACTTTTCAGCTTGGAGAGGGCTGGAGGGGCATGGGAAATTGGGAGGGGACACAGCCAGGACAGCTAACCTGAACCAGCCAAAGGGATATTCCATACCATATGACGTCATGCTGAGAATATAAGCTGGGGGGAGGAAGGGGGGATGTTTGGTATTATGGCATTTATCTTCCCAAGTAGCTATTACACGTGATGGAGTCATGCTTTCTTGGAGATGGCTGAACACCTGCCTGCCCATAGGAAGTAGTGAATTAATTCCTTGTTTTGCTTTGCTTGTGTGTGCGGCTTTTGCTTTACCTATTAAACTGTCTTTATCTCAACCCACAAGTTTTCTCACGTTTACTCTTCCAATTCTCTCCCCATCCCACTGAGAGGAGTGAGCAAGCAGCTGCTGGGGTTAAACCATGAGAGTGATGCATTAATATACATAAATTTCTAGACCAACAAGAAATTTTACTGTAAATGCTAGCAAAACAGTGCAAGATACATGAAAATTAAGAAGAAAATCCATGCCTTGTATCCTTTATTAGAATGGTACAAGCATGCTACTTATAGGCAAGTGTGAGAACTTTTAACATAATAAGAAACAGAATATAACAGCAAATGTCATATCAGAACTTCCTATAATTACATTCATGGTGACACAAAAATATGTGAGGCTCCTCTGGAATTTTCTATGTCTACATTAGGTCCCTTTTATATGCTTTATGTAATATCTATGTACTAGTGTTTTCAGGTATGGGAAAAATGTGTGGCCTGCAAATGACATCCAGAGGGAACACTAACTCATCTACAGTCTGAATTCTTTATAAACCATGCTGTTTTGCCAGAAATGTCTCATCTTCTTAACAAGCATAGGATTGTGGCTGAGAACAAAACTGACTTATCTGCCTTCTAAAAAAAAATTGCTACAGACTCCTCACTTATCTATTTATGATTGTGTTTGATGTGATAAACAGTCCACTAGCATGTCAGAATGTGCAACAAGTCAGCTGGCTCTCAGAAGATTACTTTATATATACAAAGTGATATAATGAAGTTGAGTAGAATGAAAATTGTGAGCCTCCAGGAACCATTTAATAACTAATTATTACAATGTGTCCATGTGACACTTATTAATCTGGTGCTTTCATCATTTAGCTTGCTTCCTTGCAAGTCTGCAGTGTTTGTTTATTTTTCTTCTGATAACTCTTCTCATATAAAACTCATGGGATAAAGCTCATTAAGGAAGATACTCTCTTCCTGTTCATGTTTGACTTCAAGTGATCACAGATACTTGAGACTCCAAACTAGTGTCTCCTGTCTCCACATCACTTCTTTATAGTGTGGCTGGAGTGAATTCATACTGCAACTTTCTCCCTCTGCATTTGATAGAACTTGTAACAATTGCATGGAAACATTTTCCTAAAGGATCTCTAGAGTGTATCAGGATAACAATGGCTTAAAATATACTGCTGCTCAGGATGATTAATGCATGTCCCCCAGTCCCTAAAGATCTTTTTTCCCTCTTGTCCATTCATATAGCCATATCTTAGACTGCTTCTCTCGGTAACAGCAGCGATCCAATAGATTGCTGTTTCATTTTCCCACCCATTGCAGTTAGATCAGATTCCAGCTTCTGAAATTTTCCATAAGCTGCTGAAGCTATATCCTAAAATAAGGAAATTGCGGGGTTATTAGTTCAGTCCTTGGTCAGTTTGAAATGTTTCTTTCTCTAGTAACTTGTATATCTTTATCTCCTCAAAAAGCATTTATGGGTATCTGAGCATAAAGGAGTATTCCTAATTTAAAAAAATATATAAATTTGAACTGAGCCTAAAGAAACTTGACCTCCCAGTTTATTACTGCACTCCAGTTCATACCTTTCAATATCAATTTTGAATATTATGGTGTATTCCATATACAAAGGATATCTTCTGTCTAAATTTTTTCATGGCTCACATAGTGAGCTAATCACAATTCTATTATCTTACTGTGACTTTAATATGACAAATTTTCTGACAACATTGAATTTACATGATATTTACATCAAACAAAGGAATTGGAAACCAGCCTTCAGCAAGGATCTCATTTTATTATGGCAGAACATTTTTGTATAATATTATTGGTGTTGGCAACAGGAAGAATATAAAAAAGCAAAGAAAAAAGCAAAGAAAACAACAGTTAGTGTATTCTTGGTCATGTAGCTGTGGTTTGATAGCTCAGGCCATGTTTGTTATTTATTATACAAGTCTTTTTTACAGAATGTGGTGTTATAACTGGTTTTCAGTATTATTTTCTTTGTCCATTTCAGCTTTGTTAAATATGTCTCTTTACCATCTCTGAAAATGCTGGACTCCAAAAACTGTAGTAATTATTTTTACTTCATGTGATCAAAACATTTTTGTTGCCACTGTGAAATCTGTAGAACAGGAAGGAAAATGTGCTCCTTCGAGAGGTAGGGAAGGGCTGGGACACCAGACAATCTATTTTTTTAAAAAACTGCATACAATCAGTTTTATTTTCACCTACTCCCTTTTCAAGTATCCCTGAATCAGCTGATGTTACAGTCCTAAAAAACATCCACAGTGTGGTGCCCTACATATGACAAATGAAGATTTTCCTGAACTGCAGCAGATTCTTTCATTTGAATTTCAGTCAGGACCATTCATGGTTATTAAAGCACTTTGGTAAAGGAAAAAAGAAGCAAAACTACAGATGTCTGTAATTTGTATTTACATTTGAGGATGACTAAAGGTCCAAGATCAGTCTGCAACTCAATAAGAAGTTAAGTAAATATGCAGTCACGGAAAAAAAAATTCTACACTGGGGAAAAGATTCCTTTGGTTCTTTTCATAAGAATTGCTAGATGGCAACTTTAATTTTTACAAGAACTTTGTTACAAACTTTGTGCTCAACTTTTTTAGTTTATCCTGTCAAGCAGGAAGTACAACTATGTACACCATGAGAGGAACATTTCTGTTTGTATGACAAATGTCACTTGAAAATGAGCTTTGCTTTAAATTTAGAACACTGTAAACACATCAGGAGAAACTAGTTTTGATAATTTGCCAAATATTGCACAAGTATTTAGACTAATAAATAGTCTTATATAACAGAAAGTGTACTGTATATTTTATGTGTTCCCACAGTTTTTAATAGAAAGTCTCATCCCTTCTGTTTCACAGATGTTTCTGAAGAATGAAAAAAAAACCCACTTGATAAAATAGTATATATTATTATCAAAAAGCATTTCAATCATCAGCTAAAGATTTAGGAAACATTAATGCAATATAAATAGGAGTACATTTTAATCAGAGGATTCTGCTCACTGATTAGCCCTTCAGATCCCAGCTAAAGTTATGTCTTACTGAATAAAATATGATGCATAGTTAAAAGATAATCATAGGACCTAACATCTCATTATTTTAATTGTTTAATTTACACAGTAAGGCATATTCAAGCTGGTAGCCAAACCAACTTGTCTCATTTCCTACAGCATCATTAAAGCATGCGGATCAGACCTAAGAATATACAATGTACCAAATGTTCTGTCTCACACTGTCCTTACCAAGACTATAGTATGCACAGAGCACTTGGTTTGTTTTGTAAATTTGTGCTAGACTCTCCCTTTTGTATCCAAAATGTCACAGGAAGGAAGCAAGCCCAAACAACCTCCATGTCTTTAAGGCACATATAAGCTCTCTTATTATAGAATCATAGGATCATTTAGGTTGGAAAAGACCTTTAAGATCATCAAGTCCAACTGTCAACCCAGGACTGCCAAGTCCATCACTAAACCATGTCCCTAAGCACTGCATCTACGCATTTTTTAAACACCTAGAGGGATGGTGATTCCACCACCTCCCTGGGCAGACTGTTCCAATGCTTGACCACCCTTTCAGTGAAGAAATTTTTCCTAATATCCGATCTAAACCTCCCCTGGCATAACTTGAGGCCATTTTCTCTTGTCCTGTCACTTCTTATATGGAAGAAGAGACCAACCCCCACCTGCCTACAACCTCCTTTCAGGTAGTTGTAGAGAGCACTAAGGTCGCCCCTGAGTCTCCTCTTCTCCAGATTAAACAACCCCAGTTAGTTATGTTCCCTTACCATCCCACTCAAAGGGCTCATAACAGCATGGAACAAGCAAAAATAGTTCCAAACATAGGAATAATATTTGTAGTATTAGCTCTTCAAATAAATTGGGGGGAAGGAACATTACATCAGAGTATGCATTTATGAATTTGAGTTATCTTATTTATCTTTATTTGAGTTTACAGGAGAAAGATTGTTCTGTGGTTGACAGAGGTGATGGACTGAATTCTGCAGAAATATGGTGTGGCCTTGGGGAAGGTACAGAACAGTATGCAGACTGCTCAACAAGTTCTTGGAATGAGTTGGTAATATTTTTTGATGCAGACAGTGAAGTATGCAAGTAGTGAAAGAACTAATCAATGAGGTTGAGAATGTGAGAGTGCAAAGTAAAATGGAGTGACCATGAAATGGCAGAGCTAATAATTTTTAAATAGAGGAGAAAAGTAAAATAAAAATAGCAGTCTCAAATAAATGTAGATAGAGATCGGGAAGACAAATCAAAGGGGTAAAAGGTTAAGAAGAACTGGCAAAGAAATTATACTAAGGACACAAAGTAGAAGATGGGGAATGTAGAAAGAGAACAATTTGCTTAATCATTGGCAATAAACAGAATCATAGAATCGTAGAATGGTTTGGGTTGGAAGGGACCTTAAAGATCATCTAGTTCCAATCCCCTGCCATGGGCAGGGACACCTTCCACTAGACCAGGTTGCTCAAAGCCCCATCCAACCTGGCCTTGAACACTTCCAGGGATGGGGCATCCACAACTTTTCTGAGCAACCTGTTCCAGTGTCTTATCACCCTCACAGTAAAGAATTGCTTCCTAATATCTAATCTAAATCTACCCTCTTTCAGTTTAAAACTGTTACCCCTTGTCCTATTGCTACAGGTCCTACTAAAAAGTCTGTCTCCAGCTTTCTTATAGGCCCCCTTTAGGTAATGGAAGGCTTCAATAAGGTCTCCCTGGAGCCTTCTCTTCTCCAGGCTGAACAACCCAAACTCTCTCAGCCTGTCTTCATAGGAGAGGTGTTCCAGACCTCTGATCATTTTTGTGGGCCTCCTCTGGACTTTTTCTAACAGGTCCATGTCCTTTTTATGTTGGAGGCTCCAGGCTGAACGCAATACTCTAGGTGGGGTCTTAACAGAGTGGAGTACAGGGGGAGAATCCCCTCCCTTAACATGCTGGCCATGCTTCTTTTGATGCAGCCCAGCATTTGGTTGGCTTTCTGGGCTGCAAGCGCATATTGTTGGACTGTGTTGAGCTTTTTGTCCACCAGCACCCCCAAGTCCTTCTCTGCGGCGAATGAAGAGACGGGACGCAGCTTGATGCAAGCAAATGTCGATTTATTGTACAGAAGCACGCGTTTTTATACACTTTCAGAAGCTGCGTGTTTTAAACTAATTGGTTCTTGAAGCTAAGCATTGCATACTAGGCAATCCCTGATTGGTGGTTAACTACCAGCAATTAACCACAAGGTGTTACCTTTCCTTGGCGCCATCCGTCTCCCACTCCCCCGTGCTCTGCAGACATGCCCCATCATGTTAATTGTTGTCTAGACAAGCTCGAGCACATTCCCCTCAGCTAACTGATTGCCATGCATGGTCCTAGTTTCCAGCCCGCTCCTGCACTTCTCCTCAGGGCTGCTCTCAAACCATTCTCCACCCAGCCCATATTGATACTGAGGGTTGTCCCAACCCAGGTACAGGACCTTGCACTTGGCCTTGTTGAACTTCATAAGGTTCACATGGGCCCACCTCTCAAGCTTGTCCAGGTCCCTTTGGACAGCATCCCTTCCCTCCAGCGTGTCTACTGCACCCCTCAGCTTGGTGTCATTGGCAAACTTGCTGAGGGTGCACTTGACCCTGCTGTCCATGTAACCAACAAAAAGATGTTGAACAGCATTGGTCCCAGTATGGACCCCTGAGGAATGCCACTCATCACCGGTCTCCACGTAAGCAAAGCGTACAGAAAGATAGTGGAAACGGTTCAGTTATATAAGCACATATAAAGAAAGTCTGAAGTAGAAAATGAGCTATAGATGTCAGTAACAAGAAATCATCCTATAAGCTTATGAGCAGCATGATACTGAGAAGGGAATTGTTGCTCTACTACAGAAGAGAAAGAAGCTAATGACAGACAATGCAGAGAAAGCTGAAGGGTTTAATGCTTTTTTTTGGATTGGTGTTTTCTAATAGAAGTTAATGCAAGTAAGTACATGGCCAAGACAGTACCTATGTAGGATAGAATAATATTAAGTGAACTGGATGCTTTCAAGTCAACCAAAGATTTTTATCATTGGACTCCCACAAATTGTCCTGTAAGATTTTTGCTTAAACAAACACCTAAAGCTGTCTCAGACACTGGAGTAGTTGAGAACCTCTTGAGAACTGGGGTGATGCTCTGGAAAAGAAGCTTCTTTGCTTCTTTTAAAAAGGGGAGGGGAGAAAACCTGAAAATATATAGCTCAGTTTGATTTTTTAAAAAATTCTGAAATAAATAATCAAACACACTATTTGTAAACACTTTAGAGTTAGCAAAGAAACACCTGTTATATATCTTAAAGTACTACTGTAAGGCTTTTCTGTGTCACATGATGGATACTATGGAAGTCTGATCAAGATGAAATCACCATAATGGGGATGCAGAAGTAGTAGTATGACGATGTCTTGTTGTAATGGTTTTGGCTGGGATACAGTTAAATTTCTTTTAGTATGCTAGTATGGAGCTATGTTTTGGATTTGTGCTGCAGTGTTGATAATACAGGGATGTTTTAGTTATTGCTGAGCAGTGCTTACACAGCATCAAGGTCTTTTCTGCTCCTTACACTGCCCCATGAGTAGGCTGGGGGTGCACAAGAAGTTGGGAGGGGATGCATCTGGGACAGCTGACCCCAACTGACCAGCAGGATATTCCATACCATATGATGTCATGCTCAGCAATAAAATTGGGGAGTGGAGATTGGCAGGGGCTGCCATTGCTCAGGGACTGGCTGGGCATTGGTCAGTGAGTTGTTTTCTTTTGCACCACTTGTTTTTCTTGAGTTTTATTTTCCTCTCTCTTTGCTTGTTGGTGGCTTTTATTTTCTTACAAATATATTTATTAATTATTAAGCTGTCTTTATCTCAACCCACAAGTTTTCTCACTTTTATCCTTCTGATTCTCCCCTCATCCCACTGGGGGAGGGAGTGAGAAAGCAGCTGTGTGGTGCTTAGTTGCTGGCAAGGGTTAAATCATAACACTTGTGAAGAGTTAGGAGTTATTTATTATAAAACAAACACTAAATCAAGTGGGATTTTATGGGACTCTCTTCTTAGGTCCATTCTGTTTAATATTTTCATTAAACGTGAAAATGTAATAATGCATTTATTAAATTTGCAGACAATGTGAAGCTGAGAGGGACTGTCTGTAAAGTGGAAGACAGGTTTAAAATTCAAAATTATGATGGCAAAACTGGAGAAATGATCTAGAAGCAAATGGGATAATATTCACTAGCAAACCACTATATTTAGACAAGAATGTTCAATTGCACAAATGCAGCATGAGCCGCAACTGGCTCAGGACAGGCCTCCATGGAGGGGACCTGTGGCTTATAATGGATTGCAAGCTGATCATGGGTCAACAAGTTCATGCTGTTGAAAAAAAGCATATTGGAATGTATAAACAGTAATACAGCTTACAAGATACACATAGCAATTCTTCTGCATTATGAGGTTTTTAGACATTTCCAGTTTTGGGCACCACATTCAAGAAGAAAAACATTAAGCAAAATCCAACCAATGGTAGAGAATCCAGAATAGAGCCATGAGAAGGAGGTCATCAAATGCGGGACCTACAGGAAAGAATGGGAAAAAATGAGGTTGATTAACCTAAATAAAAAAGAGAAGACTGAGGAAGAGAACAGGTAAGAATCTTCAAGTACATAAAGCATTACTGCAAAGAATAAGGTAATTATTTATTGTCGGTATTCAGGATGGATAAGATGAGAAATAATAGGCTTAAACAACAGCAAGAAAAAATAGGATTGGACATTTAGGAAACCTCACAAAAAGGATGGAAAAGCACTAGACTAAATCGCTTGTGGAGTCTACGAAGTCTCCATTGCTGGAAATTTTTAAGAACAGCTTAGATGAGGATCTGTCAGGATGTTATTTTCCTGGGAGAGGGGATAAATAGCTCCATCCCTTGAAGATCCTTTAGACCTGCTTTTGTGCAGTTCTGTAATCTGGTCTGCCCCAATTGCTCATCTGCTTAACAGAACTTTCGTGCCTTAGAAATCATTGTGTATGAAATTGATATTTGTCATGCACTTGGGAATAATGCTGATCAGATTGGTGTCTGAGTACAAAGAATCAACGTTTAGGTAAATGTCAAGGAATTAATGGTCTTATCTACAGCTATACAAACCATGTGTTCTTTATTTCCCTACTTAGAGGTCTGAAACATCATAGGCTCAGCTGTATGTGGATTTGCTCATACCAATAATATAGCAGATTGGAGATGATGGAGATCTGATTTACTGGTATGTAGACTAGGGAGTTATTCTCATACTTCTTACTAAGAGGGGGTAGGAGAGCTGTATTGAAGTTTACAGTCTGGCTTTTATTAGGTGTTAGTTGCATCTCTATAGTTGCAACTCAGAACTTACAGAGTGAAGTTTAATATAATTGGATGACATTTTCTTATTCTAACATATAAAAATGCATATGTGGATTTTGTGATTTATTCTGGATCTGCCTTCAGCCACTATTGAAAACTTACTGATTCCTAATACATTAAAAAGTCAGGTAGTGTTTTAGCTATCTCTGCTCCTGGAATGCTTTTTGAATTGTGGTTCTATTTAAGAAATATGTGTCTATTATAATGACACTTTTTGAAGTGATTCTTTAACTTCTAAATTATTTTAATTATCTTTGAGTTGCTATCAGATCTTGACACAAATGCTATCAGATCTGATTCCTAGCTAATTAAAGACTTTAAGACCTCATCAATAACTTATTGAAATCTCAATTTATTACTACTATTACTTTATTTTAAAGCACTAAAAATAATATTGGTAAGAAGACCCCTTTCTATCTTGAAATAGAATTATTTCATTGGATCAAAATTTGTATACATATCTAACTAGGAACTTGATTTACTTCAAACATGCAGATAAAAAGAAAACTTATTACATATCTAAGTGTTATTTCACATCTGTAATGTGAAAAAGCTGTATAATCCAACAAAAAGGTTTTTGAAAATTTTTAACTAGGCTATAGTAGTAAAAAAATTATGAGTTACTTTTGGAAAGTGTAGGAAGAAAAGAAAGTTCTAATTCCTTTGAGTAGATAATTTTTCTGAGCCCATTTCCTTACTTGGATTTCAGAGAAGGAATCACAGATACTACAGCTGGAAAAATCCAGTTAAGTCACGTCTACCATCAGTGCAGAATCTGTTCTTCAATATTTTTCCAGGCTAATTTAAAAACTCTCAAATTATTTATTTTCAGTTCATCCTATGGGAAATACTCACTGGGAAGCTTTTGCCACTCATTCCCAGTTAGGCTTGCCTCAGCCTCTGTCCTGGTTTCAGATGGGATTGATACAAAGATCAGCAGCATCCAAACCCCCTTGACTTCTAACTTTCCTCACTGAAGTGGGAAGCTAGGTGCGGCTGGGTGAGTCCAATATAATAAAACTCAATAACAGCACACTGTTGTTAAGCAAGGCATTCTTTATTGCAGCACTGGTGATAGTTCCACCATAAGTGCTCCAACAATCTGGCAAACTTTCAGAGACTATATACCATAAAGTTATACATATTAACAAGATTCCTGAAAACTAGTTTACATAAACATGAGATTTAAATGTCTGATCTGCATGCACAGTCATCTTCTCTGGTGATCTCCGGGTGGTCGTCGGGGTCTTCAGATGAAGGCTTGTAGTCTTCTGCACTACATCCCCTGATTGGCCTTTACTTCTGTGCAAACTCAGTTCTGTAGACCATGTCCTCCTAAGCTGTTGTCTTTCTCTTGTAACTTTCTTCCTGCACATCTGTTATCCAAGCACCTCCTTGTCTCACACCCATCAGGAGACTCTTTTGTTCAGTTAAGTATCTAAGGTACTTACTATATCTTCCTTGTTCTCGGGGCCTTAACCCTTTCAGGATAGAGTTAATTTTCTTCCTACTAGCTGGTACAGTGCTGTTTTGGATTTAGGATGAGAATAATGTTGATAACACACTGATGTTTTAGTTGTTCCTAAGTAGTGCTTACTCTAAATTAAGGACTTTTCAGTTTCCCATGCTCTGCCAGAGAGCAGGTGCACAAGAAGCCAAGAAGGAGCAGAGCCAGGACAGCTGACCCAAACTAGTCAAAGGGATATTCCATACCATAGAATGTCATGGTCAGTATATAAACTGGGGGAAGCTGGCTAGGGCCTGCTGATTGCTGCTCAAGGACTGGCTGTGTGGTGACGCAAGTCGAGGGGAACTGAAAAAAAGCACTATGTCTGCGTGGCTGGGTTCGGACAAAAATGGCCTTTATTGTTTATACAAACTATTTATATATCTTAGACAGTACAGGTGTTAGTCCCTGATAGGTTTTTGTGTCCTTCTTCTCGCTTGCTATTTGCTGTTGCTGTAGGTGCCCGTATGCTGCGGTTCTAAGTTCCGATTCTTCACATCCTGTTTACATACCTTACAATTTGTGGCTGTCTTAAAGGTACACGGCTAAGTCTTTGAAGTCAACTAACCTGTCTGCAGATCCCAACAATTCCCCCTTTTTGTTTTTGAACAGCTAGTACCAGGTTTGTCATGTTCTGCAGGGCCCTTGCAAACATGACGCCAACCAAGGCAATAGCAAACAAACAATACTGCCAATTGAGTGAATAGATGCCAAAAAGGCTGACATTTTATCATATTTTGGTAATATGTTGCTGCAATGGGGCGCCTAAAATCCACGCAGCACATACCATCAAAATCCTCACAGCCATGTTCTTGAGCCAACAACAAAAACCCAATAGTTGCTTTGTTTTGTATGTAATGCTGGCAAATTTGACTCACATTCTTGACTGCCTAACAAACAAGGTGATTTAACTTTTAATGTTTTCCCTGCTGTTACTTCGAATAAGAGAAGAACCACTGCAATACGTTCCCATCAGTTCCATAAATCAACTACATCATTACATGCTTCATCCAAAGTTATATTGCGTTTAAGCGCATTATGCTTATCAACATGTTCACGTGTTGATTTATGTGGGTGTCATGGTCCCATCATAGCCTCCTATTACATTAGCATGTACACAAAGACAACTATCGACATTCAAAGTGCAAACAATATTGACTTCTTTTGGGTTAACATTATACAGAGGTAATCAGTTATCGAAAATATCAAGACTTTCAGTAAGATTCTTCATTCCCCACATACATTCACTTTTTTGCAACAATGTCTGCAAGTCAGTTTCAAGGAAGGGCACACCAAACAAGGACTGGTTCAGTAAGGAGGCCACACATTAGTTGTTGGGTTGACTGGCGGCAGCAGCGCTCCCACGATCCGGCACGCTAAGCTCAGGCCGCACACAGCGAGCAGGTGTCCATTGAGGACCTTCATCTGTACAAACACAAGCATAACCTCTCCCCCAAGTTAACAATTCATACAGTCCTGACCAATACCCGGTATGAGGGTCTTTCATGCGTACTAAGACACCTTCATGCTTTTACTGTTTGTCACCAATTGACACAAAATGTCGCACAATGGGAGGCACCACATGGTCGGCAGAGATTTCCAGAAAGTTCAAAACATAACATGCTTTCTCTAATTGTGCCTCTGGGGTCATTCCCTTCATTCCCTTTTTTTTTTTTTTTTTTTTTTTTAAGTTAGTGCAACTTTATTAATAGACTCACACCAATTCATACCCCCAGGTAAAAATACACACGTTACACAGGCTTTGTTATGTAAAAGGTGATAGGTTAAAACTACTCGTTCACACGCTTCCATCTCATCCTAGTTTCTACTCATACTCCCTTAAAGTTATTTAACACTTTGCTGCAGGATCTCAGCTGCACATCATTCAAAGCAAGGCCAAAACTGCATGTTATCAATGTCAAAACAACCCGCTGTCTCTGTTCCGTACAATTCTACAATTCCTTGGGGTTTTTTTTTTTTTGTTTTTGTTTTTGTTTTTGCTTTTTTTAACAGCAAAATACATTTCAGCCGCTGTAATACAGTATAGACAGCTTTTCTGCGTGACAGAACACAGTCACCCCGTACTGCAAAACAATTTTTTGAAAGTCCTGTACTACTTTCCAAGCAAATGGTGTATGAACATGAGGATTACCAGCAGCCGCATCTCCCAGTACAATAGGATATGCATGCGGTGCATCGGTGGAAGGCTAGGAAGATCAAGGAGCGGACCGGTCCGCCTATCTGTTCTACTAAATCCCAGTTCCCATCTCTTAATGCCCCATCTCTTACAGCCCGCCAAAATCGCCGAGGGTCGCGCGTCATTACTGTACCACTGGAAACTGGATTTTTACCACCTCCACCTTCTTCATTGCCTGTGACTGATAACGTTGGCGTAGCTGGAACCGAATCCGGGTTTTCGGCATTTCCATCCTGCGCAGGCAGGGCCGGAGCGGAGGGGGCGGGCGGGGGGACCAGAGCCAAGGGGGGAAGGCGTGTGGGCTGGCACAAATGTTGGGGGGAGTTAGGGGGGCTGGGATCGGTCCGCCGAGGTTTCTGCTTGTCCTCGGAATCGGAATCAGTATCCAGCATAAGTCAATGCAGTTGGACAGTTTTAGGGGATTCGGGGCATTGGGGAGTGGCATCTGGTAAGGGACACGGACTCTCCCCCTCCCCCACCCCCTCATCCTCTTGTCTGTATTCTGGAGGGGGATACAGGGGAGGTTTGAACGATGTACCCTCATTCGCATTTTGCTGACTTTTGAAGCTCCCACTCGCATCTTGCGGACTCTGCAAGTCTTGCATTTTGCTGATTTTGCAAGCCCCCACTCGCATTTTGCTGATTTGGCAAGCCCCCATTTGCATCTTGCGGACTTTTGAAGCCCCCTACAACATGTCTAAGCAGTCCCCATGTAGGCAAAAGCCCCGGCGCCTTTTTGTCCCCTTTCTCCAGAGCTTCTGACAGTGTTGATCCTAAATTAGCCCAGGTCGACACACTAAGAGCAGTCGCGGGGGACACTTCCACTCCATGTGTTCTGGCCCACAATAACATATTTTTTAATCGAAGCCCATCTAAAGTAATTCCACGCTTCTCTAATACTAATTTCCACATAGATAGCACCATGGTATCTTCTTTAGATAACTTACTCCCCATGCTGTCCCTGGTGGCTCACCTTACCGGTGTCACGTTCTCCCGGGGTCTTGCAGCCGCTCGCTGCGCTACTCCGCTTCACCAGGCTCTGCCTCCCCAGGAACCCGCTGGTCACAGTCTCAGGATCACTCCTGACACCCCTTACCGGGGTCACATCGGCACAGTCTCAGGGTCTCTTCTTGATACCCCTTAGTGGGATCCCATCGGCATGTTGGGGTCACCAAATGTGGTGACGCAAGTCGAGGCGGACTGAAAAGAAACACTATGTCTGCGTGGCTGGGTTCCAGCAAAATGGCCTTTACTGTTTATACAAATTATTTATATATCTTAGACAGTACATGTGTCAGACCCTGATAGGGTTTTGTGTTCTTCTTCTTGCTTGCTATTTACTGTTGCTGTAGGTGCCCATATGCTGCGGTTCTAAGTTCCGGTTCTTCACACCCTGCTTACATACCTGACAATTTGTGGCTGTCTTAAAGGTACACGACTAAGTCTTTGAAGTCAACTAACTTGTCTGCAGACCCGCTGCAGACCCCAACATCTAGGCACATAAAATACTAGCCACTTGGTATATATTTTTTTTATTTTCACATACCAGTTGTAAAGATCTTGCTTTCCTACACAGACAAAAGATGTACATTGAGGGGTATGAGTAGAAAATAGGTCATGATGAAACCATTTTGACAGAACAAACAGTCCTTAGTTTATATGGATTTCAGTTCATCTATTCTTGTGTCCATGTGTCATATAGAGAGACTGATTATTTAATCTTTTGCTCTGCCTTGAAAATTAGGGTCATAATGTCATTCAGATTCTATGATACTAAAAGAGTTCTTATATGGAAGAAAATAAGTTTTAATTGAAAATGCTTACTCAGCTTATCAAAGTATCTTATTTGATTTTAGGGAATATTTAGAGAGGAAAAAAAGCAGGAAAATATAGTTAAGGTTAGTATGTAAAAGATAACTTAGTCTAATGAAACTGAATAGAACATCAAAAAGCCCCCTGTGTTTTCCCCATATGAGGTAAAAATTAATGTGAGGCATTTCTTACAAAGTATGAAATATATGCAGTAGATCTTTGCAGTACATACTGTGAATCATAAAAGACTAGAATAGAAAAGCAATGCACATAAATACATTTTACATAAGAGCTTAAAATTTATCTTCAGAGTAATTTCTGTATAATGTATCATATTTTTCAGGCAGTAATGATGCAAGTGATTTTCTTAAAAAATGCTGCAGCTTTTAGCAAAAAAGTAAACAATATCTTAACTTTTACATATTATCTGTAGTCCATCCACTGTAAGCTTAGTAATTGCATTTAGGCATAAGCCACTTCAAAAAAACAAGAAAAAGAAATTAGCTAAATAGAATGGAAATGTAATTATGCCATTCAAAAATGTAATATTCATCTTAGCTCCTGGCTTACTCATGAGCAGTAATAAAAAATTGCATCTGACTGTATTTGGTTTAAGTGACAAGGCTTTTGTAGCAGGGTGACTGTAGGCGTGGATTCTGTGAGAAGACACCAGAAGCTGCCCCCATGTTGGACAGCTTCAGCTGGCTCCAAAATGGACCCGTTGCTGGCCTAAGTGGAGCCAATCAGCAATGTTGGTGGTGCCTCTATGATAACATATTTAAGAAGGGGAAAACATGAGAGAAATAACTCTGCAGAAACCAAGATCTCCTCCCAAGGAGAGGGAGGAGGTGTTCCAGGCACTGGAACAGAGATTCCCCTGTAGCCTGTGGTGAAGACAATGGTGAGGCAGGCTGTCCTGCTGCTACCCATGGAGGTTAATGATGGAGCAGATATCTACCTGCAGCCTGTGGAGGACTCTACACAGCATGAGGTTGATAGGCCTTCAAGGAAGCTGCATCCTGCGTAGAATCCACACTCATGCTCCTGGAAGTGCCGGGGGGGGGGAAATTGGACCACACTGTTCCTGAAGGACTGTAACCTGTGGAAAAGAACACAGGCTGCAGCAGTTCCTGAAGAACTGCAGCCCATAGGAAGGATCCATGTTAGAGAAGGAGAATAGAATAGAATATTTCAGTTGCAAGGGACCTACAATGATCATCTAGTCCAACTGCCTGACCATGCCAGGGCTGACGAAAAGTTAAAGCATGTTATTAAGGGCATTGTCCAAATGCCTCTTAAATGCTGACAGGCCTGGGGCATCAACCACCTCTCTAGGAAGCCTGTTCCAGTGTTTGAACACCCTTCTCAGTAAAGAAATGCTTCCTAATGTCAAGCCTGAACCTCCCCTGACGCAGCTTTGACCCATTCCCATGCATCCTGTCACTGGACACCAGGGAGAAGAGATCAGCACCTCCTGCTCCATCTCCCCTCCTCAGGAAGCTGTAGAGAACAATGAGGTCACCTCTCAGTCTCCTTTTCTCCAAACTAGACAAGCCCAGAGTCCTTAGCCGCTCCTCATAGGACACTCCTTCCAGCCTTTTCACCATCTTAGTTGCCCTCCTCTAGATGCATTCAAGTACCTTCACATCCTTCTTAAATTGTAGTGCCCAGAACATCACACAGTACTCAAGGTGAGGGCGCAGCAATGCTGAATACAGAGGGATAATCACCTCTCTGGACTGGCGGGTTATAACTGTTTGATGCACCCCAGAATGTGATTTGCCCTCTTGGCTGCCGGGGCACGCTGCTGACTCCTATTGAGCCTGCTGTCAACCAGTACCCCCAGATCCCTTTGTGCAGGGCTGCTCTCCAGCCACTCCTCTCCCAAATTTATAATTGTGCCTGGCGTTACTTCATACCAGGAGCAGATCCAACATTTCGACTTGTTAAATTTCATGCCATTGAAAATTGCCAAATGCTCTAATCTATCTAGATCCCTCTGCAAGGCCTCTTGTCCCTCAAGAGAGTCACCAGCACCTCCCACCTCAGTATCATTGGCAAACTTGCTAATGGTGCATTCAACTCCTGCATCCAGATCACTGATAAAAATATTGAACAGAACTGGCCCTAGAATTGAGCCCTGAGGAACATTGCTGGTGACGGGTCACCAGCCAGATGTAGCCCCATTCACTACAACACTTTGAGCCCTGCCCTTCAGCCAATTCTTCACCCAGTGCATCATGTACCTGCTCATCTCACAGTTGGACAACTTGTCCAGAAGGATGCTGTGAGGGACAATATCAAAAGCCTTCCTAAAATCCAGAAAAACTACATCCACTGCCTTCACTTCATCCACTAAGGTGACCATATCATAGAAGGATATCCAATTAGTTAGACACACTTTCCCTTTGTGAACCCATGTTGACTGTGCCTGATAATTGCATTGTCCTTTAAATGCCTTTCAGTAGTACTCAGTATGATATTCTCCATAATCTTTCCATGAAGTGAGCTTAGACTAACAGGTCTCTAGTTTCCTGGGTGTTCCCTCATGCCCTTCTTGCAAATTGGAGTAATGTTGGCTAGCTTCCAGTCAGCAGGGACCTCCCCAGGCTCCCCAGACCTTTGGTAGATGATCGAGAGGGGTCCTGCCATAACATCTGCTAGCTCCTTTGGTACTCTGGGATGAATCCCATCAGGCCCCGTGGAGTTGTGAACATTCAGCTAATACAACTAGTCCCTTACAATTTCAGTGTCCACAAATAGAAAGTCACTGTTGCCATGGTCGTGGTCCTCCGACTCGGAGGACCACTGGGCAGCCCAAGGTCTGTCATTTTAATATTAAAGGCTGATGCAAAATAAGCATTGACTGCCTCTGCTTTTTCTTAATCCCTATTAGTCAGGTGACCATCTTCAACAAGTATCGGTCCAATGTTTTCTTTAGACCAACTCTTTCTATTAACATACTTAAAAAAGCCCTTGTTAGGTATCTGACACAACGCTGGCCAGTTTCAACTCTACTTGAGCTTTGGCCTTTTGTTTCTTCTCCCTGCGTATATGAACCATGCCTCTGTTATCTTCCTGCGGAGCCTGACCTTGCTTCCAGATATCATACAATTTCTTTTTTTCTCTTTTGCTCCATGAAGAGTTTCCTGTTCAGCCAAGCTGGTCTTCTGCCCAGCTTGCTTGACTTATGACACAGTGGCATTGTCTCTGCCTGTGCTTTTAAAAGGTGGTTCTTAAAGACTGACCAGCACTCATGGGCTCCCTCAAAAACAGATCCCCTGGGTACTCTACTAAGTAGCTCCCTGAATATCTTAAAGTTTGCTCTCCTGAAGACTAGGGTAGCAACTCTGCTGTCCTTTTTTCTCATTACAGTGAAAATTTTAAATTCAGCCATTTTGTGATCACTGTGGTCAAGACAGCCACCTACCATCACACCTCCCACGAGTCCTTCTCTATTCACAAACAACAAGTCTAGGAGGGCATCTTTCCTAGTTGGCTCACTGAATACTTATGATAAGAAGTTATCTTCCACAAACTTGAAGAATTTCCCAGACTTGCTTATCACAGCAGTATGGTATTCCCAAGTTGATGTCTGGGAAGTTGAAATCTCCCATAAGGACAAGGGCTTCTGTTCCTGAAATTTCTCCTAATTGCCTATAGCATAACTCATCAGTACTATCATCCTGACTGGGTGATCAATAGTAGACTCCCGCTACATCTCCTTTGTTTTCCATTCCCCTAATCCTCACCAAGAGGCTCTCAACCACATCATCCCTATCTGTAAGAGCTGTACAGCCAAACTTCTCACTTGTATACAGAATTCATCTCCTCCACCTTGTCTGCCCTGCCTATCCTTCCTGAACAGGCTCTAGCCCTCCACCCCAGCACTCCATCATGAGGCTCCTTCCACCAAGTCTCCCTAATACCAATGATATCGTAGCTCTGGGAGGTGACTAATGCTTCAAGCTCATCCTGTTTGTTTCTCATTCTGCGTGTGTTGGTGTACAAGTGTTTCGGATACACTCCTGAGCCCTCCATGCTCCCTGGAACAGTGTAAATGTTCTCATTAGCATTGGCGCCCTCAGGTTGTTCCATGTCAACCCTTGACTTACCTGCTGCAATCCTGTTGGTATCCCCTTCCCCCATGGATTCTAGTTTAAAGCCCTATCAAACAGTCCTGCCAGTTCAATAGAAAAGAAGCATTTCCCACATGGGGACAGGTGAATCCCATCAAGGCTCAGCATACCTTGTGTCTCAGAGACTCTTCTGTGATTACAAAATCAAAGTTCTCACGGAGTGTCGTAGTTTAACACCAGCCAGCAACTAAGTACCATGCAGCTGCTCACTCGCTCCCCCCTTACTCCCAGTGGCATGTGGAGGAGAATCTGGAAAAAAGGTTGCCAATACAGATCTACCTGAGCTACTTCAGTCTTAGCAGCCTGATCTACCTGCTAGTTGTTTAGATGTTCTTCAGTGGCCCAACTCTTGGGTATATGCACATCTACATGACATACCTTTACAACCAGGTTCTCGTACCAGGCAGCAATATCTTGCCACAGTACAGCAGTCCAGATGGGATTATCCCTGTGCTGCCAATTGCTCTGCTTCCATTTCTGCAACAACCCCCACAAGGCATTTGCCACCATTCCATGAATTCAGTATAGACATACAGTATTGGCCATTTTTCTTGTTCAGTAATGCTTAAAGCCAACTGGATAGTTTTCACCTCTGCAAACTGACTCAATTCAACTTCTCCTTCAGCAGTTTCTGCAACTTGTCGTAGGGGACTCCATACAGCTGCCTTCCACCTCTGATGCTTTCCTACAGTACTGCAGGACCCACCAGTAAACAAGACATACTGCTTCTCATTTTCTGGCAATTTATTATACAGCGGGGCCTCTTCAGCACATCATCTCCTGCTCTGGTGACATTCCAAAATCTTCATGTAGAGGAGAACCTCTCTTTGAACATCCAGCCCAGCACTGGTAGCTGGGGTGCCAGGAGGAGCTGCGTTCAGTACCAATCACTTCCAAAGCAGCTCGAATCCCTTCATAAGCTGCCAGTATCTCTTCTTCAGTTGGAGTATAGCAGGCCTCACATCCTCTATATCCCCAATTCCAGAAGTCCAAGGGCTGGCCTCATGTCTCCCCTGGTGCTTTCTGCCAGAGGCTTCAGGTAGGGCCAGTCTCCCTGACTGTGGTGTAGAGCACATATTTAACATCTTACCTAGTCTGAACCATCCCAAGGGTTACTGCTTGACTTATCTCTTGTTTAATTTGTTTAAAGGCTTGCCATACTCACGGCCCCATTTAAAATCATTCTTCTTCAGGATCACTTGATAGAGAAGTCTTACAATCATACTGTACTTTGAAATGTTCATTCTCCAAAACCTAAGAAAGCCTGAGTTTCTTTCTTTTTGGTCGGTGGAGACATAGATGTTATTTTATTGATCACAACCATTGGGATCTCACAACGTCCATCTTGCCATTTTACTCCCAAAACCTGGATCTCCTGTGCAGGTCCCTTGACCTAACTTTTTTTAATGGCAAAACCAGCTTTCAGAAGGATTTGGATAATTTTCTCCCCTTTCTAAAAAATTTCTTCTTCTCTATTGCCTCATTACAATGATGTCATCAATGTATTGCAGATGTTCCAGAGCCCCACCCTGTTCTAGTGCAGCCTGGATCAGTCCATGCAGATGGTAGGGCTGTGTTTCCACCCCTGGGGTAGTCGATTCCAGGTGTACTGGATGCCCCTCCAAGTGAAAGCAAACTGCAGTCTGCATTCTGCTTCCAAGGGGATTGAGAAAAACACATTTGCAATATCAGCAGTGGCATACCACTTGGCTGCTTTTGATTCCAGTTCATATTGAAATTCTAACATGTCTGGCATGGCAGCTCTCAGCGGCAGCATGACTTTATTCAGGCCATGATAGTCCACTGTTAGTCTCCATTCTCTGTTAGGCTTTCACGCTGGCCATATGGGGCTATTAAAGAGTGAACGGGTTCTGCTGATCACTCCTTGGTTCTCTAGTTGGTGAATCAGCTTATGGATGGGAATCAGGGAGTCTCGGTTGGTGCAATATTGTTGCTTGTGCACCACTGTGGTAGTGATCAGCACCTGTTCTTTGAACTTGAGCAACCCCACAACAGAGGGGTCTTCTGAGATGCCAGGCAAGGTAGACAGCTGCTTAATTTCCTCTGTTTCCAAAGCAGCTATACCAAAAGCCCACCGGTACCCTTTTGGGTCCTTGAAATACCCTCTCCTGAGATAGTCTATGCCAAGGATACAGAGCGCCTCTGGGCCAGTCACAATGGGATGCTTTGCCACTCATTCCCAGTCAAGCTTATTTCAGCCTCCAATACAGTTAGCTGCTGAGATACCCCTGTCACTCCAGAAATACTGATTGGCTCTGCCCCTTCATAGCTTGATGGCATTAGAGTACATTGCGCACCAGTGTCTACTAGAGTGTTATACTCCTCTGGGTGTGATGTGCCAGGTCATCGGATCCACACAGTCCAGTAAACCTGGTAGACCCTCTCCTACACCTGGCTTGGAGGCAGAGCCCCTCTAGACCTGGTCATAGGATTCTCCACTTCTTGTAAAAATGGATTAGAATTCCCTTCCATAGGATCAGGAGTAAGATCAGCCCTTCCACTCTGTCTGGGAAATTGCCCCCTGGAGACTGGAGCAACAGCCTTCCTGGAAGTACCCCTATTTATGATTGGTTTTCCTTGCAATTCACGTATCTGTGCCTCCAGGGTTGAGGTAGGTTTTCCATCCCACTTCCTCATGTCCTCGCTGTAGTCCCACAAATAAAATCACAGGGCACCCTGTGATGCGTACCTCCTATATTCTCCTCAAGCAGAAGCGTACTTACTGTTAATAGCTGAGATGTGAGTCCATACAGGGGGGAGTAGGATCTATCCTTGTCGAGTCACTGGACCAGTCTCTCCTCAGATGAGATGTGGGAGGTAGAGATGTTATCTTTGTAGTCCCAGATTTGGCAAGCCACTTCATCCACTCTTGGTGCCTCTTCATCTCTCCAGCTCATTACTGCCAATGAGTTGGCATATGACGATAGTGCACTACGTATAAATTTTCATCTCATGGGTCATGTGGATTGGTCTTTGTCAGTATCTGTGGGTAACTGCACATGTTCTGGTCATAATAAATCATCTCTTTCAAGGCTAATTCCTTCAGGTATTGGATACCTCTCTCTATTGCAGTCCACTTGCCTGGGCAACGTGTAATATCCTCCTTGAAGGGATACCTTTCCTCCATGCTTGACAGGAGTCACTTCCAAAGACTGAGAACTTGTGTCCCTTTTCCAATGGCCTTGTCAGTGCCCCCTTCTCTAGAAAGTGATACCAGCTGCTTGTCTTCCCTACCCACTAATTCCAAACTATTAGCCCCATTATTCCAGCATCAGAGCAGACAGGTGATAATGTGCTCACCTGGATGACGGCTAAAATCTTTTTGCATATCCTGCAGCTCATTCAGGGAAAGATATCGAGTGGTTACCTATTGTTCTGCTTCTTCCTTCTGTTTCCGTGATGGCCCTGCTTCATCTTCCTTTACTAAAAGAGCTGTTTTCCATGTCTACTTCTTCTGTATAGGAGTGACTGATACTAGCACTGGTTGGTCCTCTGCATCACTCATCACAGGGGCTGGAGTAGTTGTAGTGCCACTTGCAGGGTTTTGAGTAGCCACAGTCCTCAAGGTTTGAGTAGCCACAGTGCTTGTTGCCAAAGTTTGAGTAGCTGCAGTTCTTGTTGCAGCGGATGGAGTAGCTGCAATGCGTATTACTGGAGTTGGAGTAGCTGCAGTGCTTGTTGTGGGGGTTGGAATAGCCACAGCTAGTTGCTTAATTCCCAGCAAGGTTTGAACCACATTCAGCATTCCCAGCAATCAATATGGTGTTCTCAACATCCCAAGGATACTAAAATTTTTAAAAAGCCTTAAATGCTTCTGGAAATGGCCTAGAGGAGAAGATGGTGTAGAAAGATAGATCACATGATTAGCTTACCAAAAAAGAAAAGCCAAAGGTGCATTTTCAATAATTCCCACCAGAGAATGCCCGAAGAACAGGGCTGACGGCAATGCTGACTACACATACTGGATTAGTTTCATGTCCAGTGAGTCTATCATATCATAAACCAGCACTATAACATACAGCAGAATGATAACTTTAATCCAGGCCCCATGGACCATAAATAGCGCAACAGGGAACACATACTGCAAGTAAAGTACATAATGAAACTCTGAGATCATGAGCTACAACTCAGCTCATCAGAAAATAACATTATGGACAGTGGGTATTAAACCAATACAAAGAATACTTATAATAATTTTCTTTTGACACACTCTAGTCAGATCTGTTGTTATCTCAACCCTTCAAGCCCCACATTGGGTGCCAAAAAGGACTGTCATGGTTTAACCCCAGATACCCAGATGGCAACTAAGTAACATGCAGCCACTTGCTTACTCTGCATGTGTGTGTCATTGTTGTAGTTGTGCCCCCTCCCCGGATGGGGAGGAGAATTGGAAAGGAATGTAAAACTTGAGGGTTGAGATAAGAACAATTTAAAAATTAAAAAACCCCCAAAATCAACAACAATAATAATAAAAATATTAATAAGAATAATTATAATGAAAAGGAGAGAGAAGGGGAGAGGAATAAAATCCAAAGGGAAGGGAAAAAAATCCAAAATAAGTGATGCACAGTACAATTGCTTACCACGTGCTGACTGATGCCCCCTCAGTCCCCTAGAAGTGATCCACCCACCCCAGCCAACCACACCACACACACACCCCAGTTTATATACTGATCATGACATTCTGTGGTATGGAATACCTCTGGCTAGTTTGGGTCAGCTGTCCTGGCAGCGTCCCCTCCCAGTTTCCCCTGCCCCTCCAGCATTCTTGCTGGCAGGGCCTAAGAAACTAACAAGTCCTTGACTTAGTATAAACGTTACCCAGCAACAACCAAAAACATCAGTGTGCTATCAACATTCTTCTCACACCAAATCCAAAACACATCACTGCACTAGCTAAGAAGAAAATTAACTCTATCCCAGCTGAAACCAGGACAATGTACTTACTTAGAGTCTAGTCCATATTCTATATTCCTTCTGCATAACATGCACAGGATATAGCACTGCCAATACTGACTAATTGTTTCTCTATTATATTGACTCACTACTTGTTGTTCTAAGAAAAAAGCCTCATAAATCACAGCTCTTGTTATTTTTGTCTTCTTATTTTCCCCCTTTTCATATTTACTATTTATCAGTCTATGCAGATGAGAGACACTTAAATTTTTCTCCAGTATCTTCCCTTAAGTATTGTCTGTAGAATTTTTACCTCTTACGTGAAGATTTAAGAAAAGATCATTCAAGTATCTAACACAATGAGTAATTTATCATTTGAAAGACATTCTCTCAATGATACAATTAAAGTGCAGCTGCTCCTTACAATTATACATAAAGAAATTTTCTAACTCCTTTGGTTAATCATGTCTTCCTTTTTTTACTGTGACTAGCTGTCTAATGTTACATGCCTTTCACACAGACCCACAAACTTCTGCTGTTGTAGCTGTCTATAGCTAATTCATGGTAGAACAAGCAGCGAGTTGGACCTTTGGTAAAATACAGGTAATTTAATTCTCTATTTAATATTAACTTTAGCTGGGCATGTTGCTGTGATGTTTCAGTTTGCAGATTTTGCTGCTTTTTAAGATCCTGCATTTTTTCTCCGTTTTATGGTACACAAAGAATTTTACTGTGCATTATGCCACTGTAATAAAATGTTTGTATCCTTTGGCAATGTCAGCTAGTTTAAACAGTGGTGAAAACACCATCCAGCAGTAAATTCTTTTCAGTGCAAGACTTTTTAGTAAAGAAGTCAACACGGATTTGCAGGCTACAGGGACTTCCTTGTTCACCTGTGTTGCGACGGAGGGAAGACACAGTCGCTCAATATGAGTGATCAGCAGACTTCGTTTATTGTCCCTTACAGTCACCTTTTATGCCTTGTTATAATTAGCTCATACATATTACAAAAGTTAAGCTCATTATTGGTTAGTTGCCTAAATACCAAGCCCGCCCCTAGTTTCTCTTCTGCAGTTATCTGTTCCCACCTGCAACATTCTTTTCCCACCAAAATCTTCCTGTTATTGTGTAACAAGAACAGCCAAAGACAGTTATTTTTGCTTTACTTCAGATAAGCTGAGAGCAATGTGCATTTTTGTCCAGCCAGCTGGACTATGTCTATGTGACCCTTTTCAGCTAGTCAGTTATCCACAATTCCCCCGTTTTTATTTTGGGCGACATAGGCTTGGTTGACCATTTTCAATAACAGCATTTTAACACAGGAAAATACACAGCCAACTTATAAAATCTCAGTTCAGAAGTATAATTCCTGAAATACTTGAAAAATAAAGTTAGCTTGAAGCTTTAATTTCGATGCTCTTTCTGTTCCAGTGATATAAAAAGTTTAAAAAATTCAAAGGTAATTTTAAAGTTCTGAACATGGACTAATGCAAGCTCAAAACCCAAAAAGAAACCAAACTGATGTTTGACTAGGAATATTTGCAAATATTTTAGTGGAAAATCCCTGACCATTAACAATTTTCTGTCCAAATAACAACTGCCCTTATGCAACCAACCAGTCCATACATTTTCTGAAGAATTCCTCATTGATATCAAAGAATTAACAAAGGGAAAAAATTAGTTCTAAGCTATATACATTCATAAGTGGATTTTTCAATAGTTACATACAGATTTACACACTAAGCCATAATGGCTTGTAGGTGATACACACAAGAAGAGTACGTTGCTTATCTGTCTGAATGTCTATGCTAAATTTGACAACTATGCCACAAGCCAAGCCTACATGGGTGCTGTGTTATGCACGTTCCTTAACAAACAGAAGTATAATAGGTAAATTCCCAAGATCTAGTCCCCAACCTAATTATATTACTTTGTAGCCAGTTAAGGAAAATAACACAAATGTGCATATCTACATGTGCACACACCTTTTAGTTCAGAACCAATCTGTGATATAAGGCCTTAGCCTTATGGCATCATCGAATCTTAACGAGTACAGTAATTAAAAATGCAGTCTTACTGTAAGTGCGATTTATGCTGACATTCCCTCAAATGCTACACGTGAGTATTTCTCACTCAACTGCCTCAAGGTAAAATAGTAGTATTCGTTAATATGTATTAAAAAATCATTAATTCTCTACAATAGCAGTTGACTTCCATAACACTATGTAAGCAAAAGAGGCCTAAGATGGGTTTTCTGAATACTAACAATTTATTTTAGACTGTCTAAACTCAGGTCTTGAAAGATTTCACTCTGCCAGACATAGAAACACTGTTGCACTCCAGTTGTGATATCCCTTTTCCCAAGTTGTCACATGCACATCTCGCTCAAGCAACATTATTGTCAAAGTTTCTCTCTGCTACATAAAAGCATGTTGCACTTGTAGATATAAAAGACAGCACCCTTACTTAGATTATTACCTTATTACCTCATAACTCTTAGTATACCTTGTATCTCTGATTTCATCACTTCAAAAATTCACCAGAAGCAGATAAAACCACAGCATCAGACTAAACTACACCTTAACTGCTGATTCAAATAAAGGCATTCTCTTCAGATATGCCTAATGCTTACAAATAATTTTGGCTGGTTTTGATCAAAAAACTATTATTACAATAATGATCAAAAATAATAATCCCGTTTGCAAAATGCCTTTAAGCCAGCCTCCTAGTCCCAACCAATTTCCACATTCAGAATACAGCATAAATACAGAATACAGAATAAATTATCTCCATCAAGGCAAAAAGGCTTCTTTTTAAACACAGAAATGTTTGCTAGTTCAAGGCAGAAACCCATTTCTTGTAGGGGACATCTGAAGCTTTTTTTTTTTTTTTTTTTTTTTTGGTGGGATTGTAATCAATTCCGTATTTTTCCTTGAGGAGCTTAAGCTGTTCCTCTTGTTTCAGGAGTGTCTCCAACTCTGAGTTGTCGACTAGGTCCATATTTCCCAAAGATATCATACATTTCCTCCGCTGTGATTTTATACGGCAGGTTCCGAATATAAAGGATCCGATTGACCTCTGGGGGCAGCCAGATGTCAGCTCGCTTGGCCGCTTGCATCGCCATGGCGCCGATCGGAGGGGGGGGGGTGTGGGGGGGGTGCCGCCTCGGAGAGAAACCGCGGCCGGGAAGGGGCCTGCCGGGCTGCGCGCCGCCGCTCGCCGCTGCCGCGGGGGACCCGGACGCTATCCCATACGCTAATAACCCGGGTAATGCCTTTTTACAATCTATGTCCCGAACGCTCCGCTTTTCTAAAAAGCATATGAGCGAATCGTACGTCGCTTGTCTCTCCATACCTTCGTCAGCGCTGTTGCAGCCTTTGCGAGACTCCGGCGACGCGTGGCCGGCGGGACCCTCTGTAGGTGCTCCCGGGCGCGGGGACTGTGCCCTTCCGCCTCCTGCGCTGCTTTCAGGACCGGTACCCGAATCTCCGTCGAACCGTGGCTCGCAGGTTCAGCCCTCTCTAGGGTCCCTGTTCGGGCGCCATTTGTTGCGACGGAGGGAAGACACAGTCGCTCAATATGAGTGATCAGCAGACTTCGTTTATTGTCCCTTACAGTCACCTTTTATGCCTTGTTATAATTAGCTCATACATATTACAAAAGTTAAGCTCATTATTGGTTAGTTGCCTAAATACCAAGCCCGCCCCTAGTTTCTCTTCTGTAGTTATCTGTTCCCACCTGCAACATTCTTTTCCCACCAAAATCTTCCTGTTATTGTGTAACAAGAACAGCCAAAGACAGTTATTTTTGCTTTACTTCAGATAAGCTGAGAGCAATGTGCATTTTTGTCCAGCCAGCTGGACTATGTCTATGTGACCCTTTTCAGCTAGTCAGTTATCCACAACCTGGACACGTGTTTCCTTCCTGCTCAGCTGCCATTTGAGTTCAGGAATCAGAAGGAGGGAGGGGACAGGCCTTGCCAAGCACCATGGATGTCAGCGTCCTTCGTGTGCTGGAAAGAGGAATGAAAGGTGTACTGACCTCCAGTACATGAGCCAAGTTCCTGTTGTGAATCTTGCTTATTTCATTAGTGTTTTGCAAAGTGGTTTGAAACCTTGGAATAGAAGGTGCCAGTAGAATGAAAATTATTCATATTGAATTTTAGTCCTAGTGTTCACACAGCCCATACCAAGGGAACAGTTATATTAACTCCTAATTAACCTATTGGAGAAAAAAAAACAACAGAACAACAAAACCTGAATGCTTAAACAGTGGAGTAATTAGCCAAAGGCAACATCAGAAATCAGTGGTCTAAATGCAGACTTCTGGGATTTTTGTAGATTCCACCAAACCTTTTGGGATTTTGATTGTCCAATGATATAGGAATGCCTGCATTCATCTGATCAACACTGCTGCAGCCTCTGTAAATCCAGAACACATCACTGCACCATCTACTAAGAAGAAAATTTACTCCATCCCAGCTGAAACCAGGACACCTCATTTACTATAACCCTTTGAGCCCAATCCAGTTGTTCACTCATCATATTATGGACTTGTCTAGCTGTGTGCTGGATATTTTATTCAGAAGCGTATGGTGAGAGACAGTTATCAAAAGCTTTGCTAAAGCCCAAAAAATCTACATCTACTGCTTCCTTTGGTCAGCTAGATGGGTGACCTTGTTATAAAAGGAAATGAAGTTAGTTAAGCAGGCCTTTCCCCTCATGAACCTGTGCTGGCTATGACCAATGACTGCACTTAATCCGCGCGCCGCCCCCCTGTTTAAAAAGTTTGAGGACCCCTGGGTTAACCATTAGCCCAGCACCAGAGTAATTGTTAGCTGACTCTACTGTCTGTGCAGGTGATAACCATATTATCCATGGCAAAAAGTCAGTAATATTTCCCTGGAAGGGGCAGAAAACAGTCTGGAAGTCTGAAACATTTCCCTAGTTAAGGGCTAAGGCATTGTTACAGGCACACAGAATAAATTCAGATCACTACCAAAAAAGCATGATAACCCAAATCCACAACACCTGTGAAAGGAAAATAGATGCATTAGTAATCACCAAAGAACCACAAACTCAGTCATGAAGGTGTGAAGCATTATATCCCATTATCAGCTGGACAATATCAAGAAAAAGAGATTTTTTTATGTAATCCAGTAGGTAGATACGCTATTTTATTTTCATTGCTTCTCACTTGCTTCTATAACCTGTGGCACTTTGGATTCCGTGGATTCATGAGGATCACCCACATGCTGGCTTTGGAAGCAGCTTGAAAGATAAATATGATCAATGCCTCTGTAACCCAAGCATAAGAAACTTTGTTCTGACCCCAGCCTCCCAGTCACATTTTTTGTTGTCCAGGAATATATATCATAGGATCTTATCTGTGGACAAGAGTGTATATATTAGGTCAGAAGATCCCCTCCCCAAATGTGTCAGACTATGGAAATCACCCAGCTAAGCTACATGAAAAGACTGAAAACTGGTCTAGGGGACAATTAACAGAATTTTTGTTTATATGAGAGCCTTTTTCTTAGGATTAACCATCTCTGAAAAAAAGGCTGCTTAAAAATGCAGTAAAAATCACAAAACCAGATAAGAAGATACAAAGATTTTAAACAGGGTTGTAAAATTAATAGTCTTTATTAAAAAACATGTCCTTGTACATCTCAGGGCTCCATCCAAAGAGAATAATCAAAATGTTTAACAAGCATGTGAATTTGGAGCTCAAGTACTCCCTCAGAGGACTGAAGCTATGTTATTGTAAAAGTAATATTTATTTTCTAGCAGACAAACAAAAAAATTCTATTCAAAATGGCAAATATGTTCATTAAAATGCTCATGAGGCTGTCAAATTTATGTAATGCAATGTGCCATGCCCAAGCCAAGGATAGCATTTGTGGCACTTGGGATTAAAAATTAGACATTCCTGAATCCCAGTCCCACGATGAGATTCAGAAACTTGTTTCCACTCACCACAGAGTAAGCAATCACAGTAAACCTTTGCCAGAAAGAAGTGCTTGAATATCAAAACAATTCTCAAGCTTTAACTTCATGAGGTGGGAATGAATTTCAAAACAGGAAAGTATATAGCACCGAGTCCTAAAACCACATTCTATATCTTGAGATAGAAGTTATGAATGACAGAAATCTTGTATCAACAGAACTAAGATCATGGCAAGCATGCAGGGAATAAAGAGATTATCAAACCGGTATCAGCCAAATCCATGGTGTACAACCCTGCAAATGATCTATTCAACAGATGACAGTACAGAGCTTTCAACGCCCAGGACAGATGTTTGAAATGCTTAATGGGAGCAAGAAGCCCTGCTTCTGCATGTTTAGCTTGTTCCTGGAGCATCCACAAGTACTTGGCCAGGCAAGTACTATGGCAGTTTAATTCATTACTCCCAGTAAAAGATGTTCTAAAATGGTATTTAGAAAGAAATTAGGTGTCTAAATTGTAATCATTAAAGTCTTTGCTGCCTGACTCCATAATGCCTTCCCTAATGACTTTGAGGAAATGTCTGCAAAGCACAGGACAACACCAAGCTGAAAACCTTATCAGTTCAGAGCGACAGTGCCCAAGTGAAGGAAGCAGGCTGGCTGCAGCAACACCATGCACTGCCTGAGCACCCAGTGGGGCATTTGGGGCAGCAAAAGCTTGGACAGCTCTACTTTAAAACATCAGTGGCCAGCCCTCTGCTTCCCACAGCATCACCAATCATCAAGCTGCACAGCCCATGCTTGAGCAAGGTGCCAAAAATCTTCCTCTAAAAGGAGATGGAGGCTCATTTTCCTCACAGACTGAATGGAAGGATATAATCCCTTCCATCTCAGAAGTAGACTAAAATACACAGAGCCAGCAATGGTCAGAGCATGGTCAATAAAGGAAGAGAGCTTTTACAGTTTGTTGAGAAATGACCTATACTAATCCTGACTGAGAGACTATTGTACATCGAGGATTTAGTGTTCCACACAACAGTTAACCTGAGTAGGCCAAAGCCTGTGCTATGCTGCACTATGCTACACATACAGATTAGCTTTCAGGTCTGTATTTGCTGCACAAATTCCTTGGCCGCAGCATAAATTTAGCCAGCTCATTGTAACAGAGAAGCTTGCAGGTACCTCCCACTTGGTAGCAGCATTATGCTACCTGTGTGGCTTTGCTTTTATCTAAAAGTTCAGCAAGAACTTTTCATGCAAACATCCTTTATGAATAGATTTGATTTCCTGTAAGAAAATATATAATAGTTCAAAGAACCTCTCTTCACGGACAGGATCCCTGTCTCATACTGCACGAACACAGGATTGCCAGCATCTGAAGGGACATAAGATTTGCTCACTATCTAAATTCCTCTTTTTATTCTTTCATATTAAACTGGTTATTTTATTAAGCCATTTGTTATTAGATCTTTCTTGTTGAGATCCAGAAGGGACCCTTCACCATTTCTTTATCTCCCCCCCCCGCTGAACATGACCCCATCTTTCAGTATAGTTGTGCCATGCCTCCACTGGGACAGAAACCTGACATCATCAGCCAAAAGATCAAAGAGATGTCTGCTACGTAACCAACTCATCAAACTTCCTTGTACACGTAAGCACACCTCTCATCAAGTGAGCCAGTGATCATTTCAACACATTTCCTTGTTATCTTGATTTATTAAGGAATGGAAACTTGAGTATTTCTAACTTCTCTTATGCTGAAAAATAAATTCTAATCCTAAGCAGTGTGGACTGTTGTGGTTTAACCCTGGCCAGCAACTAAGCACCACCACACAGCTGCTCGTTTCACCCAGTGGGATGAGGGAGAGAATTGGAAGGGTAAAAGTGTGAAAACTTGTGATGTCTGAGCATGATGTCATATGGTATGGAATACCCCTTTGGTCAGTTGGGGTCAGCTGTCCCAGCTGTGTCCCAACTGTCCCAGCTGTCTCCCAGTTTCTTGTGCACCCCTAGCCTACTTGCTGTCATGGCAGTGTGAGAAGCAGAAAAGGCCTTGATGCTGTGTAATCATTGGTCTGTTATCAACACTATTTTAGTCACAAATCTGAAACAACATCATACAGGATCTGAAGAAGAAAACTGACTATCCCAGCCAAAACCAGTACACAGTATAAACTTATCACCTGGTCATCTTTATGTCCAAAGAATCACCATCAATTGAGTAAACTGTTGTGGTGAGTTGTGCCCATACTTTGGTTTAAAGTCTGCCTGTCTTTCATGTAGCATCAGTCCACTCTCCAAGGAAAAGAGTTCTTGGTGCTTGTGCTCATGCTCTGGATGGTTTTTTGCTATTCAGAGTTCACTTTGAGAGATCAGATTAAGCTATATCATGTAACTTTTTTTTTCATTATATGCAAATATTATTATATATATCCAGGATTTGAAAACATGCTACATTTTCAAAAGTTTTTTTTTCTAATCAGTTAATGAATTTGATTGCACAGTTAAGGCAACAAGGTAAAAGGGAATGGCAACTAGAAGATAGTAATTCCCTGCAAAAGACATCAATGGAGCAGGCTTAGAGCAGAGCAAGCCACACACAAGAAAACTCACCATACAGTTCTCCCTCTAACACTGGCAGTATATCTACCTTTCTGCTTTAGAAGGCATGAGTGGAGAAGCCAAGCTCTGCTGGCTCAAAAGAAATATGTAGGAAAGCCTGTAGGAGAGTTCTCATGGAGCATCTCAACAGAAACGTTTGCTTTAGGGAAAATAACTGAAAGGATGAGGCTATTTTGGGTTCCACTTGTTTTTATGTGTCCATGCTACAGACTTTGTAAGTATTTTTACAAAACCAAAGACGTGAGTTTTGTAAATATCAAACCAAAGCAGACAAGCATCAACTGCTCATCAAGTAAATCTTATAAAACTGCTCTGCAACAATATGCTGAATGTATATGAAATCTCTAATATGTACTTCACAGAGTAATAGTTCAAGCTATAAGACAAGCTGGTCTTATAAATTGAGCTTCCAGTTCCTCTTCAGATAGACAGATAAATACGGAAAAAAGTTCCCAAAACCTTAAAAATATGTACATGAAGTAGAAAGTACCTGTTCAGAGCCGTTCTAGAGGTCCTTTTAGAAAGAAAATGTCTTCTCATCCATTTAGAAAGGAAATGTCTTCTCATCCATGCAGAAATTAATCCACTGGGGCTATCTTTGGATTAAAAGGATGATATGTTTATCATTTTAGGAGCACATGTCCCCAGTCTTAGTACACTCAGGCTATTTTGTGTGTTGTGGGTTTTAATGCTTTTCCTCATTTCTCCTTCTTTCCAGATCCTCACCATAATCTTTAGACTATCAAGAAAGGTCATTAGAATTTAAAGAATTTGATCTTTAAGCAGCAGAAATAAGAAAGCTCAGTTTGCCATGACCAGTTGAACTTTGTATGTATTACAGTCTCTTTTTCTATACTTCTTTCCTGAGGCTCTTGCAACAGGCCAGAGACAGAATGTATCATAACTGCTAATCTGGAGCTAAAGGTACTCTTATGGTACTAGCCAGTCTACACATGCCCATTGATTGACTGGATGACTTCTGTCAAACACACTGTAGCTTTATAGAGGAAACTCAGCCATTATAGTAATTTCTCTCTCTCTCTCCTGTTTTGACACTGATTTTACAGACATTATAATTAAATATTTTTGAGACATAGTCCTCCAAACTTGGTTAAAATTGGCCAACAGATTCAAAGTTCTCAAGTAAAAAGGAAGAGGCACTGACAAATAGAGATTGCATAATCATAATTTCTTCAGGAAACCATGTTAAAAACAGATTCCTGAGTCCTTAGATGTAATAATTACAGTCATTAACACATAATATACATTTCCATTAGCACTAATTCATTGAATACAGATAACCTTTGGCATTTAAAGTGTATAACACCCTTTTTTGTCATTTTAAAAAAGCATTAAATCTGAGGCAATTAAGAGTCATTGAAGTTCATTCAAAAGAATGAAAAAGTCATACAAATTTTCATATTTGAATGCTTAAACTAGCAAGATAATTTCTACATTTAGGTGCTTAACCAATATATTTGATGATATTTGTCACATAACCAAGTCTTCTACTGGAAATTTCAAAAGCCAGATGTGGTCCAAGGCTCCTTATTTTACACATACACATTTGAATAGCAGACTTGTAATGCATCTGTATTATTCGGTTATTCTTACTACACAGGTTCTCAACTTGAGGATCCTATATTGACCCAAGTAAGAATAACTATGCTGCTTCTTTACAATAAAGCATATAACAGGTCAGAGACAGGGCATATCATAATTTTTATACCACCTCAAGCAATGGAGATGTATTGAACAAACATTCCCTTTTCAAGAACTGGTGAGCATCATGTGAAGCTAGTAGGTGGCAATTTCAAAGTAAACGGGTAGATACTTCTTTCTGCAACACATGTAGTTCAGCGGCTGAATTTCTTGTCCCAGGAGGTTGAGGATACTAACATTTTTCATGGATTAAAAAGCTGTCAGTCAAACTGACATGGAGACACAAAAACACCAGTGATCTGCAAAACACAGATCAGAGGAAGCCAAAGGATTATTCCGGGGAAATATCACTTTATGTCTTAGGCATCTGCTTTTGGCAACCATTTCTTTTGTTTGTTTGTTTTGTGGAGAAACAGGGTTTTATTCAGAGAGGTATTTGTACAATAGCATATATTTGTCAAGCACCCTGCACCCCTACACACAGCAGTAAATCTCTCTACCCTTATGTTCTATGGTCTAGGTCCATGAGATTGCATTCAAGTAGTTATGTACACCATAATGGTACTGAAAACATCCAGGCCGCCACTGTCATTCAAAATGTCAATTTTGGCAAGCAAGCAAGTAGTTAGGGAAAAAGGGACTCAAACCAATTTTTGCGTTTTTTCAAGTTGAGTTCTCCAGCTATGAGAGAGTGGATCCAATCTTTCTGCACATAAAAGGCTGAGAATGAATTACAGTATGTTTCAAAATTACTTTTAATTATCTGGTTTACTAGATAGGAATCTTATCTTTGTTATTTATTTTCATACAAATTTTCTTTTTATAATATCTGTTGTTCTTTAGCAGTCTTGCCTCACACTGTGTTATATATGTTTCCTTTTAAAAATTAACACTTCTATAATTACCAAACACATAGTCTGAAGGCACCAAAATTATTTTTTCATCAGAGTATATCTCATTCCTTAAATATAGTTTCACACAGCCCTTTCATACTAATGTTTTATAAATTAATCATCGGGAAGGGATACCAAGTAGGTTATACATTTTCTTGATCAAGGGGAAATGTAGAAGGCCAGCCTCCTATTTGCTCTAAAACAGAAGCCTCCTGTTTAGATCTAGTTGACTATTAATACAATATGTTTATAAATATTTTCAAGAAAGTTCTCATGCTGTTTCTATGTTCCTAAAATGAGACACTTGCCCAAACTGAATACACTTACGTTGCCATTGTTTTGAAACATGTTCATTAAGGGTACATTTATAAATGAGGAGAAATTTCCATAAACAGAGTTTGTTTGCACAAAGTAAATTATATTCAGACAAATCAAGGTACTATAACATAATACACTTCACAGAAAGAACCAAGGAACATTTTTCAGATTAACTGCACTGAAAAATACCATTTCAGATGAATAATGAATGTGCAAATTATCTCAAGAACAAGAAATACAATATACCAATGATTTTTAAATTTTAAAATTAATTCCACTTTTCAATGTTTTATTGTGAAACAAAGCTTTTAAAATTACAATTTATATATTTTTAAATGGCATCTTTCCTTATCCCAAAAAAGAAACAGAACTTTCACTTCAGGTCAAAGAAAACATTTCACTTGACTCCATTAACTTTATTTTATTGTCCAGAGTCAAAATTGACATATTCATTATTTACAGAGCTCTTCTTACAGGTAAACTCAAAAGGCCACACTTGCATAATATTACATAGAATTTATTTACTTAAAAGATAAATCTTACCAAGATAAACTCCTAAGGCCACACTTAAATAAAATTACTTAGAATTAACTGCTTAAAAAACCTAAATCTCACCAAAGGTTTGTAGATTTACTTAAAAGTTGGCCTACATTATAAATCAGATGGGAGGGGAGATTTATTTGTCAAAAAATGCATGCAACCATGAATTTGTCAAGTCTTTCTAATGTTGTTAGTTTATACATATGTGAAATTCAGGATATGCAAGAAAATTTTAAACTTTATCTAATATAAATTACTCTTATTTCCACATCAGACCAATCGCAATTACTTTCTTGCATCTCAACAATCCAAAAGATAGCTTTGATACATTGCGTAATCAAAACAATATCAAGAGAATATCAGAATTGTGAGGATACCACACAGAATTGCAAATTAAAAAGCAGCATTGAAAGTTTCTAAAATCCTTTTCTTCAAGGAAAAAGCAGTACATGTTTGCTGCCAAAGTTTTAAACATCAAACTATGGAACTAGGAAGTAATCTCTAATCACACTTGGATAGTAAGCAACTCTTCTACCAATACAGAGAAAATACTTTTTTTCTTTTTATTCAACTAATTCAGTTCAATGCATGAACTTATTGATAAACTGAATGATATATTTAAAAAAAAAAAAAAAAGCCAAACATTTTTGATGTAAGATCTGAGATTTACTTTTCCTAGAAAGACCTGGTGAACAGAAACAATCCACTAATTTCCATTTCTGTAGATAACAACTTCTTCCTTGACTAGATATATATATCCTCTCTCCACCTGGCTGAACACTATGACTTATGGGATAGGGGGCAATGGCAACAAGCTCCTGTCGAGTGCAGCAGGCACATCTCCTCTTGTGACTACCCCACCTTCCCAGGTACCCTTGCATAGTTCTGCAAGTGGAACCAAACAGTAATGAAGACAATGGTTCATCTAGGTTGGAGGTGTCGCAAAGGTTAAGTCAGTCTACACCCTGCATCAAAACCACTTCCATAAAGAAAAAAACAGATGGGTCATTGTCATAGGAGACTCTCTTCTGAGGGGAACAGAAGGCCCAATATACCAACTGGACCCACTTCTTAGGGAAGCCTGCTGTCTCCCTGGGGCTCAGGTTAAAGATGGGAAGAAAAAACTTCTTACCCTGGTACGGCCCTCAAATTATTTTCAGTTATTGATTCTTCAGGTAGGCAGCGATGAAGCTGCAACAAGAAGTCCAAGGGTGATCAAGAGAGGCTTCAGGGCCTTAGGACAGCTGGTTAAGGGGTCAGGAGCACAAGTAGTGTTCTTCTCTATCTTTCCAGTTGCAGGGAATGATGAGGGAAGAAACAGGAAGAGCCAGCAGATAAATCAATATCTAGCTCCAAAACTGGTATCACTGGCAGAATTTGGGGTTTTTTGATCATGGATCAGTCTACACAACACCAGGCCTGCTGGCGACAGACAGGGTACACCTGTCTCAAAGGGGGGAAAGGATCTTTGCACAGGAGTTAGCAGGGCTCATCAAAAGAGCTTTAAACTAGATTTGAAGGGGGAAAGGGATAAAACCAGGCTCACTAGTCATAAGCCTGAGGGTGGCATGTGAATGTTTGAGGGATGGTGTGCTAGCAAGTTCCTTTGCTCTGCCATATCAGTGGAGGTAGGGGATGGAGATCCACATGGCAGAAAAGACGCAAGGATTATTGATGTGTTAGAAACCATGGAAGCATCTGAGAATGGTCACGTAGGAATTAGTGCTTCTTCCCAAAAAAGGTGGCAGAATCAATAGCCCAACTGAAGTGCATCTACACCAATGCACGCAGCATGAGCAACAAACAGGAGGAGTTTGAAGCCATTGTACAGCTGTAAAACCATGACATAGTTGCAATCACAAAAACATGGTGGGATGACTCACATGACTGGAGTGCTGCAATGGATGACTATAAACTCTTTAGAAGGGATAGGCAAGGAAGGAGAGGCAGTGGGGTACCCCTGTATTTTAGGGAGTGTTTTGACTGTCTAGAGCTTGATGATGGTGACAATAGGGTTGAATATTTATGGGTAAGAATCAGGGGAAAGGCCAACAAGGCAGATATCATGGTGGGCATGTTCTAGACCACCCAACCAGGATGAAGAGACAGGTGAAATATTCTATAAGCAACTGGGAGAAGTCTCCATAATCGCCAGCCTTTGTTCTCATGGGGGACTTCGACTTACCAGATGTCTGCTGGAAATACAATACAGTGAAGAAGAAACAGTCTAGGAGGTTCCTGGAGTATATGGAAGACAACTTCCTGACACAGCTGGTGAGTGAGCCAACAAGGGAAAGCATCCTGCTGGACCTGTTGTCGTAAGGTTATGCAGGGAGTAAATTCAAAGAGCCAAAGCCCAACTAGAACTAATTTGACTACTGTCATAAAAGACAATAGAAAATGTTTCTATAAATACATTAACAACAAAAGGAGGGCTAAGGAGAATCTCCATCCTTTATTGGATGCAGGGGGAACATTGCCACAAAGGCTGAGGAAAAGGCTGAGGTACATAATGCCTTCTTTGTCTCAGTCTTTAATAGTAAGACCAGTTGTTCTCGGGGTATTCAGTCCCCTGAGCTGGAAGACAGGGATGAGAAGGAGCAGAATGAAGTCCCCACAGTCCAGGAGGAAATGGTTAGTGACCTGCTACACCACTTAGACACACAGAAGTCTATGGGTCCAGATGGGATCCACCTGAGGGTACTGAGGGAGCTGGCAGAAGTGCTCACCAAGCCACTTTCAATCATTTATCAACAGTCCTGGCTAACCAGGGAGGTCCCAGTTGACTTGAGGTTAGCAAATGTGACTCCTATCTACAAGAAGAACAAGAAGGAGGATCCAGCAAACTATGGGTCTGTCAGTATGACCTCAGTGCCAAGGAAGGTTACAGAGCAGATCATCTTGAGAGTCATCACACGGCACGTGCAGGACAGCCAGGTGATCAGGCCCAGTCAGCATGGGTTTATGAAAGGCAGGTCCTGCTCAACTAACCCGATCTCCTTCTATGATGAGATGACCTGCTTAGTGGATGAAGGAAAGGCTGTAGATGTTGTTTATTTGGACCTTAGTAAAGCCTTTGACACCATCTCCCACAGCATTCTCCTGGAGAAACTGGTTACTCATGGCTTAGACAGGTGTATTCTTCGCTGAGTAAAAAACTGGCTGGATGGCCAGGTCCAAAGAGTGGTGGTGAATGGAGTTACATCCAATTGGCAACCAGTCACAAGTGGTGTTCCCCAGGGCTCAGTATTGGGGCCAGTTCTGTTAAATATCTTTATCAATGATCTGGATGAGGGAATTGGGTGCATCCTCAGTAAGTTTGCACATCACACCAAGTTGGGCAGGAGTGTTGATCTGCTTGAGGGTTGTAAGGCTCTGCAGAGGGATCTGGACAGGCTGGACTGATGGGCTGAGGCCAAGTCTATGAAGTTCAACAAGGCTAAGTGTTGAGTCTTATATTTGGGTCACAACAACTCCATGTACTGCTACAGGCTTGGGGAAGAGTGGCTGGAAAGGTGTCTGGAGGAAAAGGACCTGTTGGTCAACAGCCGACTGAACATGAGCCAGCAGTGTGCCCAGGGCCCAGGTGGCCAAGGACAATAGCATCCTAGCTCGTATCTGAAACAGTGTGGCCAGCAGTACAAGGGAAGTGATCACACACACACACGTATTTGACACTGGTGAGACCACACCTCAAATACTATGTTCACTTTTGGGCCCCTTACTACAAGAAAGACAAGGTGCTGGAGCATGTCCAGAGAAGGGCAATGAAGTTGGTGAAGGGTCTAGAGAACAAGTCAAATGAGGAGCGGCTGAAGGAACTGGAGTTGTTTAGCCTGGAGAAAAGGAGGCTGAGGGGAGACCTTATTGCTCTCTACAACTACCTGAAAGGAGGTTGTAGGCAGGTGGGGGTAGGTCTCTTTTCCCAGATAAGAAGAGACAGGACAGGAGGAAACAGCCTCAAGTTGCACCAGAGGAGGTTTAGATCGGATATTAGGAAAAATTTCTTCACTGAAAGGGTTGCCAAGCATTGGAACAGGCTGCCCAGGGAAGTGGTTGAGTCACCATCCCCGGAGGTATTTAAAAGACATGTAGGCATGGCACTTAGGGACATGGTTTAGCAGTGGACTTGGCAGTGTTAGGTTTATGGTTGGACTTGATCATCTTAAGGGTCCTTTCCAACCTAAATGATTCTATGATTTAAAATCTAAAACATTTATTGCTATTGTAGTCGTTAATAAAAATACTTTCAAAATGCAATTTGTTTTCATTTTATTTTAATTCCAACTCTTTTCAAAAGCAATTTGACATCAACCATAAATAAAAGAATAATCATGGAGTAAATCAGAATTGTATTATTGACCATTTTTTAAGGTAATAAGCTATAAATTTGCTTAAATAAACATACACAGATATAGCATAGATTTTTTTCAACCTAATATATAAATCTTAACACTAAATTCATTAATTTGCAAATCAATTTTTTTGTTTCTTACCAAACAATGCAAATGAAATACTCTTTAAGAAACTAAAATTACTAATTCAAAAAATAAAATAATATATGTCAAGTTTTCTTGCCTGTTGATATAAATCAATCTATCTTGACTTGTAGGATTATCCTTTCCTTTCTGCAAAGGAAGATACTAATTTTCAAGGAACCAAGGACCATGCATATTTCTTGTTCTGTAGATGTAAACAAAATGATGTTGAATCTCCTGTGTCTTGGACTAGTCTAGAACAAGGCTGTAATTTGCTAGGTTTTCTGATAATTAACTATACATGAATCATAACAAGATGCTGTAAACTTGGTAATTACATCAATAACTGCATACTAAGGGAGAAGAGTGCAAGTAGGAAAGAATGCTTTATTCAGTCACTGAAACACATCTCGTCTCATTAGATCTATTGTGCGCACAGACTGACTTGCTTAGAAGACAGATGTATAACGAGTGGCAACCTACAATCCATTTGTTACTTGCTGTTACTGCTTGAGTTTCTATGGAGTGCTAAAATAGTGTCCTTGTTTCAGCTGGGATAGAGTTAATTTTCTTCTTAGTAGCTGGTGCAGTGCCGTGCTTTGAATTTGGTGTGAGAACAATGTAGATAACTATAGGAGACCATACTGTGAACTAAATGTCTCAAAGCTTGTTTACATTCCTGCCGGGTTTGGTGCAAGGATCCCTGGCAGTGTGGACCAGAAAATGAACAAACAGCCACCCAACCGGAAACCAGACATAGGCTGGGGTCAAGGAGCAGCCACATCGTTTGGGGGACATGTCCTGTAGGGAACCGAGACAGTGGGTTGTTTTGACATTGATAAAGTGCAGCTGTGGCCTTGCTTTGACTATGTGCAGCTGTGATCCTACAGCGAAGAGGTAAATAACTTTGAGGGAGTATGAGAAGAAACTAGGATGAGACAGAAAGAAAGGAGGAATGTGATCTCACCTCTAGAAGATAAGGAAACAGCATGAACAGCAGAGAGTAGCCTATAGTGAACGGCAGGTGGGCATATGGACAGTAGAGTTTGACCAATAGTAAAGCTTTTAGCAGTGCGCGTACAGAGTATGAGCTTATAAAAGCTGTAACTAACTAATAATAAATGTCTTTGCTTCACAATCCTTGCAAAGTCCGTGCCTCATACGCCACAATGTCCAGACATGAACAACCACCTACACCTGCTGACGTATGCACAGTCCATAACAAAGGACCATGTGGCTGTCGCATGTGCCCCTGGAACCAGTGTACTGAGGCGGGGGGTGTGCGTGGTAGTGCAGTATGTGCTGTTGTCTGGGAAATGGTCTCCCTGAATACCCTATAAAAGACTGAACCATTGAACAGTGAGTGCAAGATCCAGGGACCCCCACCACCGATGGACAAGGAAACTATGGACCAACAGGATGCCACTGGATCCATGGTGGTGACTATCTTGCAACTCTGTCCCGACTGCTTGCTAGGTTTCCTTCTTTTCTATCCTTTCTTCCTTTTCCTATCACAATTTTCTTATCAACACACTGTTTCAATAAGCTTTCCTGATTGGCGGCATTTGACCTCATTTGCAACTTCATCTCACTCCGGGTGTAACATCAAATTTCCCCAGCTCACACTGTCCCTGACTGGAACAATAACACACTGATGTTTTTAGTTGTTGCTAGGTAATGTTTATACTAAGTCGAGGACTTTCCAATTTCTCAGGCCCTGCCAGGAAGAAGGCTGGAGAGTCACAGGAAACTGGGAGGGGACACAGCCAGGACAGTTGACCTGAACCAGCCAAAGGGATATTCCATACCATAGAACGTCATGCTGAGTATATAAGCTGGTTGAAGAAGGAGGAAGGGATGGACATTTGAAGCTATGGCATTTGTCTTCCCAAGTAACAATTATGCATGATGGAGCCTTGCTTTCCAGGACATGGCTGAACACATGCCTGCTGATAGAAAATAGTGAATGAATTCCTTGCTTTGCTTTGCTTGCACGTGCAGCTTTTGCTTTACCTATTAAACTGTATTTACCCATTTTGCTTTACGTATTAAACTCTGTCAGCCCACGAGTTTTCTCAATTTTACTCTTCCGATTCTCTCCCCCATCCCACTGTGGCAGGAATGAGCGAGTGGCTATGTGGTTCTTAGTTGCCAGCCAGGGTTAAACCACAACAAATAGTGACTAAATATTCTGAGATTTTGCTGTTGAAAGAAGTCTAGAAAAAATATTGAGACACATTCATATTTGTAGCAGTCCTCACAAGATATTTAAAAGATTCAAGCCAAATTTTCAATTGTGTGAGAACCTTCAAGAAAAATATCATAAAAGAAATCTGGCAGATATACGTGAGTAGCACAAAATACATTGTCATCCTTTCCTGGAAGTGAGTGCCATAAACTCAATAGGTTTCCCAAACACACTGTTATAAGCACTTTGTTCTAAGAGGCTAAAACTATCTGCAACGTTTTTAATGTTTGGGGTTTTTTTACCTTAAAAGTGTATTTCTATTTGGTGGCTTTCACCCAAGTTGTTCCAAATTGACTTATGAAGAAACAAGGGAAAGTTTCTGAGCAGAATTTTTAAAAGTATTCATTACTGGCCTAATTCTGTTCCCACTCAAACCATTAAGAGTTCAGTGGTCACAAACACTGATCAACAGGGCACTTCTGAAAAATATCTCTGTGCCTTTACAAATTTGCTTTTTCTCTTCTTTTTAAATCCTACATTGATAACACTGATTTTAAGCAATTAACACATACAAAGCTCCCAGACAGCATTTCTCATTCCATTAATTGATCAGTTGCAGAAACTACCTCAAGAAATTTTACAATACACAGTTGTGGGAAAATCACCTTTGGGTGATTTTCACTTTGGGAGAAAAATTACAGACCTAATAGAAGTTGTAGTATTACAGAAAGCTTTTTATGGAAATATACAATTGCCTCTTTCGGATGGTTGGCATGCACAGAATCTACATCACCACAGTTCCCTAAGCCACACAACCTGCTATCCTAGAGGAGCAGTGGAGAGTGGAGCAGAGTGGAGACACCACAGCCAAGCTCTGCTGTACTCCCTGCAGGATTGGGAACTTGATGGTACCATACAGCCGATAAGCTGCATAGCAGCTGTAAAATATATGAGAAGATGTCTGTTGCTGGGCCAACAACTGTGACAAAAAGACAGGCAGGAGCCTCATTATCTGTGAGAGAAGGTCGGGAACTCGGCCCACTCAGCACTTCAAGGTAGATGAGCTCAACAAGAATGTAAATAAGGAGCCTTCTGACAAGGATGTGCTAACTGCTAAAAGAAAACAAACTGATGAAAGATAAAACTCAAGGATACTAGGGTAAAATAATTGTGGCAGTGGGAAATTGTGACCTCCTACTCAAATACCCCCCACCCCCCCAAAGAGGATGAATTCCCCGCTCGGGGAGCATGCATAGTAAATTTAAAAATAACTGTATCTTTAAATGAAAACGAGAGAACTTTACACCAATCATAATAAAGGAATGTATGACTAGAGTCACTCGAGCTCCACCTGAGAGTAAAGAGAAGTGTAAAAAGTGAATGAATGAGGAGAGAAGTGGGGAAGACACCACCAAGAACAAGCTAAGGGAAGACACTGCTGAGATGGACTTCTGGGACCGGCCAACATGCTGAGCCTTTCTTCTCCCCACCTTGGGACACCTTGGGTGAGACTTAAACTAAGCACTTCTTTGGGAGACTTAGAAATATATCTAGAGAGTTACTTTTTAATGTTTGTAGCCAGGCTTTATTGTTTGTAACTTTTCCATGCATTTTATACTTTATAACATTTTATTTGCATGTGCCTTTTGCAGACAGTCACTATCACTGACAATCCAAAAACATGTATATCTATCGCACAAATAAAACTGCACTGTTAATTAGCAGGTCGTTGCAGTTTCTCATTGAACGCAACCAAACCCTAGAGTGTGACCATGCTAGTTCATGAGTACAACTGGACTGGCAGTGCAGACTACTATTAGTGTATCCAGAACCATGGTAGTTTAATATACATATTAAATGTGACTGGACTAATAGTGCTAAATTGGACATCACTCAGAATTTAAACCTAACCGCACCTAACCTCCCACCTCGGTGAGGAGAGTTAGAAGGCAAGGGGGTTTATTTTCTGCCAAATTACTCCATCCCCTTTAACACAACAACAGTATTTAAATTAATGCTAGCTCATAGAGTAATGATGATGAACTAGACCTGATTTATTTTCATCTTTATAACCAGATCAGCAAGTGAGCCCAGGAAGCTAACAAAACTCACCAAGTCACCACTAAAACAGTTTAAATTACACTAAGAAATAGAGGCTCCTAATTGCTCAAAGACAGGATTTTAGTATATATATATATATATATATAAAGTATGCCCTTTCATGTGATAATAATATGACATTGATATATTTACAACCACAGCAACCTATAAGCATTTTACCCACTCATTTTTAATCACTCATCCAGCTCATGCTTACCCTGTAAACAATTACTGTTCAAACATCATGACTTTGTGGTATTTTGCTTCTCTAAAATGTGAAATAAGCGAACAGAAGTTGGTCAATAAAGTCTGATAAAACCAAAACTCATTGTAACACAGTACTATCCTTGTCTGAAAAGCCTTCAGCCATTCTGAGAATTTTAAATTAAATATTTTTAGCAAACACACTGTGTGTGAAGACAGTGTTCACTGTGTTTAAGAACCAAATTCTTATAAACCAAAATTGGTCAGAGTGTGTAGAGAGCCCTGGATGAAGAGAGACCTGGAAGAAGCAGAGGGAGAGAGAGCGCCCTGGATGTAGGAGAGACAAGGAGAGGCCCTGGGAGAAGCAGGGAGAAGCAGGGGGACTGGATGAGGAGAGGCTGGCTGGAAGAGGAGCCCAGAGAAGGAAGAATCCGGATGCAGCAGAGGCAAGAAGCAGGGTGGACTGGACTGAAGAGGATGAAGAAACAGCACAGACAGTAGATGAACTTTTGAAACCTTGTGGGTGATTGGTGGCTGTGCCGGGGCAAGGTGCAGGAACCTTTGTCACAATAGGAACAAGATACATGGTACCCAGCATTTAATGAATCACTACAAAATAAGTGGTGGAGTTAGTTATTATCGTTACAAAATTAGAAATTTTAGTAAAATGTCTCCAGATTTTTTTCACCACTTCAGAAACACAAAATAAATAAGTCTTCCTTCCAGACTAAATGATTAAGTCTCCAAAATTCAAGTACTACTTGAAAGGTGTGGTGTATCTTCAGTTATCAAAGTACAGAATTTGAAGGCTGGCTTCACATAGTAGTATATATGTGGTATTTCACAAGGATAGGCCCAGCACTATGAACACAACATAGAAAATTACTTCTCATTCTTTTCCTCTTCATTTTTTTTTATAGACTGAGTTTAGCAGTAGAGTGAGAACTCTAAGCAATGAAATGTTAGTTACCTTTTTCTACATTATACTAGGACTTCTTTATAATTTTTTCTGCACTTTGTATTTACAGACATTACCATCTATATTTACTTTCTTATATTACCAATAAACTAGCATTGAGTTCAACCAATAAGTTCTGTGCTCCAGGAGAGGCTCCTGGCAATGGCTTTATTAATTTCCTTTTATGTTGACAAGATTTTTTTTAAAACATCAAATTCATTTCTCGTTATGCTGTTGTGAAAAGTAATATCTAGTCTATAAAGGAGTCTAAGTAATTATAAAAGGCAGGAACTCACCGAGCCTTACAAACAAAACTCCTGTTGCAGTTATTGTTTTCATCCCATTAGAACCTGCATACTGGTAGTATCTTGTGTCAGTAGTATCAAGATTCTGGATTCTTAAATGTGACCCATAATCTTTTTTTCTTATGATGGTCCATCTTGGCTCCTGAACCACTGGAGCATCATTTTTTAGTCATCTGACATTTGGAGATGTATTTCTTACTACTTTGCAGTGGAGGATTGCTGTTTCCCCTTGGACTACAGTCATATTATTTATTGGTTCCAAAAAGGTCAGAAAATAACCTGAAAGGGTAAAAGGTCAGAAAAGATCAAACTTCATTTAAGCTAGGATAAGACACTGCCCAAAGGTGCATTTTTATGAGTGGATCTTGGAAATTGTTTCAGTTTTATTTCCATATACTCAAAAAAACCCAAAACACCACAATTCACTGTTCAAGATCTAGAATAGCATAACTCTCCAATTTGTCTTTAATGATTTATTTCAGATTTGTCTGCAGGTAGGTATCCAGATTACAAGGTCAAGCATGTATTAATACCAGTGACTTAAAATCAATAGGCAAATGTGAGTTTAGTATGTCACTACACAGAAAATGAAGTAAAAGCCAAATATACATAAAATATCCATAGGACATTGCAAACTTGCAGGAAAAATATTTATTCATCTTCTTTACTCATAAAATGATGAGTAATTCTGTATGTAATTTTACCTTAATTTTCTCTACTGTTAGCCTATAAATCTTTACTGGACTGTGGTGAATTTACCTTGGCTGGCTGCCAGATGCTCACCAAGCAACTTTCTCAATCTCTTTAGCAGGACAGTGGGAGAAAATAAGATGGAAAAGCTTGTGGGTCAGGATAAAGAGAGAGATCACTTGCCAATTACTGTCACAGGCAAAACAAACTTCACTTGGGGAAAATTAATTTATTGCCAATTAATAACAGTGTAGGAAGGTGAGAAACAAAGACAAAAACTAAGAACACCTTCCCCTGCTTCTTCCCCATGCTTGAACTCTTAAGCATAACGCACACCTTAACTTACCCCAAACAAAACACCTACTCAAACTTCTCCCTTAACCTAGGATACTTCAACCTACTAACACACTGTCCTAGCTCCACAAGCCTACTAAACAACGGACAAAAACTCGCCCTCCACCTAATCGAACTCTACTGATACAAAAAATAGGTCCCGAAGGACTTGCTGATCTACAACGCATAGCCTCAAAAACCTCAACAACTCTACACATTGGACTAATCAAAACATACCTAGGGTCCTTCACCCTATCAACCCTCATCATCCTATTAACACTCTAAAAGAAAAACTAATGGTCCCCAACATCCAAAAATCACACCCCTTACTAAAAATAATTAATAACTCCCTAATCGACCTCCACACCCCCTCCAACATCTCTGCCTGATGGAATTTTGGATCCTTACTAGGAATCTGCTTGGCCACTCAAATCCTAACAGGCCTACTACTAGCTATACACTACACTGCAGACACAACCTTAGCCTTCTCATCTGTTGCTCACACATGCCGAAATGTACAATACAGCTGACTAATCTGCAACCTACACGCTAACGGAGCCTCACTATTTTTCATCTGCATTTACCTGCACATCGGATGAGGCATCTACTACAGCTCCTACATGTACAAGGAAACTTGAAACACAGGCATCATCCTTCTACTTACCCTAATAGCAACAGCCTTTGTAGGTTACATCCTACCTTGAGGAGAAATATCATTCTGAGGGGCCACAGTCATTACCAGCCTATTCTCAGCTATCCCCTACATCGGCCAGACCCTTGTCGAATGGGCCTGAGGAGGATTTTCAGTAGACAACCTAACACTAACCCAATTCTTTGCCCTACATTTCCTCCTACCATTCCTAATTGCAGGATTTACCCTAATTCACCTTACCTTCCTTCACAAATTGGGCTCAAACAACCCCTTAGGAATTACATCAAACTGCGACAAAATCCCATTCCACCCCTACTTCTCCTCAAAAGACATTCTAGGATTCATACTCATATATATTCCCTTAATAGCCCTAGCCCTATTCACTCCTAACCCCTTAGGAGATCCAGAAAACTTCACACCAGCAAACCCACTAGTAACACCCCCCCACATCAAACCCAAATGGTACTTCCTATTCGCCTACACCATCCTATGCTCAATCCCCAACAAACTAGGCAGAGTAATAGCACTAGCTGCCTCTGTACTAATCCTATTCCTAAGCCCCTTGCTCCACAAATCTAAACAACGCACAATAACCTTCCGTCCCCTATCCCAACTACTATTCTGACTCCTAGTCACCAACCTCTTTATTCTAACATGAGTAGGCAGTCAGCCTGTAGAACATCCATTCATCATCATCGGCCAACTAGCCTCCCTCACTTATTTCACAATCCTCCTAATCCTCCTCTCCCTCACCGGAGCCCTAGAAAACAAAATCCTCAACTACTAGAACACTCTAATAGTTTATAAAAACATTGGTCTTGTAAACCAAAGAATGAAGACCTCCCATCTTCTTAGAGTTCCCCGCCAGCTTCAAGCTGGCATTTTTGCTGTAAATTATTGTTGCGACGAAGGGAAGACACAGTCACTCAATATCGTTTATTGTCCCTTACAGTCACCTTTTATGCCTTGTTATAATTAGCTCATACATATTACAAAAGTTAAGCTCATTATTGGTTAGTTGCCTAAATACCAAGCCCGCCCCTAGTTTCTCTTCTGTAGTTATCTGTTCCCACCTGCAACATTCTTTTCCCACAGCAATCTTCCTGTTATTGTGTAACTTTTGCTTTACTTCAGATAAGCTGAGAGCGATGTGCATTTTTGTCCAGCCAGCTGGACTATGTTTATGTGAACTTTTTCAGCTAGCCAGTTATCCACAATTCCCCCGTTTTTATTTTGGGCGACATAGGCCTGGTTGACCATTTTCAATAACAGCGTTTTAACACAGAAAAATACACAGCCAACTTATAAAATCTCAGTTCAGAAGTATAATTCCAGAAATACTTGAAAAATAAAGTTAGCTTGAAGCTTTAATTTAGATGCTTTTTCTGTTCCAGTGATATAAAAAGTTTAAAAAATTCGAAGGCAATTTTAAAGTTCTGAACATGGACTAATGCAAGCTCAAAACCCAAAAAGAAACCAAACTGATGTTTGACTAGGAATATTTGCAAATATTTTAGTGGAAAGTCCCTGACCATTAACAATTTTCTGTCCAAATAACAACTGCCCTTAGGCAACCAACCAGTCCATACATTTTCTGAAGAATACCTCATTGATATCAAAGAATTAACAAAGGGAAAAAATTAGTTCTAAGCTATATACATTCATAAGTGTTTTTTTCAATAGTTACATACAGATTTACACACTAAGCCATAATGGCTTGTAGGTGATACACACAAGAAGAGTACGTTGCTTATCTATCTGAATGTCTATGCTAAATTTGACAACTGTGCCACAAGCCAAGCCTACATGGGTGCTGTATGTTATGCACGTTCCTTAACAAACAGAAGTATAATAGACAAATTCCCAAGATCTAGTCCCCAACCTAATTATATTACTTTGTAGCCAGTTAAGGAAAATAACACAAATGTGCATATCTACATGTGCACACACCTTTTAGTTCAGAACCGATCTGTGATAAAAGGCCTTAGCCTTATGGCATCATCGAATCTTAACGAGTACAGTAATTAAAAATGCAGTCTTACTGTAAGTGCGATTTATGCTGACATTCCCTCAAATGCTACACGTGAGTATTTCTCACTCAACTGCCTCAAGGTAAAATAGTAGTATTTGTTAATATGTATTAAAAAATCATTAATTCTCTACAATAGCAGTTGACTTCCATAACACTATGTAAGCAAAAGAGGCTTAAGATGGGTTTTCTGAATACTAACAATTTATTTTAGACTGTCTAAACTCAGGTCTTGAAAGATTTCACTCTGCCAGACGTAAAAACACTGTTGCACTCCAGTTGTGATATCCCTTTTCCCAAGTTGTCACATGCACATCTCGCTCAAGCAACATTATTGTCAAAGTTTCTCTCTGCTACATAAAAGCATGTTGCACTTGTAGATATAAAAGACAGCACCCTTACTTAGATTATTACCTCATAATTCTTAGTATACCTTGTATCTCTGATTTCATCACTTCAAAAATTCACCAGAAGCAGATAAAACCACAGCATCAGACTAAACTACACCTTAACTGCTGATTCAAATAAAGGCATTCTCTTCAGATATGCCTAATGCTTACAAATAATTGTGGCTGGTTTTGATCAAAAAACTATTATTACAATAATGATCAAAAATAATAATCCCGTTTGCAAAATGCCTTTAAGCCAGCCTCCTAGTCCCAACCAATTTCCACATTCAGAATACAGCATAAATACAGAATACAGAATAAATTATCTCCATCAAGGCAAAAAGGCTTCTCTTTAAGCACAGAGATGTTTGCTAGTTCAAGGCAGAAACCCATTTCTTGTAGGGGACATCTGAAGCACTTTTTTTGGTGGGTTCGTAATCAATTCCGTATTTTTCCTTGAGGAGCTTAAGCTGTTCCTCTTGTTTCAGGAGTGTTTCCAACTCTGAGTTGTCGAATAGGTGCGTATTTCCCAAAAATATCATACATTTCCTCCGCTGTGATTTTATACGGCAGGTTCCGAATATAAAGGACCCGATTGACCTCTGGGGGCAGCCAGATGTCAGCTCGCTTGGCCGCTTGCATCGCCATGGCGCCGATCGGAGGGGGGGGGGTGTGGGGGGGTGCCGCCTCGGAGAGAAACCGCGGCCGGGACGGGGCCTGCCGGGCTGCGCGCCGCCGCTCGCCGCTGCCGCGGGGGACCCGGACGCTATCCCATACGCTAATAACCCGGGTAATGCCTTTTTACAATCTATGTCCCGAACGCTCCGCTTTTCTAAAAAGCATATGAGCGAATCGTACGTCCCTTGTCTCTCCATACCTTCGTCAGCGCTGTTGCAGCCTTTGCGAGACTCCGGCGACGCGTGGCCGGCGGGACCCTCTGTAGGTGCTCCCGGGCGCGGGGACTGTGCCCTTCCGCCTCCTGCGCTGCTTTCAGGACCGGTACCCGAATCTCCGTCGAACCGTGGCTCGCAGGTTCAGCCCTCTCTAGGGTCCCTGTTCGGGCGCCATTTGTTGCGACGGAGGGAAGACACAGTCACTCAATATGAGTGATCAGCAGACTTCGTTTATTGTCCCTTACAGTCACCTTTTATGCCTTGTTATAATTAGCTCATACATATTACAAAAGTTAAGCTCATTATTGGTTAGTTGCCTAAATACCAAGCCCGCCCCAAGTTTCTCTTCTGTAGTTATCTGTTCCCACCTGCAACATTCTTTTCCCACAGCAATCTTCCTGTTATTGTGTAACTTTTGCTTTACTTCAGATAAGCTGAGAGCGATGTGCATTTTTGTCCAGCCAGCTGGACTATGTTTATGTGAACTTTTTCAGCTAGCCAGTTATCCACAAATTATCCTACAACCCCCCTAGATCCAACCAAATTCTCCACGCCCCCCCTTCCCCCCCCCTTCCCCCATGTATAATATTGCATTAATATATTTATCCCATTACACTACAACTCAATGTAGTAAATTCATTTAATGTATGTACTGAACCCATCCCATGTATAACTGGGCATAAAATTTCCAACAGCTATCTCTACTTTCTAGGATTATTTAAGCAATGACACAAGGAATGTTAACCCTCTCTTTTTGGACTAAATCCATTATCTCTTAACCTTATACACTACAGTTCTTCCTAGGATATGGAAGTGCCTTAACACATACCATGAATGGTAACAGGCCATAGTACTTAAATCATCTCTTGAAGGACCGGTTTCAGGTATCAGGTTATTATTAATCGTCCTTCTCACGTGAAATCAACATCTGCCGTTGCATATAAGGCTCTATGTTACTAGCTTCAGGACCATTCTTTCCCCCTACACCCCTAGCACAACTTGCTCTTTTGCGCCTCTGGTTCCTCTGTCAGGGCCATAACTTGTCCATTTCCTTAATCTTGCTCTTCGATGAGCCATCTGGTTTGCTATTTGTCAACTGTTCAGTCCGTGATCCTGACATTTCACCTTTTTCGTTCTCTTTTTTTTGGGGAACTCTTCACAGGTGGCCCTTCTGAGTGCAACAGGTGAATACAATCTAGGTCTGAGCATCGCTGGACTTCGGCCGATTACTCACTTTCAAGGACTGCTGAATGAGACAGTTTGCGTATCCGGGGAATCAACTTTACACTGATGCACTTGCTATTCCATTCATTCTACGTTACCTCCACTTCACTGACGTATACCAATATATATGAATGCTTATTGGACATGCATTATAACTCCTCTCACATTCCTTTGCCTTTTTAAACAAAAGTAGAAACTTCCTAACCATTTCTACCACCACACTGATATGGAGAAATAATGTGAAATGGGGATAATGGACATGGATTGTGATTGTATGTGTCCGCTTAAGGAATGTGGGTATGGTGACTAGTCATGGGTGCGGTGACAACCACAGTTTTGAGGAGACGCCTGTCCCTCCTCCTCTAACAAAGGGGAGACGGGGAGACGCCTGCCCCTCTTCCTCTAACAAAGGGGAGACGGGAGATGCCTGCCCTTCTTCCTCTAACAAAGGGGCTATTTAAAAGAGAATAAGAAAAGATGAGAGACAGTCAAATGCTATCTAGAGGGAGGGAGTGCTAAGTCTCCTTGCTGGAAAAGATTGGGTGGTCACAATCACCTGAAGAAGATCGGATGGTCACAAGAACATGAATCACCTACAAACCTGCAAGACCACCACATTCCAGGAAACGGACTGATAAGCTAATTAACATACGAAGCGGGGTTTAGGTAACGAATATGTATAGGCGTTAATTGAATATTCATTTGTTCATTGTATAAATGTGAGATGGTTCGGTCACTTCGGGTATGCACGCTTGTGGAGGAGCGATCCCCCGTGCATCTGCACGCAATAAACATACCTACTTTATAACTTTCGAGTTATAGAGTCTAATTCCGCAGGTCAACACCACACCCACATTTTCACCATATCTTTTAATCAAATTTTTTTCATCTCAATTCCACACACTCTCAGCACCAAAATTACATTAATAACAACACCCACCCATCACCCACTTTTTGTGTTGAATTCCCCCCAAAATTATTCCCTTCCCCCTATTCCCCACCTCAGAAAAAGAGGACTCAAATCTCCATCACCAACTCCCAAAGCTGGCATTTTCATTAAACTATCTTCTGAAAATTTCCACCAAAACCCTAAACTGCCCAAATCGCCCCACAAGACAGTCCCCGCACAAGCTCCAACACTACAAAGTAAGCAACAGCCCCCAACCTGCAACCAAAAATATCCCAACCTGCAACCAAAAATATCCCAACCCCATATAAATAAAACATAGCCACCCCACTAAAATCTGACTGAACAGAAAATACACCCCCACTATCAACAGTATTTACCCCAAATCCCCAACAACCAACACCACCGCCAGCTACAACCCCCACAACCAACACTAAAATAAACCCCACACCATACCCTGCCACACGCCAATCCCCCCAAGCCTCGGGAAAAGGATTTGCCACCAGTGCTACAGAATAAACAAAACCCACCAACATCCCCCCCAAATAAACCATAAACAACACCAATGAGATAAAGGAAACCCCCAAACTCATCATCCACCCACACCCAGCAACAGACCCCAACACTAATCCAACAACCCCTTAATAAGAGGATGGATTAGATCAACCACTAACGCCCCCAAAACAAAACACACCCCTAAAAAAACCACAAAATAAGTCATGACTATTCTCGCCCGACATCTATCCAGGACCTACAGCTTGAAAAACTGTTGTTGTGCAATTCAACCATGAGAACTTAACACAAGACCCCCACCACCACCAAACCATCTCAAACATAATTCAACCAGGCCAAACACTACAAAAACCCCCAACAGCCCTCAAGAACCACTAAATGAAACAACCCACATACATGCACGCAAACCACCTTGCCCACACTTCTCAGCCACTACATCACTACGCCTTATACATCTTCACCACAAACCCCATCACAACACCCCAACACTGAAATCACATTAACTCAAACTGCACCTCAACCCCCAAATAACAGATTTCCCCCCAGCAAACAATGAAACAACGAAACAAGTCCCTGTAGCTTACAACAAAGCATGGCACTGAAGATGCCAAGACGGCCTACCCACAAACCTGGGGACAAAAGATTTAGTCCTAACCTTACAGTTGGTTTTTGCTAGACATATACATGCAAGTATCCATGACCCAGTGTAAATGCCCTGAACTTCTTACCAAGACGAAAGGAGCAGGCATCAGACGCACACTATTAACTGTAGCCCAAAACACCTTGCTTGGCCACACCCCCACGGGCACTCAGCAGTAATTAACATTAAGCAATAAGCGCAAGTTTGACTTAGTCATAGCAACCCCTAGGGTTGGTAAATCTTGTGCCAGCCACCGCGGTCACACAAGAAACCCAAACCAACAGTCATACGGCGTAAAGAGTGGACCAGAGCTTGTCGTAACAACTAGGAACAAAATGCAACTGAGCTGTCATAAGCCTAAGATGCCCTTAAAATCAACCTAAAAACAATCCTAGCAACCCCGACTGACCAAACCCCACGAAAGCTAGGGCACAAACTGGGATTAGGTACCCCACTATGCCTAGCCCTAAATCCTGATGCGTACCCTATCAAAGCATCTGCCCGAGAATTACGAGCACAAACGCTTAAAACTCTAAGGACTTGGCGGTGCCCCAAACCCACCTAGAGGAGCCTGTTCTGTAAACAACACTCCACGCTACACCCAACCACTCCTTGCCAAAACAGCCTACATACTGCCGTCGCCAGCTCACCCTAATTGAAGGCCTCACAGTGAGCACAATAACCTACCCCCGCTAGCATGACGGATCAAGGTATAGCCCATGGAGTGGAAGTAATGGGCTACGTTTTCTAAACTAGAATACCAACAGAAGGGGGCATGAAACCACCCCCGGAAGGCGGATTTAGCAGCAAAGCAAGATAATAAAGCCCACTTTAAGTCGGCCCTGAGGCACGTACATACCGCCTGTCACCCTCCTCACAAGCTACCAGCCACAATAACTAATACACCCCTCAGCTGAAGATGAGGTAAGTCGTAACAAGGTAAGTATACTGGAAGGTGTACTTGGCATACCAGGGTGTAGCTATAAAAATAAAGCACTCAGCTTACACCTGAGAGATATCTGCTACACACCAGATCACCCTGAGCCCCCCTCTAGCCCGACCACAACACCCCAAAGCCAATTAAAAACTTACACCACTACCAAACTAAAACATTTTCTAACTTAGTATAGGCAATAGAAAAGACCCACTGGTGCAATAGAGCTCTGTACCGCAAGAGAAAGATAAAATAACAATGAAACCCTAAGCAACAGATAGCAAAGATATACCCTTATACCTCTTGCATCATGGTTTAGCAAGAACAACCAAGCAAAGCGAACTTTAGTTTGCCCCCCTGAAACCCAAGTGAGCTACTTACAAGCAGCTGCTCCCAAGAGAACCCGTCTCTGTTGCAAAAGAGTGGGACGACTTGTTAGTAGAGGTGAAAAGCCAGTCGAGCTGGGTGACCTGTGAAATGAATTTAAGTTCACCCTTAATTCTCCTTCATGGACGCACAACAACCCACATGAAGTGAAATGAGTAATTTAAAGGAGGTACAGCTCCTTTAACAAAGAATACAACCTTCACTAGCGGATAACTCAATTACCCTCTATAGTACTGTAGGCCTTCAATCAGCCACCAACAAAGAGTGTGTCAAAGCTCCATACAAAAAAAATCCAAACCTAACACGATTCCCTTACAATCTAGCAGGTTAATCTATTAACAATAGAAGAATTAATGCTAAAATGAGTAACTAGGTAGCCCACTCCCTCTCAGGCGCAAGCTTACACCCAAACATTATTAACAGATGAACTAATGTCCCAACTTCAACAAGACCAAATATTCTAATAGACCCTGTTAACCCAACTCAGGTGTGCCCACCAGAAAGATTTAAATCTGTAAAAGGAACTTAGCAAGTACAAGGCCCGACTGTTTAGTAAAAACATAGCCTTCAGCCTACCAAGTATTGAAGGTGATGCCTGCCCAGTGAACACTGTGTTCAATGGCCACGGTATCCTAACCGTGCAAAGGTAGTGCAATCAATTGTCCCATAAATCGAGGCTTGTATGAATGGCTAAATGAGGTCTTAACTGTCTCTTACAGATAATCAGTGAAATTGATCTTCCTGTGCAAAAGCAGGAATCGTATTAGCAAACTCTTTACTAGACATCGCCCTACACAACACATACTATGTAGTTGCTCACTTCCACTATGTTCTCTCAATAGGAGCCGTATTTGCCATCCTAGCCGGATTCACCCACTGATTCACCCTATTCACCGGATATACACTACACCCCACATGAGCAAAAGCCCATTTCAGAGTCATATTCACAGGTGTAAACCTAACATTATTCCCCCAGCACTTCCTAGGCTTAGCTGGCATGCCATGACGCTACTCAGACTACCCTGATGCTTACACCCTCTGAAACACTTTATCCTCTATCGGCTCTCTATTCTCAATAACAGCTGTAATCATACTAATATTCATTCTCTGAGAGGCATTTGCAGCAAAACAAAAAGTCCTGCAACCAGAACTAACCACCACTAACATCGAGTGAATCCATGGCTGCCCGCCCCCCTATCACGCTTTCGAAGAACCAGCCTTTGTCCAAGTACAAGAAAGGAAGGAATCAAACCCTCACATGTTGGTTTCAAGCCAACTGTATCAAACCACTTATGCTTCTTTCTTATGGGGTGTTAGTAAACCCATTATGCAGCTTTGTCAAAGCTAAATCACAGGCAAAACCCCTGTACACCCCCACCATGGCCAACCAATCCCAATTTGTATTCCAAGATGCCTCCTCCCCCATCACAGAAGAACCTGTAGAATTCCACGACCATGCCCTAATGGTCACACTCACAATCTGCAGCCTAGTCCTCTATCTTTTAACACTCATACTAATAGAAAAATTATCCTCCAACACCGTAGATGCACAAGAAGTAGAACTCATCTGAACAATCCTACCAGCTATTGTCCTTATCCTACTTGCCCTGCCATCCCTACAAATCCTCTATATAATAGACGAAATTGACGAACCTGACCTAACCCTAAAAGCCATTGGACACCAATGATACTGAGCCTATGAATACACAGACTTTAAAGACCTAAGATTTGACTCTTACATAATCCCAACAGCAGAACTCCCACCAGGACACTTCCAACTACTAGAAGTCAACCATTGCGTTGTAGTTCCCATAGAATCCCCCATCCGCATTATCATTACCACCAACGACGTACTTCACTCATGAACTGTTCCATCCCTGGGAGTAAAAACTGACACAATCCCAGGACGACTCAACCAAACATCCTTTATCACAACCTGACTGGGTGTATTTTATGGCCAATGCTCAGAAACCTGTGGAGTTAACCACAGCTACATACCAATTGTAGTGGAATCCACTCCCCTCGCCCACTTCGAGCACTGATCCTCACTCCTCTCATCTTAATAATTAAGAAGCTATGCATCAGCACTAGCCTTTTAAGCTAGAGAAAGAGGAAGGCCTACTCCTCCTTAACGATATGCCCAAACTCAACCCCAACCCATGATTCCTAACAATACTAACTACCTGAGTAATCTTTTCACTAATCATCCAACCTAAACTCCTATCAATTACCCCCACCAACCACCCCTTCAACAAAACCAAAACCCATGACAAAACTACCCCCTGACCCTGACCATGAATCTAAGCTTCTTTGACCAGTTCTCAAGCCCCTACTTCATAGGCATACCACTAGCCCTACTCTCCATGCTCTTCCCCACCCTCCTATTCCCCTCCCCCAGTGCTCGGTGAGTCAACAACCGCTTCTCCAACCTTCAATCATGACTCATTCACCTAATTAAAAAATAACTAATAATACCTCTAAACAAGAAAGGCCATAAATGAGCACTAATCCTCACATCCCTAATACTACTCCTTCTTACAATCAACCTACTGGGCCTACTACCATACACATTCACCCCCACTACCCAACTATCCGCAAACATAGCACTAGCCTTCCCACTCTGTCTTGCCACCCTCCTCACAGGCCTACAAAATCAACCCACAATCTCCCTAGGACATCTCTTAACTGAAGGCACCCCCACCCCACTAATCCCTGCTCTAATTATAATCGAAACTACAAGCCTACTCATCCCCTAGGAGTCCACCTCACAGCAAACCTCACAGCAGGAAACCTGCTTATTCAACTCATCTCCACAGCTACCACCACCCTACTCCCCATCATACCAACAATCTCCATCCTAAATACATCAATCTTACTACTACTCACCATACTAGAAGTAGCAGTAGCCATAATCCAAGCATACGTCTTCGTCCTCCTACTAAGCCTATACTTACAAGAAAACATCTAATGGCCCACCAAGCACACTCCTTCCACATAGTAGATCTGAGCCCATGACCACTCTCCAGAGCCGACGCCGCTCTTCTCACTACCTCAGGATTAGCCATATGATTCCACTATAACTCCTTCCAAGTCCTAACCCTAGGCCCACTTTCCATAATCCTTGTTATACTACAATGATGATGAGACATAATTCGAGAAAGCACATTCCAAGGCCACCACACACCCACAGTACAAAAAGGCCTGTGATAAGGAATAATCCTATTAATCACATCAGAAGTATTTTTCTTCTTGGGTTTCTTTTGAGCTTTCTTCCACTCCAGTTTAGCTCCTACAACAGAGCTAGGAAGACAATGACGCCCAAAAGGAAACAAACCCATAAATCCCATAGAAGTACCCCTACTTAACACAGCCATCCTCCTAGCATCCAGAGTTACTGTTACATGAGCCCATCACAGTATTACAGAAGGAAACCACAAACAATTCAGGCCCTCAGTCTAACCGTCTTCCTGGGAATCTATTTCACAGCCCTACAAGCCATGGAATACAATGAAGTCCCATTCAATATCACTGACGGTGTGTAGGTCGCAACCTTCTTCATTGCCACGGGATTCCACGGCCTCCACGTAACCATTGGATCCTCCTTGCTCCCAAACTACGTCCTACAATTAATCAACTTCCAATTTTTCTCACCCTCCTTCTTCTCCCTCTCACTCTCCTTCTTCTTACTCTCCCTCTATTACCTCTCCCTCTCCCACTTCTCCCTCTCATTCTCCCTCTACTCCCTCTCCCTCTTCTCAGTCTCCTTCTCCCTCTTCTCACTCTCCTTCTCCCTCTTCTCACTCTCCTTATCCCTTTCTCCCTCTCTTTCTCCTTCTTCTCCCTCTCCTACTCCTTCTTCTACCTCTCCTACTCTCTCTACCTCTTCTCCCTATTGTTCTCCCTCTTCTCCCTATCCTCCCTCTTCTCACTCTCCTTATCCCTCTTCTCCCTCTCCTTCTTCTCCCTTTTCCGCACCTTCTTCTCCCTCTCCCTCTTCAACCTCTCCCTCTCCCTCTTCACCTTCTCCCTCTTCTCCCTCTCCCTCTCTTCTCCCTCTCCCTCTCCCTCTCCTTCCTCCTCTCCTACTCCTTCTCCCTCTTCTCCCTCTCCTACTCCCTCTTCTCCCTCTCCTTCTCCTTCCCCCGCACCCTCTCCTATTCCTTCTTCTCCCTCTCCTTCTTCTTCTCCCTCCCCTTCTCCTTCTTCTCCCTCTCCTTCTCCTTCTTCTCCCTCTGCTTCTCCTTCTTTTCCCTCTCCTTCTCCCTCTGCCTCTCCTTCATCTCTCTCTCCTACTCTTTCTTCTTCTCCCTCTCCTAAACCTGCTTCTCCCTCTCCCGCTCCTTCTCCTCCCTTTCCCTCTTCTCCCTCTCCCTTTCCCTCTTCTCCCTCTCTTCTCCCTCTCCCTCTCCTTCTCCATTGTACTCTCCTTCTCCGTCTCCTGCTCCTTCTCCCTCTTCATCTCCTTCTTCTCTCTCTCCTCCTTCTTCTCCCTCTCCTTCTACCTCTTCCCCCTCTACTTCTTATGCCTCTTCCTCTTTTTTTTTCGCTCTCCTATTCCTTCTCTTTCCACACCATCTCCTACACTTTCTTCTTCTCCCTCTCCTTCTCCTTCTTCTCCCTCTCCTTCTCCCTCTTCTCCCTCTATTCACTCTCCTTCTCCTTCTTCTACCTCTCCTTCGCCCTATTCTCCCTTTCCTTATCCGTCTTCTCCCTCTCCATCTCCTTCTTCTCCCCCACCTTCTCCTTCTTCTCCCTCTCCTTCTACTCCCCATCCTTCTCCTTCTTCTCTCTCTCCTTCTCCTTCTATTCACTCTCCTTCTCCCTCTTCTCCCACTCCTGCTCCCTCTTCTCCCTCTCCTTCTCCTTCTCCTTCTTCTCCGTCTCCTTCTCCCTCTCCTACGCTTTCTTCTCCCTCTCCTTCTCCTTATTCTACCTCTCCTTCTCCTTGTCCTTCTTCTCCCTCTCCTTCTCCTTGTCCTTCTTCTCCCTCTGCACCTCCTCCTTCTTCTCCTTCTCCCTCTCCTCCTTATTCTCCCTCTCCTTCTCCTTATTCTCCCTCTCCTTCCCTTGTCCTTCTTCTCCCTCTGCATCTCCTTCTCCTTCTTCTCCCCCTCCCTCTCCTTCTTCTCCCCCTCCTACTCCTTCTTCTTCTTCTCCCTCTCGTCCTTCTCCTTCTTCTCCCTCTCCTACTCCTTCTTCTTCTTCTCCCTGTCCTTCTCCTTCTCCTTCTTCTCCCTCTCCTCCCATTCTTTCTCCTTCTTCTCCCTGTCCTACTCGTTCTCCTTCTTCTCCCTCTCCTACTCTTTCTTCTTCTTCTCCTGTAGAGGAATTTTTAAAGGACCGAGGACATATGTTACCATTGTCTGGGTTTGACAACCCAGGCCTATTAGTTGAAGCTGCAGAGCAACGTTAAATTGTCCTGGGAACAAGCACTGTGAGAAAGAAAACAAGCTGTGCACAAACAAGAAGCCAGGTGCAGAGCAAATCCTGGGAACCGCGAAATCAACACACTCTCATTGGCACACTCTGATCAGGCGCCTGCAGCATGCCCACCAGTCAGCGACATGGACCCCACGTGGCCTAGAGACTTTTATCCAATCACCTGTGTGTAAAGTCGAGTGAGCGGTCAGTTTAAGTTATAAGTATGACCTGTTTGTTTAATAAAGTGAGCACGGCATGTAGCCATATTGGTGTGATTGTCGTGACTTAGCCAACTCTCCACAGGGGACCCTCTTCGTTCTCCCTCTCCTAATCCTGCTTCTCTCTCTCCCGCTCCTTCTCCTCCCTTTCCCTCTTCCACCTCTCCCTCTTCTTCCTATCCCTCTTCTCCCTCTCCCTTTCCTTCTTCTCCCTCTCTTTCTCCCTCTTTTCTCCCTCTCCCTCTCCTTCTTCTCCCTCGTACTCTCCTTCCCTGTCTCCTTCTCTTGCTTCTCCCTCTTCATCTCCTTCTCTCTCCTCCTTCTTCTCCCTCTCCTTCTACCTCTTCCCCCTCTACTTCTTATCCCTCTTCCTCTCCCTTTTCTCCCTCTCCTACTCCTTCTCTTTCTACTCCATCACCTACTCCTTCTTTTTCTTCTCCCTCTTCTTCTTCTTCTTCTCCCTCTCCTAAACCTTCTCATTCTATTCCCTCTCTGACTTCTTCTCCCTCTCCTACTCCCTCTCCCTCTTCACCCTCTCCTTGTCCCTTTTCTCCCTCTCCTTCTCCTTCTCCCTCTCCTTCTCCCTCTCCTTCTCCCTCTTCTCAGTCTCCTTCTCTCTCTTCTCCCTCACTTTCTCCCTCTCTTCTCCCTCTCCCTCTCCTTCTTCTCCATTGTACTCTCCTTCTTCTCCGTCTCCTGCTCCTTCTCCATCTCCTCCCTCTTCTCCTTCTCTCTCTCCTTCTCCTTCTTCTCCCTCTCCTTCTACCTCTTCCCCCTCTACTGGTTATACCTCTTCCTCTCCTTTTTCTCCCTCTCCTACTCCTTCTCTTTCTACTCTCTCTCCTACTCCTACTTCTTCTTCTTCTCCCTCTCCTACTCCTTCTTCTCCCTCTCCTAAACCTTCTGTCTTTTCGCTCTCCAACTCATTCTTCTCCCTCACCTACCCCGTCTTCCTCTTCTCCCTCTCCTTCTCCTTCTTCTCACTCTCCTTATCATTCTTCTCCCTTTCGTTATTCTCCCTCTCCTTATCCCTCCTCTCCCTCTCCGTCTCCTTTTTTTCCATCTCCTTCTCATTCTTCTCCCTCTTCTCTCTCTCTCTCGCCCACTTCTTCCTCTCCCTTGCCCACTTCTCCCTTTCCCTCACCCTCTTCTCCATCTCCTTCTCCCTCTTCTCCCTCTCCTTCTCCTCCTTCTTCTCCGTCTCCTTCTCCCTCTCCTACTCTTTCTTCCCCTTCTCCCACTCCTTCTCCTTCTCCCTCTCCTTCTCCTTGTCCTTCTTCTCCCTCTGCATCTCCTTCTCCTTCTTCTCCCTCTCCTTCTCCTTCTTCTCCCTCTCCTTCTACTTCTTCTCCCTTTCCCTCTTCCACCTCTCTCTCTTTCTTCCTCTCTTCTCCCTCTCCCTCTCCTTCTTCTCCCTCTTTCTCTCCTTCTTCTCCCTCTCCTACTCCTTCTCCTTCTCCCTCTCCTTTTCTCTCTTCTCCCTCTCCTTCTCCTTCTTCCCCTTCTCCCTCTCCTTCTCCACCTTCTTCCTCTTCCTCTCCTTATCCTTCTCCTCCTTCTCCTTCTACTTCTCCTAACTCTCATGCTGCTTCTTCTCCCGCTCCTACTCCTTCTCTTTCTTCTCCTTCTCCCTCTCCCTCTTCTCCCTCTTATCCTTCTCCTTATCCCTCTTCTCCCTCTCCCTCTCCTTCTTCTTCCTCTCCTTCTTCACCCGCTCCCTCGCCCTCTTCTTCCTCTCGCGCTCCTTCTTCTCCCTCTCCCTCTTCCACCTCTCCCTCTCCCTCTTCTTCCTCTACCTCTTCCACCTCTCCCTCTCCCTCTTCTTCCTTTACCTCTTCTCCCTCTCCCTGTCCTTCTTCTCCCTCTCCTATTCCTTCTGTTTCTTCTCCCTCTCCTTCTTCTCCTCCTTCTCCTTCTCATTCTGCTTCTCCTCCCTCTCCTTCTCCTTCTTCTTCTCCCTCTCCCTCTCCTTCTCCCTCTCCTTCTTCACCCTCTCCCTCGCCCTCTTCTCCATCTCCCTCACCCTCTTCTTCCTCTCGTGCTCCTTCTTCCCCCTCTCCCTCTTCCACCTCTCCCTCTCCCTTTTCTTCCTCTACCTCTTCTCCCTCTAGCTCTCCTCCCTCTCCCTCTCCTTCTCCCTCTTTCTCTCCTTCTTCTCCCTCTCCTATTCCTTCTTTTTCTCTCTCTCCTACTCCTTCTCCCTCTTACTCATTCTCATTCTTCTCCCTCTCCTTCTCCTTCTCCTTCTTCTCCCTCTCCTACTCCTTCTTCTCCCTCTCCTATTCCTTCTTCTTCTTCTCCCTCTCCTAATCCTTCTTCTCCCTCTCCTACTCCCTCTCCCCCTTCTTCCTTTCCTTATACCTCTTCTCCCTCTCCTTCTTCCTCTTCTCCCTGTCCCTCTTCTAATTCTCACTCTTTCTTATCTCCCTCTCCTATTCCTTCTCCTTCTACTCCCTCTCCTATTCCTTCCTCTTCTTCTCCCTCTCCTACTCCTTTTCATCCTTTTCCCACTCCTACTCCTTCTTCTCTCTCTCCTTCTCCTTCTTTTCCCTCTCCTTCTCCCTCCCCCTCTCCTTCTCCCTCTTATCATTCTCCTTATCCCTCTTCTCCCTCTCCCTCTCCTTCTTCTTCCTCTTCTTCTTCACCCTCTCCCTCGCCCTCTTCTTCCTCTCGCACTCCTTCATCTCCCTCTCCCCCTTCCACCTCTCCCTCTCCCTCTTCTTCCTCTACCTCTTCTCCCTCTCCCTCTCCTTCTTCTCCCTCTCCTATTCCTTCTATTTCTTCTCCCTCTCCTTCTTCTCCTCCTTCTCCTTCAACTTCTCCTCCCTCTCATTCTCCTTCTTCTCCCTCTCCTTCTTCTTCCTCTCCTTCTTCACCCTCTCCCTCGCCCTCTTCTCCATCTCCCTCGCCCTCTTCTTCCTCTCGTGCTCCTTCTTCCCCCTCTCCCTCTTCCCCCTCTCCCTCTCCCTCTTCTTCCTCTACCTCTTCTCCCTCTCCCTCTTCTCCCTCTCCCCCTTCTCCCTCTCCCTCTTCTCCCTCTCCCTTTCCTCCCTCTCCCTCTCCTTCTTCTCCCTCTTTCTCTCCTTCTTCTCCCTCTCCTATTCCTTCTTCTTTTTCTCCCTCTCCTACTCCTTCTTCTCCCTCTATTACTCATTCTCATTCTTCTCCCTGTCCTACTCCTTCTCCTTCTTCCACCTCTCCTACTTCTTCTCCCTCTCCTATTCTTTCTTCTTCTTCTCCCTCTCTTAATCCATCTTCTCCCTCTCCTACTCTCTCTCCCCCTTCTTCCTTTTCTTGTACCTCTTCTCCCTCTCCTTCCTCCTCTTCTCCCTCTCCCTCTCCTAATTCTCGCTCTCCTTCTCTCTCTCCTACTCCTTCTCCTTCTTCTCCCTCTCCTATTCCTTCCTCTTCTTCTCCCTCTCCTACTCCTTTTCATCCTTTTCCCCACTCCTACTCCTCCTTCTCTCTCTCCTTCTCCTACTATTCTCTCTCCTTCTCCCTCTCCCTCTTCTCCCTCTCCTTCTCCCTCTGTTCTCCCTCTCTCTCTCCTCCCTCTCCCTCTTCTCCCTCTCCTTCTCTTTCTTCTCCCTCTCTATCTCCTACTCCATCTTTCCCCTCTCCTTCTCCTCCTCCTTCTCCTTCTCCTTCTCCTTCTCCTTCTCCTTCTCCTTCTCCTTCTCCTTCTCCTCCCTCTTTTTCTTCTTATCCTTCTTCTTGTTCTGCTCCTTCTCCTTCTCCTTCTTCTTATTCTACTCCCTCTCCTTCTCCTTCTCCTTATTCTGCCTCTTCTCCTTCTTCTCCCTCTCCTACTCCTCCCCCTTCAACTCCCTTTCCTACTCCTTCTTCTTCTCCCTCTCCGACACCTTCTTCTCCCTCTATTGCTCCTTCTCTGTCTTTTCCCTCTCCTACTCCTTCTCCTTCTCCTTCTTCGCCCTCTCCTACTCCTTCTTCTTCTCCCTCTCCTACTCCTTCTTCTCCTTCTCCCTTTCCTAATCGTTCTTCTCCCTCTCCTATTCCCTCTCCCCCTTCTTTCTTTCTTTATACCTCTTCTCCCTCTCCTACACCTTCTCCCTCTATTACTCATTCTCATTCTTCTCCCTCTCCTACTCCTACTCCTTCTTCTCCCTCTCCTATTCCTTCTTCTTCTTCTCCCTCTCCTAATCCTTCTTCTCCCTCTCCTACTCCCTCTCCCCCCTTTTTTCCTTTTCTTATACGTCTTCTCCCTCTCCTATTTCCTCTTCTCCCTCTCCCTCTCCTAATTCTCACTCTCCTTCTTCTCCCTCTCCTACTCCTTCTCCTACTCCCTCTCCTATTCCTTCCTCTTCTTCTCCCTCTCCTACTCCTTTTCATCCTTTTCCCACTCCTACTCCTTCTTCTCTCTCTCCTTCTCCTTCTTATCCCTCTCCTTCTCCCTCTCCCTCTTCTCCCTCTCCTTTTCCCTCTTATCCTTCTCCCACTCTTTCTTCTCCCTCTCCGTCTTCCACCTATCCCTCTCTCTCTTCTCATTCTCCCTCTCCCTCTTCGCCCTTACACTCTCCCTCTCTTCTCCCTCTCCCTCTCCCTCTGTTCTCCGTCTCCCTCTCCTTCTTCTCCCTCTCTCTCTCCTTCTTTTTCCTCTACTTATCCTTTTCCCTTCTTCTCCTTCTACTTCTCCTCCCTCTCCTTCTCCTTCAACTTCTCCCTCTCATTCTACTTCTTCTCTCTCTTTCTTTCCTTCTTCTCCCTCTCCTACTCCTTCTTCTTCTTCACCCTCTCCTTCTGTCTCTTCTCCGTCTCCTTCTCCTTCTTCTCCTCCCTCTCCTACTCCTTCTTCTCCCTCTCTTTCTCCTTGTTTGCCCTCTCCTTCTCCTCCCTCTCCTTCTCCTTCTAATTCTCCTCCCTCTCCTCCTTCTTCTGCTTCTCCCTCTCCTTCTCCCTCTTAACCCTCTCCTTCTTCTCCCTCCTCACTCTCCTTCTTCTCACTGTCCTACTCGTTTTTCTTCTCCCTCTCCTTCTTCTTCTCTTTCTCCTTCTCCTTTGTCTTCTCCCTATCCTCCTCCTTCTTCATTTTCTTCTCCCTCTCCTTTTCCTTCTCCTCCTCCACCTTCCTCTCTTTCTCTTTCTACTCCCTCTCCTTCTTCGTCTTCTCCCTCTTCTTCTCTTCCCTCTCCTTCTTTTCGGCTCCCTCCTCTTTACCACTCCTCTTTCTTCTCAGTCTTCTTATTCTTTCTCTCCCACTCTTTCTCCTTCTCCCTCTCCGTCTCCTCCCTGTCCTCCTTCTTTTCCCGCTCTTTCTCCTTCTCCTTACACTCCTCTTTCTTCTCCATCTTCTTCTCCTTCCTGTCCCTCTCTTTATCCTTCTTCTCCCTCTTCCTGTCCTTCTTCTCCCTCTCCCTCTCCTACTTCTCCCTCTCCTTCTTTTCCTTGTCTCTCTCCTACTTCTTCCTCTTCACCTCCATCTCCTTCCACTCCTAATACTCTTTCTTCTTCTCCTTGTTCTCCTTCTCCTTCTTCTCTCTCCCTCAAGTTCTTCTAACTTTCTCTCTCCTACTCCTTCTCCTTCTTTACCTCTCTTTCTCATCCTTCTTCTACCTCTCCTCCTTCTTCCAACTCTCCTTCATTTTTTCCCTCTCCCTCTCCTTCTTCTTCTCCCTCTCCCTCTACCTCTCTCTCTCCCTCTCCCTGTCACTCGCATTCTCCCTCTCCCTCTCATACTCCCTCTCTCTCTCCTTCTCCTTCTTCTTCTCCCTATCCCTCTCCTTCTTCTACCTCTCCCTCTCCCTCTCATTCCCCCTCTAATTCTCATTCTCCTTTTCCCTCTCCTTCTCTTTCTCCTACTCCCTCTCCATCTCTTTCTCCTTCTCCCTCTCCCTCTCCCTCTCCCTCTCCCTCTCCCTCTCCCCCTCCCTCTCCTTCTCCTTCTTCCTTTCCCTCTCCTACTCTCTCTCACACTCCTCCTTCTTCTTCTCCCTCTCCCTTTCAATCTTCTTCTCCCTCTCCTCCTCCTTCTGTCTTCTTCTCCCTCTCCTTCTCCTTCTTTCTCCTCCTCCCTCTCCCTCTCTTTCTCTTCTTCTCCTCCCTCTCCTTCTCCTTTTTCTCCCTCTCCTTCTCTTCGCTCTCTTTGTCCTTCTTTTCCTTCTCTTTCTCTTTCTCCTTACACTCCTCTTTCTTCTCACTCTTCTTCTCCTTTCTCTCCTTCTCCTTCTCCCTCTCCCTCTCCTTCTTCTCCCTCACCCTCTCCTTCTTCTCTCTCTCCCTCTCCTTCTCCCTCTCCCTCTCCTTTTCCCTGTCCCTCTCCTACTTTTTCCTCTCCCTTTCCTTCTACTCCCACTCCTAATTCTCTTTCTCCTTCTCCTTGTTCATCCTTTCATTCTCCTTCTTCTCTCTCTCCCTCAACTTCCTCTAACTCTCCCTCTCTTTCTCCTTCTTTCCTTCTCCTCATCTTTCTTCTGCCTCTCCTCCTTCTTCTCACTCTTTTTCTCCTTCTTCCTCTCCTTCTCCTTCTTTTTCTCCCTCTCCTTCTCCTTCTTTCTCCCTGTCCCTGTGCTTCTTCTTCTCCCTCTCCTGAAGAGGGTCCCCCGTGGAGTGTCGACTAAGTCACAACGATCATACAAATATGCCTACATGCCGTGCTCCTTTATTAAACAAACAGGTCATATTTATAACTTAAACCGACCGCTCACACGACTTTACACACAGGTGATTGGATAAAAGTTTCTGGTCACGTGGGCGTCCGTGTCACTGTTTGGTGAGCATGCTGCAGGCGCCTGATCAGAGTGTGCTGATGAGAGTGTGTTGATTTCGCGGCTCCCAGGACTTGCTCTGCACCTGGCTTCTTATTTGTGCACAGCTTGTTTTCTTTCTCACAGTGCTTGTTCCCAGGACAATTTAAAGTTGCTCTGCAGCTTCAACTAACAGGCCTGGGTTGTCCAACCCAGACAATGGTAACATATGTCCTCGGTCCTTTAAAAATTCCTCTAAATATCCCCCTTTTTCTTTTTGGACAACCCATGTCTTTTTCACAATAGATGTTAACACTTTCTTCACACAAGAAAATAAAGAGCTAAAAACTAAAAACATTACAACAATGATTATAACAAAGCATATTCCTTCCATCAACAATGTCTTTAACCAACCTGTTATCCCCAATCCTCTCAACCATTCATCAAAGGGATTATCATCAGCAAGAATATGCTTCGTGTTTCCCTGCAGTTGTGACAACTTCTTGTGCATAGATATGTAATGATCGGAAAGCTTCATACAACACATCCCTTCAAAATCCTCACAACCATGGCCATGAGCTAATAACAAAAAAACTATTGCAGCTCTATTTTGTAACATAGCATGCCTAACACTATCTACATCAAGCAATAACGAACTTAAAATCTGCGATGTAAGATTAAATTGTTTCTCTCCCCAGCACACTAACCTTCGTATATTCTTAGCATTTAATACTGCCATTGCCCCGGCATAAATATGGAGGCCAGGACATTTGCTGTTACAGACTGTAGATTCACTCGGTCATTACATGTTTCATCAAAGGTGCGCGGTGCCCTCCGTGATCTATGAGATTGTTGAGCCATTTTCATTAAGTCTTTCATACGTGGAGCAAACAAAGTCAAACGTCCTAAATAACATGGTCCACCGACAGGATACAAAGGAATCCCTGGCCACGCTCTGTCCCCACATATCAGAAAGACTCCCGGTGGCAACTGATAACCCCCTGATACATCTATATGGAAACCCCCAGTTTTCAATTCACCCCAAATAGGTGAACCAGTTAGATTTTGAAACCCTGTATAAAACCCCCGTTCACCTTGACGTGTTAGCCATAACTGCCACGGGTCACCACACCAAATTACTCCAGTGCCATTCACGGGTTGAAGTGGTGATGACATGTGGGTACAGTCTGCCATACCAGTTGCAGTTACATTACCATATTCAACAGGTACAACGCGGGTACAGTCTGCCATACCAGTTGCAGTTACATTACCATATTCAACAGGTACAACGCTACCCAATAGGTCTAACTCCTGCAAAGGTAAATGATGTGGCTGATTTAAATTCTCAATAATCATCTTGTGCCACGCTGCATTACGCATAGAAGGCCAAACATATTGCCCATTAGGACTCATACATGTACCATTCTGATTGGAAGTCAGATCCACTGTTTTAACATTCCAAAAACCATCAAAATTTGTTTCATTCTCTTGCAGGGGAATACCAATTTAACAAGTTCTAAAGGGGTTGTCTGCTTCTTGCAGACTTAAATAAAAGTCTGTTACTCCCGTGATATTTGCCCATGTCACCCATATGTTTCTCCTAGGCAAGATGTCAAAAGTACTTTGGCCAATGGGTAAAAAATTCAAGACTGCAAACCAACGCAAACCAAGTCCACATGTTTACTCTTGCAATTTCCACCTTTTTTTTTTTTTTACATTCTACCCCACAAATCTGTGCTTTCACAGATTCTGATGATGTATACTGTCTCCAATCAGCATGGTGTTACAGTAGTCGTATGTTTTCTCTTGCTTCATGCCCGGTTACTAATCAAACACATACACTCTTTACACCATTTACGTTTAAGCTTTGGCTTACAGAACCGTTTTACCCCACATAGCATACATTGGCACAATACCCGTGGGTTACATCCCTTACAACATAGACAGTTTATTCCGTCTGCTCGCTCTGAGTCTTCTCTTCCGTCTTCTGATCTTGACATACAGATCACAAACTTGCTAGGGACCCATATAGGTCCTTTATCTGTGGAGATACAAAAATAACCTCTACCGATAAATAACACCGGATTAGGTCCTTCCCATATGCCTGAAGCCATATTTTTATACAGAACATTCAAACCAGGAACTGTAGTTGTTTGGTTCCCTCGTGCTGTTTGGTGATGTATAACAACAGGTGGTCCCTCTCTACCCTCTGTAAGGGAGAGATAGTTTAAGGTAAACAACACCTCAGTCAACCTTTTAGCTACAACTATGTCCTGCGATACTTTCTGTCTCTGAAGATAATTCTTCAGGGTACGGTTTGCCCTTTCAACAACTGCTTGCCCCGTTGGGGAGTGAGGAATCCCTTTAACGTGTTTAATTCCCCCAGTTGTCATAAACCTAGCGACTCGTTGACTACTATACGCCGGACCATTGTCTGTCTGTATTTCTACAGGTACTCCCATGACAGCAAAACAAGACATTAAGTGTCTCTCCACATGTAACGCCTTTTCACCGGTTTGTGCAGTGGCCCATATAAAATGAGAATAGGTGTCAATTGTGACATGCACATACTTAAGCTTCCCAAAGTCAGGTACATGTGTTACATCCATTTGCCAAACCTGAAGTGCCTTCAGACCTTTTGGGTTAGTGCCCACCCCTAAACCAGGTCCATGATGACTACATTGAGGACAGGAGCGGACAATACCCTTTGCATCTGCTACGGGTATTTGATACTGTCGATGTAAAGACTTTGCATTCTGATGAAACATCTCGTGGCTGTTACGAGCTTCTTCAAACTTATTTGTTGGCGAAGTTATTGCCAGACAGATGACTGCTTCATCAGCTCTAGCATTTCCTTCGCCCAAACCAATGGTCCACTGATGCCTTCTAATATGCATAATACAAAATTCATCTTTTCTCTGTCGAAGAGTACTACGCAGTTGTATAAACATTTCACCAAGATGTTGGTTCTTTGTCTCTCTCAACAAGGCATCTTCAATGCGCTGTACTACACCAACTACGTACAATGAGTCTGATGCTATGTTTACAGGTGTGTCGTTCCAGCTTCCCAATGCCCAACACACTGCTTTCAGTTCTAAGGTTTGAAGGTTGTCCCGTGGTTCACTGGTGATCACTTGTTTCTGCCACTGATTATCAGATTGTCATACACACACAGCCTTCTTCATCTTTCATCCTGCATCTGTAAACACCGTTGGCCCATCAACTGGTCTTTTTGAGCATAACGGTCTCTCAATCCACTGGTAATGTTCTAACATCTTCCAGAGAGGTCCTTTTGGCCGGTTGTTGTGTACAACACCTGTATAGCCCATCAAGGCTTCCTGTATGGCTGTTGAATGTCTCAGGAGCCACTCATAATCATCACCACGGACTGGAATACTGATATCTGCCGGTTCAGTCCCATCAATTTCAACAATCCTGTCTCTTCCTTTTCTCACCAAGGCCTCCACTGCTTCAGGACGACTTAAAATACGATGTCTGGGTTGCGATGGCAAAAACAGCCACTCAAAAACGATCGCCGTATTTTCCCCCTTTTTCTTTTGCCATTGCAAAATAAGGGCAAAAGGTGAAGTGGCAACATTACAAACCAAAAAGGATAACGGATGATTCGCCATTTGGCGACCACACCAGCCAGTCTGAATCTTACGGGACACAACTTCTAGGGCAGCCCACTGTTCTGGTGAACAAGTTCGAGGACTGTTGGCTTTGGTGCCATTGCAAATCATCGTTAGTGAGGCCAACTATATTTCGAACCCACTGTAGGTCTCCTAAAAGCCTTTGAGCATCATGCAGATTAGTTATTTGTGTAGTAAGAGTTACCTTCTGTGGCTGGATTTGAGCATCTGAGATGAGCCAGCCCAAATATTTCCATGGGTCCAAACGTTGAATATGCTCAGGTGCCACAATCAAACCACATGATAGAAGGTGGTCAACAAGCCAATTCATTTGATCATCTGAAATCCCCTGTTCAGCGGCCAATAAAATATTGTGCATATAATGGTAGATCAGGACGTGAGGCCAACGTTGTTGTACTGGAACAAGTGCCCAATCTACAATAGTCTGACACATCGCAGGAGAGTTCTTCATTCCTTGTGGTAAAACAACCCATTCATACCGTTTGACCAGAGCGGCACGGTTTATTGGTGGCAGAATGAATGCAAATCTTTGCGTGTCATCAGGATGTAAGGGAATCGTAAAGGAACAATCTTTCTAGTCTATCACAACAATTTGTCAATTCTGAGGGATCATTGTAGGAGTTGGAAGACCAGGTTGCAACACTCCCTTCGCCAACATCTGATCATTAACCTTCCATAAATCATGTAATAAACTGTATGATCTGTCGTGCAGCCTGTGAACGCAGACCATGAGTAGTTACCGTTTGTTTTGCCTGTTGCAATATTTTCCAATCATGCGGCTCCCATTGTGCACCAAGATTATTAACCACTACTGGACAATCTAACGAGTTAGTCACTTGCCAGTCACCCTCCAAAATAGCATCACAAACACCACCAGACCAACGCTGTAGAATTGGATCTTTTCTCGAGTTCAGCATCAGCGGGGTAGTTGGGCTAACTGGAGGAACTACAGGGATTGAAGTAGTAGGCAGGTTCATTTCAACTCGCTTTTCCAGGTTTCTTAATTTATCTATTACCTCCTGTAAGGATTTCTCTGTATTGTTATCACAAAGTTTCTCCCTGCCTTCCTCCTCAAATTTGTCCAATGATTTTTCAGGAAGAGGAGGATAGACATCGGACAGCGCCCCCTGAATTTGACCTACGAGCTGTCACCACCCTCCGTTTTGGTCTTGCTCCACCCACAGCTCCAATTGGTGCAGCATGACTCGCTGCTCCTCCTTCCTGGGGAAGCTCAACAGACTCTTCTGGTTTCGGCTCAGTTACAACAGACCCCCGAGGAGTAACTTCCAGTTTGCCCGCTGTCTTATCTAAAAACTCCAGCACTGTTGAACATGCAGGGGCAGACATACCCTTCATAGGACAAGTATGCCCAACTCCGAAAAATGTAGCCAAGAGAGAAGGCTTAGGTGAATCACCCTTCTGCTCTATCAGCTTTTCTACCACATCTCCTCCCAACGCTTCTGTAGCTGCTGCCACTACTTTCTTTTCTGCCTTCATAGTTTCCAGAGTGTTAATTATAGACCGCCACATAGCTCTTAACGCTTTAGCTTCTTTTCCTTCTTTACCTCCCTCGATCGTAATATCCCAGAGGCAATTTCCCAGTACTCTCCATTCTATAATACTAAACAATAACGCGGGCTCGGGAATCTTATCCTTTTTTCGTGCCCAGCGAGCTAAAGCATCCACTTCTGTTTCTTTAGTGCTCTCCCCTCTCTTAAAGAGGATACTAGTTAAGAGCTTAATTGCCACGTCTAATTCCATCCCGGTCTTCCTGAGAGCTCTCCCCTCTCTCAGAGACGGTATCAGCAGAGAGCCCTGCCGCGTTTTTTTTTCGTCGTGGTCTTCGTTAGTGCTCTCACCTCTCTCAGAGAGGATATCAGTGGAGAGCCCTGCCGTGTTTTATTCTTCATGGTCTTACGTGCAGGGGTGTGAACTGCAGCTCTACACCGAACTCTGGACTCCGCTTTTCGCCTTCCAGGTTCCACCCGCCTCCAACCTCCAGCTCCCTAATCGGACAATGTCCCTTCGGGTCCAATGCACGGAGACCTCCGCATTTAAGCGAACCACATTTAAGCGAATAAATGGGTCCCTGTTCAGGTGCCAGATGAAGAGGATCCCCAGTGGAGAGTCGGCCAAGTCACAACAATCACACCAATATGCCTACATGCCATGCTCCTTTATTAAAAAACAGGTCATATTTATAACTTAGACCAACCGCTCACACGACTTTACACACAGGTGATTGGATAAAAGTTTCTGGGCACACGGGCATCCGTGTCGCTAATCGGTGAGCATGCTGCAGGCACCTGATCAGAGTGTGCTGATGAGAGTGTGTTGATTTTGCGTTTCCCAGGACTTGCTCTGCACCTGGCTTCTTATTTGTGCATAGCTTGTTTTCTTTCTCACACTGCTTGTTTCAAGGGCAATTTAAAGTTGCTCTGCAGTTTTAACTAACAGGCCTGGGCTGTCCAACCCAGACAATGGTAACATATGTCCACAGTCCTTTAAAAATTCCTCTAAACTCTCCCACTCCTTCTCCCTCTCACTCTCCTACTCCCTCTCCTTCTCATTCTCCCTCTCCTTCTCCCTCTCATTCCCCTTCTCATTCAACCTCTCCCTATCCTACTCCCTCTCCTCCTTCTTCTTCTCCCTCTCCGTCTCCTTCTTCTTCTCCCTCTCCCTCTCCTCCTTCTTCTCCCTCTCCATCTCCTTCTTCTTCTCCTTCTCCCTCTCCTTCTCCTTCGTCTCCCTCTCCCTCTCCTTCTCCTTCTCTCTCTCCCTCTCCTTCTCCTTCTCCCTCTCCCTCTCCTTCTCACTCTGCTTCTCCCTCTCCCTCTCCTTCTCCCTCTCCCTCTCCGTCACCATATCCTTTTCCGTCTCCCTCTCCTTCTCCGTCTCCCTCTCCTTCTCCCTCTCCCTCTCCGTCACCATATCCTTTTGCATCTCCCTCTCCTTCTCCTTCTCCCTCTCCTTCTCCTTCTTCTTCTCCCTCTCCTTCTCCTTCTCCTTCTCTCTCTCCCTCTCCTTCTCCTTCTTCTTCTCCCTCTCACTCTCCTTCTCCTTCTCCATCTCCCTCTCCCTCTGCTTCTCCCTCTCCCTCTCCTTCTCCCTCTCCCTCTCCGTCTCCATCTTCTTTTCCGTCTCCCTCTCCTCCTTCTCCCTCTCCCTCCCCTTCTCCTTCTCCCTCTCCCTCCCCTTCTCCTTCTCCCTCTCCTTCTCTCTCTCCCTCTTCTTCTCTCTCTCCCTCTTCTTCTCCCTCTCCTTCTCCCTCTCCCTCTCCATCACCATCTCCTTTTCCGTCTCCCTCTCCTTCTCCATATCCCTGTCCTTCTCCCTCTCGCTCTCCCTCTCCCTCTCCTTCTTCTTCTCTCTCTCCCTCTCCTTCCTCTCCCTCTCCCTCTTCTCTCTGTCCTTCTCCTTCTTGTCCATCTCCTTCTTCTCCCTCTCCCTCTCCTTCTTCTCTCTGTCCTTCTCCTTCTTGTCCATCTCCTCCTTCTTCTCCCTCTCCCTCTCCTTCCTCTCTCTATCTCGCCCTCTCCCTCTCCTTCCCCTTCTCCCTCGACCTCTCCTTCCACATCTTCCTCTAATCCACCCTCTCCTTCCCCTTCTCCCTCTAATCTGCCCTTGCCTTCCCCTTCTCCCTCTATTTCGTCCTCTCCTTCCCCTTCTTCTTTGCCCTCTCCTTCCCCTGCCTGTTTGCCTTCTCCATCCCCTTCCTCTTCACCCTCTCCTTCCCCTTACTCTTCCCCCTCTCCTTCGCCGCCTTCTTCGCCCTTTCCTTCCCCTTCTTCTTCGCCCTCTCCTTCTCCATCTCCCTTACCTTCTTCTCCGTCTCCCTGTCCTTCTCCTTCTCCCTCTCCCTGTCTTTCTCATTCTCCTTCTTTCTCCCTCTCATTCTCCATCTCCTTTTTCTGCCTCTCCTTCTCCTTTTTCTTCTCCCTCTCCTTCTCCTTCTCCTCCCTCTCCTTCTTCTTCTTCATCTTCTTCTCCCTCTCCTTCTTCTTCTCCCTGTCCTTCTCCTTCTTCTCCCTCTCCTTCTCCTTATCCTCCTCTCTCCTTCTCCTTCTCCTCCTCGCTCTCATTCTCCTTCTCTTCCCACTCCTCCTTCTTCTCCCTCTTCTTCTCCTTCCTCTCCGTCTCTGTCTCCTTCTTTTCCTTCTTCTCCCTCTTCTTGTCCTTCCTCTCCCTCTCCTTCTCCTTCCTCTCCCTCTTCCTCTCCTTCTCCCTCTCATTGTTTTCCCTCTCCCTCATTCTCCTCCCACTTCTTATTCACCTTCTCCTTCGCCTCTTTCTCATTCTTTTCTCTCCCTCTACTTCTAACTCTCCCTCTCCTTCTTTTCCCTACCCTTCTCCTTCTTCTGCCTCTCCTTCTCCTTCTTCTCACACTCCTTCTTCTTCCCCTTCTCTGTCTAATCTGCCCTCTCTTTCCCCTTCCTCTTCGTCCTCTCCTTCCCCTTCCTCTTTGCCCTCTCCTTCCCCTTCTTCTTTGCCCTCTCCTTCTCCTTATCCCTCTCCTCCTCCTTCTCCCTCTCTCTGTCCTTTTCCTTCTCCCTCTTCCTGTTGTTCTCTTTCTCCTTCCTCTACCTCTCCTTTTTCTCCCTCTTTCTCCTTCTCCTCCCTCTCCCTCTTATTCTCCCTCTCCTTCTCCTCCCTCTCTACCTTCTCCTCCTCTCCCTCTCCACTTCCTGCCTCTCCCCCTCCTCCCCCCTTTCCTCCCTGTCCCCCTCCTCCCCCCTCTCCTCTCCCTTCCCCCCTCCTCCCTCTCCTCTCCCTTCCTCTCCTTTTTCTTCTCCTCCCTCTCTTCTCCCTCCTTCTCCCTGTCCTCCTCCTCCCCCCTCCCTGCCCAATCACAAATAACGGCCTTATTTGCGCAGAGATCATATTAGCAGAGTCTGTCACACTGCTGTTCTGTGTTCTCTGCTATGGTTATAGTAATAAACTGCTTCTGTTCTGACCTGATCTAAATTGTAATTATGGTTATTTCTGTGACACTTGCATGTGGTGCAACTTCACTCTGATGAACCAAACCAACCAAACCAATAACAAGGGGGAGAACTTCCATATGGAGATGAATAAAAGGAAAGGCAGGAAGGCCAAGGAGACACAGGGGACCTGGGGAAGTCTGGAGAGGTCTTCAGAAGAGAATAAGGAGCCAAGAGATATGGAGGGATTGCACGACTATAGGAGAAAAACATATAAATAGTGATATGTGTGCAGAGAGAGGAGAGTTCCCACTGGGGAGACAGCAGGATGCCAGCTAGTAAGTGACATTCTCAGTAGAGTATCTACTCATCTGTCTAGTATAACTGTAATCTATCTCCTTTAACCACATCACCTAAGCATCCACTTTTGGTTTGTGTATCCTAAACTACTCTAACCTCACTCTCACATATAAAAAAAGTGAAAGAGTCTTGGAAATGTCTTTAGCAGATTTAAGAAAAAAAATTAAAGGGGAATAATTTGTACATCTTAAATATATATCTATATGTATCTATACTTGCTATCAAATTTCTTTCTTCAGAGAGCCAGGCTCTCAGATCTCCATAGGGATATATACAGGGTGGATAAAAATAGAAGAATTTAAAAAAACAACTTGCTTTTGAATCTTGCTTTATTTAAAGACATTTTTGTTTTAAATCAATCCATTTATACTTAAATATGAAATCTGACATTCTGTGCAAAGTAGTAATCTAGTAAACAGTTAATTTAAACTACAAAAATATTCAGTAGTATTTGAAGTGTTAAAGAAAAATCAAATCTCTGAAAGAGAAGTCAAAGACAAAGCAGCTGAAGCCAGGATATATTGAAATGCTATACCAGTTTTTGACAGGAACAGATTGTTCCACAGGTGCATAGTGAATATTTGCTTCATTTAAAATTTCAGCTACTTCATTCAAAGCTGAAAAACAACTAGGATTTTAAAAGACTGGAAACCTTATTTTCCTGTTACAATTCATGAAAAAGAAAATAGGTGAAAGGCTGTGATTCTAGTTTTAAAATCTTGAAGCCCATGATAATACAAACCAATTAGTTCAGTTCACTGCTATAGATAATATTGTATTAACTAAGTCAATATGTTTCAAATTGAAAGCATATTTTTTGAAAGTTATTTTCTCTTCCCTATGCATGTTAACTAGATTTTATGTTACTAGCTGTGCTCAGTCTGGCTGAGATGAGGTTAACTTTCTTCATAGTAGTCTGTATGGTGCTCTGCTTTGCATTTATGTTTAAAACAATGTTGATGACACACCAATATTATGGCTACTGCTGAACAGTGCTTGTACAGCATCAAGGCTTTGTCTCTTTCCCACTTGGGCCCTGCCAAAGCAAGTAGGCTGGGGGTGGGCAAGAGACTGGGAGGGGACACAACCAGGACAGCTGACCCCAACTGACCAAAGGGATATTCCATACCATATGACATCATGCTCAGCAATAAAATCTGGGGGAAGAAAGGGGGGGGGGGGGAGAGAGGGAAACAACAACAACATTCAGAGTTATGGCATTTGTCTTCTCAAGCAACCATTACACATGATTGAACCCTGCTTTCTTGGAAATTGCTAACCATCCGCCTGGCAATGGGAAGACGTGAATTAATTCCTTAATTTTCTTTGTTTGCATGCACAGCTTTTTTTCCCCCTGTCATTATACTGATCCACAAGTCTTCTTGCTTTCCTTCCATTTTCTCCCCATCCTGTGGGAGAGGGGAGTAGACAAGCATCTGTGTGGAGGTTTGACTGTTGGCCAGAGTCAAACAACCAAGGCTTCTTTTACACACAAATAGCACAAACTATAGGTAATAAATGATCCACATTATATATTAACATTGCTTAAATTTTGTGAAAATGAGAAAACTTAATAAACATATGTTAAAATACACTGCCACTGAAATGCATTGTCCCAGTTAGCAAAATGAGATACCAGTAACATATTTGTGAAACATTAACCTTTTTTAATTATTAAAGAGAACCAATCTTTTTCTATGGAAAAAAAAAAAAAAAAAAGAAGGATGAAACCAACGTTTTTCCCATTTTAAAAGTAAAATTGTAGTCAAAACCATGTAAATTAATTTTTCTTCTACCCTGATCTTCTTTGTCTATAACCTGGAGGAAAAAGGGATCATTTACTGTCCTTAGAAACAGCTTAGCCCCCTTGCTAAAAGCATTTCAGATTTCTTCCTTTCATAGCAGTAGAAAAAAATCCTGATGAAGGGCAGAGATTACTTCTGTTGGAAAAACCTACAACATTACATTTTTTTCATTTGATAAAATTAAAGTGCTAGAGATACAGAAGCTCTAAAAATATGATGGTGTGGAGTTGACAGTGGGAATTGCTGGTTGGTACTTCCCCTCCCCATAATCTGAACTTTAAAAGAAAATTTAAAATAGGTAATTTCTTTTTTAAAACAAATTTCTTCCCCTTCTGGTGGCATGGAAGCAGTGTTTTTCCATTGCCTTTAAATAGCAGAACACTTTATTGGGGAGAACGGAGGGAATCCCCCTAAAATTAAAATATATCGGTAAAAAGGACAAGGGAGACACTAATTTACCTCATCTAAGGCCACGGAATGTTATTTCTTTAAAGTCTTAGGATTGGAAGCATAACCACCCCTTTGATATGTACCAACACTTCCATAATTACTGAGATTGTACAACAAAAAGACTTCAAGTTGGTTTAAACTAAGTCATTTGATGCTATAAATTTATCTTCAGTTTTCTGTGAGAGGCAAATAAGCAGGGTATCTTTAGATTACAAGGTGATGTTTTCTGCTATAGTCAAGTTGCACAAATGAAGTCAGACCAGTTCCTATTCCTAGTGTAGTTCTGGTACCTGATACAGCTAATACTCCCAATTCAATGCACTCAATATTAAAAAACGTTAATAAATATGTTAAGGACAACTTTGTGCAAAATAAAAACATAATTCAATGTTATTTATATTTCATCATTTAAATACCCAGGGAACTGCTGTATTTGTATTACCAACAGAGGTAGAATTAGCCAGCTTTGCAATTACCTAAAAACTTGTAACATTAGCTCAGTTAATTTGATGTGTCTCTAATCCCAGTTGGAAGGTCTGTTTTTAAACAAGACAGTGCCATCACTTAAGTGAAAACATAATTTTTTTAAAAAATGGAGATTGTGATACAATATTGGCTTTCTGGAAAAAAACCACAGTACTAAAGTACCCTTTCTCCCCCCAATACATTACCAACTTAATCAGACTTCTCTTTTCTAACATTAATTTATTTCCTTGTTTATATTTCTTGCTATCAAATTATCACTTATTTTTCTGTTGAAGTGTTTACTGACATATATTTAAAGACACACTTTATGATCCTCCCACTTTTCATCATACTGTTATCCCAAATCTGGGTTCTTCACCCAGTGTGCAAGAGCCCATCCACACACAGAATTTTTTCATGTCTGCGCAGAGATAGGTGCTAGGTTGTAAATCCACAAAGCTAGCACACCACTTAACACACGGCAAAATGTTTTATACGCTTTAAACAATTGTTTACAATTACATTTAGTCACACTAAATTCTCATTAGTTCTTATGAGCCTCATTGTTCTTTAAAGGTAAGGTATTCTTTCTTTTCACTAGGCATGTTCTGCGGGGAGGGGGCTTTGTTATTGTCGGCTTTTTTTGCTCCAGGGTGTATCTTTTAGTATGCTAATTAGAATAGTTCACACATAGGTCAAATAATTTTCTGTTTGGCCTTATTAACCATTTGGTTCTCCTTAAACTCATCCTGTTATTTCTTAGCTTGAGGTATTTATGATATCTATTCTCTCTCCCAAGGCCATCTCTTGTTAACTGTTTGTAAGGGTTAATTAGCATCGTCTGTTTTTTAAATTCCTTTGACTTTTTTTTCATTATAGATATTTATGCATTTCTTTAAAGAAAATAGTTCTTGCATCAAATCCCCCCTTTGAGACTGTGTAAGGGAAGAATTTATATTTTTCCTTTATATTAGACTCAACTTGTCATTAGTTGGCCCACCCAAGATAAAACAATGTCTTCACACACATTGAGTTAGCACGTATATACTCACAAATATTGGAACCCCTATTGGCATGCAGGATCACACTCCACAACCCTATCAGATTGCAAAATAAGTATATATGCACTGAGCACGTGGGGAGGGGTGGGGTGTGTTAGTCCCACCAAAGCCACAGCAACTTGCCTAATTTTATACAAACAAATGTTACATATACACAAGATTTCCAAATATGCCTATACATATACATAACCTAGCCTCACTTCATATTAAAACTAGCTCCCAGAAGTCATTTCCATAAGTCCCTCCCAACTGTGCATGTGTAGTGCCCTCTTGGTGGGGGCCACGGGGAGGAAGGCTTGGTAGTCTCCCTCACTCTGAACTTTTTTGCCTTCTGTCTTTGAGCAAACTCAGTTGTTCCCTGACCTTTGTCTAAACTAGAGTTGGTTTTTGTAGCGGAATGAAGGCAGTGGGTTGATCAGCATTGATAACATGCAGCTGTGGCCTTGCCTCAGCGGCAGTGGGTTGATTGACATGGATGATGAGCAGGTGTAGCTCATTCCACTAAGTGGTTAAATAGCCCTGAGGATGGGGGTGGTGTCAGATTGAGGGAGAGCAGCAGTGTGGTCTGGCCTTTGGAGGAAAGAGCTACAGCATGGGCAGTAGAATCTGACTGGTGATGAAAGCCTTGTTGCAGCCTACTAGTTTGTGCTGCAGCAATTGGTGCTCTGTGTGAGGCTGAGTTGGATTCAGACTACAACAACTGGTGCCCAGCATAGCTGAGACAAGTGGGAGAACCTGTGACCCGTAACAGACACTGTGATAGGAGAGCTGTTGACAACATTGATGTGGGTGTATTGTAATATTTGTTGTCTATCTTAACTCAAACAGCAACTTTTGGTGCTCAATGTAGATGGGGACTAATTGATATGGGTGCAGAAAAAGAAAATGCTATGTTAACAATGCTTAGAGACATAATTGAAAAAAGAAGTGTAAAGTATAACAAGAAGGCAATAAGAACTTTGCTAGCATGGTGCAAAGTAAATGATGTGTTAATTATGCCAAAAAAATGTCTCCAGTGTTCAGACATGGCAAAATGCTGGAAAATCTCTTTTTGAGGCTGCCTCGAGGGGTGATAAAATTGCAATAACATTGCTAACAACATGGAGATTAGTCTTAGAGCTACTAGAACAATTAAATGTGGACAGGGAGACAAATTCTATATTTGCAATGCTTATGGATATATTTGAAAAAAGAGGTGTAAAATATGACAAAATGGCAATAAGAATTCTGCTAGTATGGTGTAAAAAGTATGATTTGCCAGTTACAGTGAAAAAGGTTTTCAGCATTCAGACATGGCAAAGCATTGGAAAGGTACTTCTTGAGGCTGCTTTGAGAGGAGACAAAATTGCTACAGCTTTGTTAACAGCATGGAGACTGATCATAGATTCGCTAGAACAATCAGATGTGGACAGTGAGACAAACCCTGTATTAACAATGCTAGTAGACATATCTGTAGGTAAAGGCATAAAGTATGATGAGATTGTAATAAGAACTCTGCTAGGGTGGTGTAAAAGGAATAATTTGTCCATTGGAGTAAAAAATGTCTCCAGCATTCAGGTATAGCAAAGTACTGGATTGTTACTTTTGGGGGCTGCCACGAGAGGGGACAAATTGCTACAGTGTCATTGGCATCATGGAGGTTGGTCTTCAATTTACTAGAACAATCAGAAGCAGACAAGGAGACAAAGGCTGCGGTTGAAATAGCCACATCCCTGGTTGCAGAGATGATGCCCAATAAGGTACTTTCGGCACCATCGGATTCTCTGCCATCACCTGATTCACGCAGTCAAGGCCGGCAGGAGGAGCAGAGCGGTGCCGGGTCAAGTGGACAGAGTTGGTTCCCTTTGGAGTGGCAGGGAGATCTGGTCATTGTCCCATTGCCTGACTGTGATCCCAAGCCATCTGTGATAGATTTATCGGAGGAGACCTTGGGTCGTGTTCAACAACCAGCCCAAATTACAGCATCGGGACCAGATCCTGCCAAATTCTTGAAAAAGATGCGGGAGCAAACACTTGTGGAAGGGGATATCTGTGTTCAACTGCCATGGGGGGCAGGGTGTTAGCCTGCCCAGTGCTTTGAAAGGATGGTAAAGATTCCCCCCCCGAGCAGGGAACCTTTTAACTGGGGAGTGATAAAAGACTTAAGACCAACCTGTATACAGTGTGGAATAGGCTCACCTTATGCTCAGTTGTTGTTACGTAGTATTTTCACAGCAGAGATTACTGCTCATGATTGCCGTTCAATTGTGCAAATTATATTGACCCCTATGCAAATGTTAATGTTTGAGTCAAATTGGAGGCACTTTGCAAATGAGCAATCACTGATGAATTTAGAATACCTCCAGGATGATCCACGTTTTGGGACGGGGATTCCACAATTGATGGGGGAGGCTCCAGTTAATTCTCCTCAGTTACAAGCTCGCTTACATCCTTTAGTCCTGCAGCAGGGAAAAGTTAGCTCTCCAAGATTTATTGCAGGTCCCGGATCATGGTGCTCCACAACAGTCATGGACCACAATAAAACAAGGCCCAAACGAGGGATATGTGTCATTCCTGGATAGGTTGAGAGACACCTTGGACAAGCAAATACAGAATGGGGCAGCTAAGGAAGCATTGTTAGTTCAATTAGCTAAGGACAATGCAAATGAGGATTGTAGAAAGATGATTGCAGGCATGGCGAATCGTAATCCCACTTTAATAGAATTAATGGATGTATGTGGGAAGGTGGGAACTGCTGTCTTCCGAATGGAGCGTCTGGCAAAGACCTTTGCTGATGCAGTCAGGGTTGTCTGCCGTTGTTACACATGTGGGCAAGAAGGTCACCTAAAGAGATCGAGGCTGGGAAGGACTGATGGCTCTGGTTTGGTATGCTGTTGATGTAACAAACCAGGGCGTTTTGCAAAATACTGTAGATCTAAATTTAACACTCAAGGACAGTTGCATTCTGTTGCCACCTGCAAGTAGGGAAACAGGGGGAGGAATGTGGGGGGGTGGAAACAGTGTGATGATACAAGTGAATCCTCCACAACAATTCCAGGCTTATGCAGTCAACTCGCAGCCCGAACTTCAGGGAGCGCTGGATTGGATGTTACCACAGCAGCCGCCATCACAATAGAGGATGATAAAGTACGTAAGGTCCCACTAAATGCTGTGGGACCCATCAGCAATAAATTGAGTGTGCTGTTGCTTGGATGCTGTAGTGTAACGTTACAAAGTTTGTTTGTCTTGCCAGGAGTCATTGATGCTGATTATATGGGTCAGATTGAAGCAATGGTGTGGACACACACACACACCACCACCAACACCCCCCCGGTGTCAATTCCTGAAGGTAGTTGGATTGCACAATTAATTCCTTTCTGGGTGCAAGTTAATTATGCCCATGACAAAGTCCAGGGCAAAGAAGGGTTTGGTTTGACAGGAACACCACAAATTTTCTGGACTCTGAGTGTATAAAATGCTTGACCAACTCTAACCTGTAAAATCACCTTTGCCAAAGGGACCCCTTCCGCAATATGGGTGACTGGAATGATTGACATGGGAGCAGATGTAACTATTATATCTGTGTGCATCTGGCCTTGTTCTCGGCCTGTCTGTTTGGCAGGTTCCATATTCGCGGGAGTGGGTGGTGTGACACAGAGTGTCCAAAATCAGTATATGGTGCAGGTTCAAAACCCTGAGGGCCAGACAGCAACAATCTGTCCCTATGAATTTGTGGGGATGGGACATTTTGGGACAGTGGGGATTCATCATTGGTACCCAGAAGGATTTTTAATAGGGGCCATTGTGATGGAGGGTGTACAAAGACCTACTCTGCCTTTGACTTGGAAGACAGATACCCCTGTTTGGGTGGAACAGTGGCCCCTCCCTGAGGAAAAATGTGTAGCCCTCCAGCAATTAGTCAAAGAACAATTAGCACAAGGTCACCTAAGAACCTTCCCATAGTCCTTGGAATACCCCTGTGTTTGTGATAAAAAAGAAATAGGGCAAATGGCGCTTGTTACAAGATTTAAGGAAAGCAAATGATGTAATGGAGGGAATGGGAGCCCTGCAATCGGGCATGCCTTCCCCGACAATGATCCTGTGAAACTGGGACATTTTGGTAATAGGTTTAAAAGATTGTTTTTTCAGTATTCCTTTACATGAAGCTGATAAATGTTGGAAGAAGGGTTCGCCAAAGTCAAGAAGACGCTCAATATGAGTTATGCATCTTGCTCAACTTTATTAGTTTCTAACACTACTTATATAGAACCAATACACATGCATATTCGTAAAGCAAAAATATAATTGGTTAGTAGTCTATAAACACGCGCGGTTCTCACACCCCTAATTATCATGACTAAAATAAGCATTCTATCCATGTAGCTAATTGAGTTGCTGTGCTTCAGCCTTGTAGTTTGTTACTCCCTATTTTCCTATACCGGTCCCTATCTTTCTTGGCCCTGCACCTGCTTTCCCAGCAGCTGTATCTTGTTACAGCCACGGCCTGTTGGCATAACATAATTACTTGGTCTCAGGATTCAAGAATAGCTCAAGGCTACCTTTCTTGTTAACTTCAGCACAGCAACTTCAGTACAATTCTGATTACAGGCCTATTGTAATACCAGGCCTGGATTGTGCAGATCTTCAGAGATTCTAAAGCCATGCTTCTGCAGCCATTCTTCTGCAATTCCCCCTTTTTTCTTTTGCACAAGCCAGGCCTGATTGGTTATGTTAAAAACTAATCTCTTTAATAAAGAAAAAACACAGCTAAAAACTAAAAGCATTACTATAATGATTATAACAAAGCGTATTCCTTCCATCAATAATGTCTTTAACCAACCTGTTATGCCCAATCCTCTCAACCATTCATCAAAGGGATTATCATCAGCAAGAATATGCTTCATGTTTCCCTGCAGTTGTGACAACTTCTTGTGGATAGATATGGAATGATCGGAAAGGTTCACACAACACATCCCTTCAAAATCCTCACAACCGTGTCCATGTGCTAATAACAAAAAATCTATTGCAGCTCTATTTTGTAATGTAGCATGCCTAACACTATCTACGTCAAGCGGTAATGAACTTAAAATCTACGATGTAAGATTAAATTGCTTCTCTCCCCAACACGCTAACCTTCGTATATTCTTAGCGTTTAATGCAGTCATTGCTCCTGGCATAAATATGGAGGCTAGGACATTTGTTGTTACAGACTGCAGATCGACTCGGTCATTACATGTTTCATCAAAGGTGCGCAGTGCCCTCCGTGATCTATGAAATTGTGGAGTCATTTTCAATAAGTCTTTCATATGTGGAGCAAACAAAGTTAAACACCCTAAATAACATGGTCCACCGACAGGATTCAAAGGAATCCCTGGCCATGCTCTATCTCCACATATCAAAAAGACTCCCGGTGGCAACTGATAGCCCCCTGATACATTTACATGTAACCCTCCAGCTTTCAGTTCACCCCAGTTAGGTGAACCGGTTAAATTTTGAAACTATGTATCAAACTCCCATTCACCTTGTCATGCTAGCCACAATTGCCACGGTTCACCAAACCAAATTACTCCAGTGCCATTTGCAGGTTGAAGTGGTGGTACCGTGTCCTCGCATTCTGGCATTCCCGTTGCAGTCACGTTAACGTACTTAACAGGCGTAATGCTACCCAATAGGTCTAACTCCTGCAATGGCAAATGATATGGTCGATTCAAATTTTCAATAACCGTTTTCTGCCACGCTGCATTACGCATAGAAGGCCAAACAAATTGCCCATTCGGACTCAGGCATGTTCCCTTTTCATTGGAAGTCAGATTCACTGTTTTGACATTCCGAAAACCATCAAAGTCCGCTTCATTCTCCTGCAGGGGAATACCAATTAAGCAAGTTCTAAAGGGGTTGTCTGCTTGCTGCAAACCTAAACAAAAGTCTGTTACCCCTGTGATATTTGCCCATGTCACCCATATGTTTGTTCTAGGCAAGATGTTAAAAATACTTTGGCCAACGGGTAACACATTCATCAAGACCATAAACCAAATCCACCATTTGAGCATGCTTAAATGAAACGTTACTTTCTGTGAGCTCTCCTTGCCTTCATTCTGAGCCTTCCCCCACCTTTTGGCAGGGGCAGCATATTTTTGGGGTATAAAAATATCTTTACCACACTCCCTACTTATAATTTTAGTCTAATGTAGCAGCCCAAGGCCGTCCAAATATCTGCAAACCCGCCGCTGCCACTGTGCTCGATTTGCGCTTTCAGTAGCTTCAAACAGGGCAAACAGATCTTGAGCAAACCGGTGGTCTCCTCTAATGCCTTCTTGCAATTCCCAAAAAGGATTCCTCTCTCTAATTTTCCATTTACACTGTAAACACCCTAAATCCGTTTGCAAGGTATATACACAGACCCACCATACAAGTTTACATAAGCCACAAAGTAATAGAACCCAGCCACATTCCCTTTGTCCACAGTCACAGGCATGTAAGGAATAGTGCAGAGTTCTGTTCTCTAGTTCTGCCTGTAGCTGGTCACATGCATTCCTCGGGGAGGCCCAGATTGTCCTCTTCTGTAACAGCAGCGATGCCTCCAACACCGGAGGCTGTGTGGCTAGATGCCGCCGATGTAGCTCCCGCTGGCAAGCTTCCAGTACCAGTTTTATGATTAGTGATATCAGCATGTGTCCATTTACTGGGTGCCCATACTGGACCTGTAGGGGTGGAAACACACATATAACCTCGACCATTAAACAAAACAGGGGCAGGACCTTCCCATTCCCCTGACCACGGATTTCTATAATAAACAGATAATTCAGTTCTTGGGGCTGCAGTATTTACACAAGTAGCATGAATGATAGCTGGGGGTTCTGAATCGTCCCCAAACACACACAAGTGATTGAGAACAAACAAGGTTCTGTGTAGACGCTCCTTTGGATCTGGAATGTCCGCAAATTTCTGCAGATAGTCCTTCAATGTCCTGTTTGTTCTTTCCTTTACATGAAGCTGATAAATGTAAATTTGCTTTTTTGATACCTAGCAGAAACAATGACTCCTTGTAGGTGATACCAATAGACGGTGTTGCCGCAGGGTATAAAAAACAGTCCTGCTATATGTCAATGGTATGTAGCAAAGGCATTGTCACCTGTATGGGAACAATTTCCACAAGTATATTGTTATCATTATATGGATTATATTCTTGTATCAGCTTCAAATAAGTCTGAACTCCGAAAAATGTAGCCAAAAGAGATGTCTTAGGTGAATCACCCTTCTGTTCTGTTGATTTTTCTACCACATCTCCTCCCAACGCTTCTATAGCTGCTGCCGTTACTTTTTTTTTCCGCCTTCCTAGTTTCCAGAGTGTTAATTATAGACTGCCATGTAGCTCCTAACGCTTTAGCTTCTTTACCTTCTTTACCTCCCTCGATCGTAGTATCCCAGAGGCAATTTCCAACTTCTCTCCATTCCATAATGCTAAACAATAACACGGGCTCGGGGATCTTATTCTTTTTTCGTTGCCCAGTGAACTAAGGTCTCCACTTCTGTTTCTTTAAGGCTCTCTCCTCTCTTAAAGAGGATGCTAGTTAACAGTTTAATTGCCGCGACTAATTCCATCGCAGTCTTCCTCAGAGTTCCCCCCTCTCACAGAAAGGATATAAACGGGGAGCCCCGCCACACTCGTTGCGGTCTTCCGTAGTGCCCCCCCATCTCTCAGAGAGGAAATCAGCGGGGAGCCCTGCCACAATTTACTTGACGTGGTCTTACCTCCGGCAGGGGTGCGATCTGCAGCTCTACACCAAACTCTGGACTCCGCTTTTCGCCTTCCAGGTTCCGCCCGCCTCCGACCTCCAGCTCCCTAATCGGACAACTTCCCTTCGGGTCCGATGCACAGAGAATTCAGCGTTTAAGCTAAACCGCATTTAAGCGAACCACATTTAAGCGAATAAATGGGTCCCTGTTTGGGCGCCAGACGAAGAGGGTCCCCCGTAGAGAGTCGGCCAAGTCACGACAATCACACCAATATAGCTACATGCCGTGCTCACTTTATTAAACAAACAGGTTATATTTATAACTTAAACCAACTGCTCACCTGACTTTACACACAGGTGATTGGATAAAAGTTTCTGGTCACGCGGGCATCCGTGTGGCTGATCGGTGAGCATGCTGCAGGTGCCTGACCAGAGTGTGCCGATGAGAGTGTGTTGATTTTGTGTTTCCCAGGACTTGCTCTGCACCTGGCTTCTTGTTTGTGCACAGCTTGTTTTCTTTCTCACACTGCTTGTTCCCAGGACAATTTAACGTTGCTCTGCAGCTTCAACTAACAGGCCTGGGTTGTCCAGCCCTGACAATGGTAACATATGTCCTCGGTCCTTTAAAAATCCCTCTACAATCCTTCATTCCCCAAACTCTTTGTAAAGATTGTACATTCGCTTTTTTGAAATAATGTCTGCAAGTCAGTTTTGAGGAAGGGCACACCAAACAAGGACTGGTTCAGTAAGGAGACCACACATTAGTTGTTGGGTTGACTGGCGGCAGCAGTGCTCCCACAGTCTGGCACACTAAGCTCAGGCTGCATACAGCGAGCAGGTATCCATCGCGGACCTTCATCTGTAGAAACACGAGCATAATCTCTCCCCTGAGTTAACAATTCATGCGGTCCCAACCAATGCCCAGTACGAGAGTCTTTCATGTGTACTAAGACACCTTCGTACTTTTGCTGCTTGTCACCAATTGACACAAAGTGCTGCACAATGGGAGGCACTGCATGGTCGGCAGAGATTTTCAGAAAGTTCAAAACATAACATGCTTTCTCTAATCGTGCTTCTGGGGTCATTCCCTTCATTCCCCATTCCCTCCCCCCCCCCCCCCTTTTTTTTTCTTTCTTTTTTCCTTTTTTTTTTTTAATAGCAAAATACATTTCAATCGTTGTAATACAGTAGATTATAAACAGCTTTTCTGCGTGACAGAACACAGTCACCCCGTACTTAGAAACAGTTTTTTCCAAGTCCTGCACTACTTTCCAAGCAAATGGTGCATGAACGTGAGGATTACCAGCAGCCACATTACCCAGTACAATAGGATATGCATGCGGCGCAGCGGTGGAAGGAGTAATAAGATCAAGGAGCGGTCCGCCTATCTGTTCTGCTAAATTCCAGTTTCCCTCTTTTAATGCCCCATCTCTTATAGCCTGCCAAAATTGCCGAGGGTCGCGCGGCATTACCGTGACACTGGAAACTGGATTTCTACCACCTCCACCTTCTTCATTGCCTGTGACTGGTAACGTTGTCGTAGCTGGATCCGAATCCGGGTTTTCGGCATTTCCATCCTGCGCAGGCAGGGGTGGAGCAGAGGGGGCGGGCGGGAGGGGCGGAGCAGCCGGAGGAGGAAGGAGTGTGGGCTGGCACAAATGTCGGGGGGAGTCAGAGGGGCTGGGATCAGTCCGCCGAGGTTTCTGCTTGTAGTCCTCGTCCTCGGTATCAGATTTAGGGGATTCGGGGCATTGGGGAGTGGCATCTGGTAAGGGACACAGACTCTCCCCCTCCCCCACCCCCTCATCCTCTTGTCTGTATTCTGGAGGGGGGTACAGGGGAGGTTTGAATGATACACCCCCATTCGCATTTTGCTGACTTTTCAAGCTCCCACTCACATCTTGCTGACTTTTCAAGCCCCTACTTGTGTCTTGCGGACTTTGCAAGCCCCCACTCATGCCTTGATGATTTTTGAAGCCCCCTACAGCATGTCTAAGCAGTCCCCATGTAGGCAAAAGCTCTGACGCCTCTTTGTCCCCTTTCTCCAGAGCTTCTGACAGTGTTGATCCTAAATTGTCCCAGGTCAACACACTAAGAGCAGTCACGGGGGACGCTTCCACTCCATGTGTTTTGGCCCACAATAACATATTTTTTAACCAAAGCCCATCTAAAGTAATTCCACGCTTCTCTAATACTAATTTCCACATTGATAGCACCATGGTATCTTCTTTAGATAACTTACTCCCCATGTTGTCCCTGGTGGCTCACCTTACCGGTGTCAGTTCTCCTGGGGCCTTGCAGCTGCTCACTGCGCTATTCCTCTTCACCAGGCTCCGCCTCCCCAGCAACTCGCTGGTCAGTCTCAGGATCTGCTCCTGACACCCCTTACCGGGGTCACATCGGCACAGTCTCAGGGTCTCTTTTTGATACCCTTTACTGGGATCACATTGGCACGTCGCAGTCACCAAATGTGGTGACACAGGTCGAGGCAGACTGAAAAACACTATGTCTGCGTGGCTGGGTTCAGACAAAATGACAAAATGGCCTTTATTGTTTATACAAATTATATATGTATCTTAGACAGTACATGTGTCAGACCCTGATAGGCTTTTTGTGTTCTTCTTGCTTGCTGTGATAAATGACTTAGTCCCAAAATAGGATTACAATCAAAGTTTGCAATTTATTAAGCAAATAGAGGCAAGCAAACAGCGCTGGGTGCACTGTGAGTCTCTGTTCCACCAAGATGCGCACCATACAAAATTTATTTTAGGTTTACATTTCCTAAACTAATACATATTCATAGCTTTTTCTAAGAAAGGGTTGGTTTATGTAAATGGATCCTTGGAATAGGTGTGTACTTCATGGCGCATTCTCTTTCTATCTCCAAGGGTCTTCTTAACTCCTATCTGGTGGTCGGTGGATGAAGTCAGCAGTCTTCCTCGGCTCACCCTTAGGATGACCCTAGATTTTACGCATGCGCCCTGTAACTTACTTAACACTATTCGGTTAGCAGTCAAGCCAGTTTTAGCCAGCATATCAGGGTGTGTAACCAGATGTCCTTTGTAAGATACAGGAACTAGCTATGTAGCCAGATGTTCTTTGTAAGATACAGGAACTATATATATTGATCACTCTGTTTTTCTTAAGCGTGTGGTTATACAAGGGTATGTAAGACAGAAGGTTACATTTCATCATGTGGTCCTAGCATTGTTCTATATTGACACGAATCAAATGAACACATTTCACAATTCCCCATCTTTTTTATGGTATTGATTCGTGTTTTCATTTCCAATCAAGTCAACACTTGTCGAATTGGTATCAATTTTGGATCTTCTTTTGTTTTTATTATCATCAGGGAATGGGTTTTCTCTTTCCCTGGTTCTGGGTCAACAGGTACCGCAGATATTTGCATCCCTTGTATAACCGAGTATATTAATCTGGTAAAACAAGGTATTAAACATGGAATAATTAACAATCCTCCACATATCCCAAATACAATTATCCCGATTTTAGTAAGCCAATCACCACCCATAAAGCTTCCCCATAATCCTCCTAGATTGATTCCATTCCAAGTTTGAACTGGGACATGTGCAGTTTTCTTCATTTCTTTTATCAGCTCATTTACAGCTTTTCCTTCATCATCAATCTCTAAACAACAATTACTAAGGTTAAATTTTCCGCAGACGACTCCTTCTTGTGCTAACAAATAACCCAAAGCTAAGCAATTTTGATAAAAAGCGGTTCTCATCTTGGTATTTTGCTTTGCAATTAATCCCAGTGCATCTCCAGTTTTATTTACAACTATTTCTACTACAACTTGTAGCCTAATTATTCTATTAAGCATATATATTGGGGTCCTATAACCCCAGGATCCATCTTCTGCCCACATAGCTGGATCATAATAGGCAATGATTCTCTCAGGAGGCCATTCATTATCTTTCCAATTTCCTATTTGTAAGCTTCATTTATGGCGCCTTTTTCTTAGCTCATCAGCTTCAGCATATACTGGGACTCCTAATCGCTCTCCCCGATTTATGGGTAACAGGAAAAAAATGGGTCTTATAGTTCTTAATACACAGGATTCTGTCCAATTCTTTGGTAAATATGCATAGGCTAGTTTGCCACAAATCCAATAATGTCCTTCAGGAGTTGGCCAACCATTTGGTATGTTTTTTCCATTGGTCCAATTCTTAAATTGATTATTCATTTCCAGTGGGTTTCACCATTTATCCCAGCTATTCTGAGTTTCGTTCCATAAGTAACCTCCTTCACACTCCAGGTTACCTACTTGGCTTCCTTCGTTTTTTATATTTTGCCAACAACTCCTTCCAATTATACTCATTTGGAGTACCCCTTGTTGTTTTCTATTACCCTTTCTCATTGTTTCCCATACTTGGGGATTGCTTATGTTGCTCTCCATAGCCTCCCATGGCCATCGTTCACCTCAATTTGTTCCACCACAAACATAACAATTAGTTATATTCAATGACTTGGCAATGTTTTCAGCAAGATTTATAAATAAATTTTTAGCAACTGTGGGAATTTCATATTTTACTCCTGTTTCTATTTCATGATAAAATGAGTTGAATAACAGTCTATGTTGCACTGACTCTTTTATCCTTTCTTTGATTTCAATATTAATAACTATACCCGGGTCTTCTCCAGGTCCATATATCTTAAGTCCAATTTTGGTTACTTTCTTCTGTTTCCAAATTTCTAAATTTATAAGAGTTAAATTTACTAGATTGCAGGTACGGGTTGTACAGTTACTGTCTGTTTGTACCCTTGTCATCGAAGCTTGTAAATTTCCACATTGATTATCATATCCCCAGCCTGCAGTATCCTTACACAGGACCATCCCCTTCTTCCACATAGGTGTGCCGATTGATACCTCGGTGTTTGAATAGGTACATAATCAGGATTTATTTGACATTGACATCCGCCAGGGCAGATGTATTTTGGTTGATTACTATAGTACCGTGTCCACTCTAAACTCCCACAATTAGTGTCTAGATCATCATCTATAATATCACATGCATGAAAGATTACTGACACCGATGTGTTCAAATTGGTTATAACCTCACTTGTTACAATTAATCTACCTACTTCCGAATTTGTCTTCATTTCCACCCAATATTGATAAGGGAGTTCTTTTGGATCATAGCATACGGTCCTGTTATATTTTCTGCATAGAGCATACTGGGTTTCGTTATGAATGCAGCTTCCTATTTTTTGGTCTTTACAGTCATAGACTATATGATACACCAAGATTTGGGAACTTACCCATCCCCTTCTAGTAGTTACTATACATTGATTGCAGTTGTTTGTCGTAGCCTGGGTTAAGGAACTCACCCCAAGTAGGACTAAAAGAGGTCCAGTAAGGGCCACAGTGATCGGCGGTCACAGCCCGAAGGGGTTGCAGCCCTTAGCAGACCTTCCAAGCCACAGCACTGGTTCCCTATCCGGTCTTGCCCTCTTCTTTAATCTTAAGGGATGGTCTCTTTTAAACAGCCAGATGAGATAATTTGTATGCTATGTCCCAAAAATTTTGGTATATATTGTGGATAGCTTATTACTGTCTCTTATTTCCTAAAAATGCTTCTTGATTAAATTGACAACAATAAAACCTTACCCAGGGTAGGTTATATAAGGGGGTGGTGGCTCTGCATCGAATACACCAAAACTAAGCTGTTATTTAGATAGTGTTCCTATCCTCCTCCTGGGGAAGTAATATACTTAAAACATTTAGAACACTTAACCCTTAAAAATAAACAACAGCGTTTACACGATGGACAGGCACTAGTACCAGCTCCTCTCCAGGGGCTTGAGAGGGTATGACATTTTGTCAATTCTCCTATATATTAATATATTACTCGAAGAGGGTCCCCCGTGGAGAGTCGGCCAAGTCACGACAATCACACCAATATGGCTACATGCCGTGCTCACTTTATTAAACAAACAGGTCATATTTATAACTTAAACCGACCGCTCACACGACTTTACACACAGGTGATTAGATAAAAGTTTCTGGTCACGCGGGCGTCCGTGTCGCTGATTGATCAGGTGCCTGCAGCATGCTCACCAGAGTGTGCCGATGAGAGTGTGTTGATTTCGCAGTTCCCAGGACTTGCTCTGCACCTGGCTTCTTGTTTGTGCATAGCTTGTTTTCTTTCTCACACTGCTTGTTTCAAGGACAATTTAAAGTTGCTCTGCAGCTTCAACTAACAGGCCTGGGTTGTCCAACCCAGACAATGGTAACATATGTCCTCAGTCATTTAAAAATTCCTCTATATATCCCCCTTTTTCTTTTTGGACAACCCATGTCTTTTTCACAATAGATGTTAACACTTTCTTCACACAAGAAAATAAACAGCTAAAAACTAAAAACATTACAACAATGATTATAACAAAGCATATTCCTTCCATCAACAATGTCTTTAACCAACCTGTTATCCCCAATCCTCTCAACCATTCATCAAAGGGATTATCATCAGCAAGAATATGCTTCGTGTTTCCCTGCAGTTGTGACAACTTCTTGTGCATAGATATGGAATGATTGGAAAGGTTCATACAACACATCCCTTCAAAATCCTCACAACCATGGCCATGTGCTAATAACAAAAAATTTATTGCAGCTCTATTTTGTAACATAGCATGCCTAACACTATCTACATCAAGCAATAACGAACTTAAAATCTGCGATGTAAGATTAAATTGTTTCTCTCCCCAGCACGCTAACCTTCGTATATTCTTAGCATTTAATGCAGGCATTGCCCCCGGCATAAATATGGAGGCCAGGACATTTGCTGTTACAGACTGTAGGTCAACTCGGTCATTACATGTTTCATCAAAGGTGCGCAGTGCCCTCCGTGATCTATGAGATTGTGGAGTCTGTCTTTCATATGTGGAGCAAAGTCAAATGCCCTAAATAACATGGCCCACTGACAGGATACAAAGGAATCCCTGGCCACGCTCTGTCCCTGTAGAAGGATTTTTAAAGGCCCAAGGACATATGTTACCATTGTCTGGGTTGGACAACCCAGGCCTGTTAGTTGAAGCTGCAGAGCAGTTTTAATTAGTCCTGGGAACAAGCAGTGGGAGAAGGAAAACAAGCTATGTACAAACAAGAAGCCAGGTGCAGAGCAAGTCCTAGGAACCGCAAAATCAACACACTCTCATCAGCACACTCTGATCAGGCGCCTGCAGCATGCCCACCAGTCAGCAACATGGACCCCACGTGGCCTAGAGACTTTTATCCAATCAGCTGTGTGTAAAGTCGAGTGAGCGGTCAGTTTAAGTTATAAGCATGACCTGTTTGTTTAATAAAGTGAGCACGGCATGTAGGCATATTGGTATGATTGTCGTGACTTGGCCGACTCTCCACGGGGGACCCTCTTCGAAGGATCTTACTGAAAGCCTTGATATTTGGGATAATTGGTTGCCTCTGTATAATGTTAACCCACAAGAAGTTGATATTGTTGGCACTTTGAATGTTGATAATTGTCTTTATGTAGATGCTAATGTAGTAGGAGGCTATGATGGGACCATGACACCCACATAAATCAACACGTGAACATGTTGATGAGCATAATGCGATTAAAAGCAATATAATTTTGGATGAAGCGTGTAATGATGTAGTTGATTTATGGAACTGATGGGAACATATTGCAGCCATTCTTCTCTTATCTGGAGCAGCAGCAGGGAAAGTATTAAAGAGTTAAATCACCTTGTTTGTTAGGCAGTCAAGAATGTGAGTCAAACCTCTAGTGTTTTGGGATTGTTAGCTGATGATTTGCCACTAGTACATACAAAACAGAGCAACTATTGGGGTTTTGTTGTTGGCTCAAGGACATGGCTGTGAGGATTTGGATGGTATGTGCTGCGTGGATTTTAGGCGCCCCATTGAAGCAACATGTTATCAAAATCTGAGAAAATGTCAGCCTTTTTGGCATCGATTCACTCAATTGGCAGTATTGTTTGTTTGCTATTGCCTTGGTTGCTGTCGTGTTTGCAAGGGCCCCGCAGCACATGGCAAACCTGGTACTAGCTGTTCAAAAACAAAAAGGGGGAATTGTTGGGGTCTGCAGCAGGTCTGCAGAGTAGTTAGTTGACTTCAAAGTCTTAGTCGTGTACCTTTAAGACAGCCACAAATTGTCAGGTATGTAAACAGGATGTGAAGAACCGGAACTTAGAAACGCAGCATACGGGCACCTACAGCAACAGCAAATAGCAAGCAAGAAGAAGAACACAGAAAGCCTATTAGGGTCTGACACATGTACTAAGTAATTTGTATAAACAATAAAGGCCATTTTGTCATTTTGTCCGAACCCAGCCACACAGACATAGTGTTTTTTCAGTCCACCTCGACCTGCGTCACCACATCATAGCATAACAATTACAATTTAACAGTTCAGTCTGTGTCCTCATTAAATTGAATTTGGGTGCCTATCACCAGTGCTGTATACTCTAAATTGACTGAAAGAACAACCATTACACATCAATTGTTGCTGTTTCTTATTAAGCTTACTTTGTAGTTATGATTAAGCATCATTACATGCATAGAATCATAGAATGGTTTGGGTTGGAAGAGACCTTGTTGTGGTTTAACCCTGGCCGGCAACCAAGCACCACGCAGCCGCTTGTTCACTCCCTCCCCAGAGGGGTGGGTGTGGTGTATGAAGGCACAGACTCAGGTTGTGGTGCAACCAGAGACACTGTATTGCACAGAGAAGGTCATATTTATATCTCTGAGCCAGGATACAAATTCCAGTTGTAGGTACCACCAGGCTCAGGGCGGAAACTGTTCATGCAGTTACATAGCTATATATCATTACAAGCATGCAAAGAACTTTTGGCTAGATAACCATGTTTATCTTTCTTACTTTCCTTCATAAGACCCAGTTGTTCTCTTATCTCCTGTCAGATCAGACATTCTCCATCCTCCTCTCATACATCTATCTTACCTCTTGTCAGTAATAATCAGACATTCTCTATCTTCCTCTCCCACAGGTGGGGAGGAGAATCAGAAAGGAGTGTAAAACTTGAGGGTTTAGATAAGAACAATTTAATAATTGAAATAGAATAAAAATGAAAGAACAATAATAATAGTTAATAATGGAAAGGTTGGGGAAAGGATAAAATCCAAAGGAAAAGAGAGAAAGGAAAACAAGTGATGCTCAGTACAGCTGCTCACCACCCGCTGACCGATGCTCAGCCAGGTCCCTAGCAATGATTGGCAGGTCCCAACTAACCCCCCCAAGTTTTTATACCAAGCACGACATCCCATGGTATGGAATACTTCTTTGGCTAGTTCAGGTCAGTTGACCTGGCTGTGTCCCCTCCCAATTTCCTGTGCCACTCCAGCCTTCTCATTGGCAGGGCCCAAGAAACTGAGAAGTCCTTGACTTAGTATAAACATTACCCAGCAACAACTAAAACCATCAGTGTGTTATCAACATTGTTCTCACACCAAATCCAAAACACAGCACTGTACTAGCTACTAAGAAGAAAATTAACTCCATCCCAGCTGAAACCAGGACAGACCTTTAAAGATCATCTAGACCAATTCCCCTGCCATGGGCAGGGACAACTTTAACTAGACCAGGTTGCTCAAAGCCCCATCCAACCTGACTTTGAACACCTCCAATGATGGAGCACGCACAGCTTCTCTGGGAAACCTGTTCTAGTGTCTCACCACCCTCATCATAACAAATGCTTCCTTCTTTCCAATCTAAACATACCCTCTCTCAGTTTAAAACCATTGCCACTTCTGTCATTTCAGACCCTGGTAAAAAGTCTTTCTCCATCTTTCTTATAGGCCACCTTTAAGTACTGAAAGGCTGCAATAAGGCCTCCCTGGAGCCTTCTCTTCTCCAGGCTGAACAAGCCCAACTCTCTCAGCCTGTCTTCATAGGAGATGGTGTTCCAGCCCTATGATCATTTTCATGGCCCTCCTCTGGACCTACTCTAACAGGTCCATGTCTTTCCTGTGCTGAGGACTCCAGAGCTGGATGCAGTACTCCAGGTGGGTTCACTTGAGAGCAGAGGGGGAGAATCCCCTCCCTCAACCTGCTGGCCACGCTTTTTTTTTTTTTTTTTTTATGCAGCCCAGGATTCATACTGTGGTGCAAGAGGCCTGTAATTTTTTAGGTATTGACAAATTCTGGGATCTTGATTAGCTAATCTGCTGATGACACAAAACTTGGACCTCAACAGGTTGGAGAAACGAGTTGGTGGACACCAAGTTGAACATGAGCTAGCAACGTGCCCTCACAGCAAAGGTGAATGGTATACTGGGCTGCATTAAGAAGAATGTTGCCAGCAGATCAAGGGAGGTGATCCTTCCCCTCTACTCAGCACTGTTGAGGCCACACCTGGAGTCCTGTGTCCAGTTCCAGGCTACCCAGTACATGCAAGACGTGGACATACCGAAGAGAGTCAAATGAAGGGCCACAAAGATGATGAAAGGACTGGAGCATCTCTCATATGAGGAAAGACTGAGAATGCTGAAACTGGTTAGCCTAGAGAAGAGAAGGCTAAGGGCAGGGATATTATTAATGTATGTGGATAACTGGCTAGCTGAAAAGGGTCACATAGACATAGTCCAGCTGGCTGGACAAAAATGCACATCGCTCTCAGCTTATCTGAAGTAAAGCAAAATACACTGTCTTTGGCTGTCCTTGTTACACAATAACAGGAAGATTTTGGTGGGAAAAGAATGTTGCAGGTGGGAACAGAAAACTACAGAAGAGAAACTAGGAGTGGGCTTGGTATTTAGGCAACTAACCAATAATGAGCTTAACTTTTGTAATATGTATGAGCTAATTATAAGAAGGCATAAAAGGTGACTGTAAGAGACAATAAACGAAGTCTGCTGATCACTCATATTGAGTGACTGTGTCTTCCCTCCGTCGCGACAAATGGCGCCCGAACAGGGACCCTAGAGAGGGCTGAACCTGCGAGCCACGGTTCGACGGAGATTCGGGTACCGGTCCTGAAAGCAGCGCAGGAGGCGGAAGGGCACAGTCCCCGCGCCCGGGAGCACCTACAGAGGGTCCCGCCGGCCACGCGTCGCCGGAGTCTCGCAAAGGCTGCAAAAGCGCTGACGACGGTATGGAGAGACAAGCGACGTATGATTTGCTCAAAGGCTTTTTAGAAAAGCGGAGCATTCGGGGCATAGATTGTAAAAAGGAATTACCAGGGTTATTAGCTTATGGGGTAGCGAGGGGTCATTTTGGGAATCCAGATACGGTTTTCGAGCATGCAGAGTGGCGTAATTATGGGGACACACTGTTTGCCGAAGTAATAGCCGACAATAAAACTGCCAAAAAACTGATGAAACCGTGGCAGGCTGTCACTAATGCCCTTTTGCAACATCGAGCCGAACAGAGAGCGGCTGCTGCTGCCTCTGGGCGGCTGGGAGTTGCAAGCGGGACTGCAGTAGCCGCACGGCAGGGGGAATCGGCTTCCCCCCCCGATTGCCCGCTGCCTCCCTCGGTGCGTACGCTGACGGTTCAGCAGGGGGCTGCGGGAAGCTGGGACCAGTCGCCCTTCCCGTCGCCGCCCTCGTTGAATCCCTCAGCCCCCCCCCCGTCGGGGAATGATGACGTAAGCGAAGAGATAGACCGTAAAAACCCCGTAGAGAGTAGGGAATGTACGAATCCTTCTGCAGAATGCCTTCAGGTTGCCCAAAATAGGCAAAAGGTCTGGAAGCAGATAGCAGACAGTGCTATGCTTGAGGGTGAACGCGATTTTGCCGCGGGAATCGTGCATGAGGCTTTCCCGGTCACGTATTCACAGCCAGATGCGCAGGGGAATATCACGGTTTCTCTCACTAACTTAGATTGGAAATTATTAACTCAGCTACGGGCTACGGTGAGTGAGTCAGGTTTAAAAGGGGAACCCACCAGGCAAATGTTAGATTATCTTTGGGGAACTAATATCTTACTCCCGAGTGACATACGCAGTATAATGAAGTTAATCTTGAGCCAACATCAGCAGCTTCTGTTTAACGCTCATTGGCAGGCTGCTTGTCAGGAATCGGTAGCAGTGGTTAGACAGCCAGGGGACCCACTGCATGGGGTTACTCTACAGGAGCTGATGGGTTTAGGACCCTATTTTAGAACCGAAGCGCAGGCACTGATGGGACCGGATAAGGCAAAGGAAGCGATGAGGCTAGCTAGACTAGCGCTTGACCGTATAAAGGAGCCCGGGGGAATCCCTTCCTATATGGGAATCAAACAGGGAAGAGAGGAGCCATTTGGGTTATTTATTGATCGGGTAGCAAACGCCATACAGGTGGCTGGGGTGCAAGACTATCTCAAAGGCTCCATTTTAAAGCAGTGTGCCATACAGAATTGTAACCCAGCCACACGTAACATCCTAGCTACGCTACCAGGGACATGGACCATAGAAGAAGCTTTGGAAAGAATGGCACAAGTGCCAGTCGGGCCCCAGGCTATGTTAGTCGAGGCAATAAAAGAACTAGGGAGTGCTTTAAAAGAGCAGGCGCAGTCTACCCAGAGTCAGGTCTTAGCAGCCCTTGCTCCTTTGCAAGCCTTTGCTGGGCGATCAAATGACCGCGGCCCATCTCGTCTACGGTGCTTCCGTTGCGGTGCCACCGGACACGTGAGACGGGACTGCAATGCCAACTCCGTATGGTGCCGAAACTGCCGCTCGGACACTCACAATGAAGCTGCTTGTCGTCGATCGGGAAACGGGCAACCCAGCGGGAAGAGCCGCCCCGCGCTGACACAAAAAGCGGCTGCCTGCCCAGCAGCACAAAATCCTTTCCTCTCCGACCTGCAACCAGCGGAAGCCTCGGCTTGGACCTGGCAACAACAGTAGATTGTACCCTCTTGGACTCAAAGCCTACAAAACTTGCTACTGGCATACAAGGCCCAGTTTGTATAGGCGGACAAGCTGTTGGAGCATTACTCATCGGGTGTTCATCAGCCACCATGTTGGGACTCAATGTTTTGGTGGGACTGATTATAAGGGCTTTCACGGAGAAATTCATATTATGGCTCAGACGCTGTTTCCCCCACTCTTTATACCTAACGGGACCAAGATAGCCCAGCTGATTCCACTACCGCATCTTGCAGGCACCCTCCAACCACTGCAAGAACAACCTCGAGGACAAGGTAACTTTGGGTCTACAGGGCAAATGGCTTTATTGACTATTGGCTTGCAACAACGACCACGGCGATCGGTCACAGTGCAGTATGGAGACCAGACTCTCTCGATTACTGCGCTGTTGGATACTGGCGCTGATGTCTCTATAATCAGTGCACACAAATGGCCGGCGCATTGGCCAACCTGTACGACCAATGCTACAGTTGCAGGAGTGGGGGGATTGACCCTCGCTCGCAAATCCCCCCTTCTGCGATGGACTATAGCTGACAAAGTTATAAACTGTTGTGTCTCAATTATTCCGTTGCCTGAGGGGGTGCATGCTTTGATTGGCCGCGATATCTTGGCCCAAATGGGGATGGTCCTCACTTCAGACCTCCCTTTCTAGGAGCGGCCATTGCTTGGACTTTCCCGATCCCACTCCGATGGAAGACAGAGGAACCAGTGTGGATAGAGCAGTGGCCGTTAAAAAGGGAAAGTCTAGAACAGGCGCATGAACTGGTTAAAGAGCAGTATCAACAAGGTCATTTGCGTCTGTCAACGAGCCCCTGGAATACCCCCATCTTTGTTATCAAGAAAAAGTCTGGAAAATATCGATTGCTTCATGATCTGCGAGCGGTAAACAAACAGATGCATGATATGGGGGCCTTACAACCCGGATTACCCAACCCAGCTATGATACCGGAAGGGTGGCATTTACTCATTGTAGATTTGAAAGACTGCTTTTTCACAATTGCTTTACATGAAGATGATCAGCGCAGATTTGCCTTTACCTTACCCGCGATCAACCGGGAGGGACCGGACCAACGCTTTGAATGGACGGTCCTCCCACAAGGAATGAGAAATTCGCCCACCTTGTGTCAACTCTATGTTGCTGCCACACTACAACCTTTGCGACAACGCTGGGCTAAGACTTTAATCTACCATTATATGGATGACATCTTGTTAGCCCAGCCAACACCCTTCTCTTTACGACAAAAACAGGTTTTAACTGAACAACTCAAGCTTAGGGGATTGGTAGTAGCACCCGAAAAGGTGCAAGAATCAAGCCCCTGGAAGTATCTGGGGTGGCGCATTACTGATACAACAATTCAGCCTCAAAAGTTGTCACTCCACTTGGATATCCAAACCCTTCACGACGCCCAACAACTGCTCGGTGATCTGCAATGGCTCCGGCCTGTAGTGGGCATCCCCAATGAACTGTTAAATCAACTACGCCCCCTGTTGAGAGGGACAGATCCTTCAACCCCAGTACAGCTTACTGAACAGCAAGAACAAACGTTATAACAAATAGCTTCAATGGTGACTGCGCGCTCCATGCATCGGCGTGTTGTAGGGTTACCCATCGATTTGACTATCTTGTGTGGCACTCAGTACCTCATGGGTGCTCTAACACAGAAAAAAATAAAAACGGGGGAGAAAGGGGAGTACTCCACCATCGTATTGGAATGGATAGCTCCCCCACTGCAACCACGACGCACAATACAAGACAAGATCTCGACGCTGACGGAGCTGATCAAGAAAGGTCGCTGTCGTATTTTACAGGTGGATGGCACTCCTCCTGGCACGATATGGGTGCCGATGAGACAGATCGACTTGGAGTGGTACTTGCAGAACTCCGAGGAACTGCAGGCTGCATTACTCCACGATGGAGCAGCAATAATAGTGAAACCACTCCCATCGCCCATCCTGTCGTGGATGGAGAACATGGGCTGGATTGTTAAGCCGAAGCGATCCAGCCAGCCTATCCCACACGCTCTCACGGCCTTTACTGATGCGGGTCGACGCTCTAGGACCGCTGCCATAACATGGAAAGATAAGCAAGGGTGGCAACACCAAATTCTACAAGCGCAGCCAAAGGATTCTCTACAGACGCTAGAACTCTATGCAGTGGTCTGGACATTTATTAGATGGAGAGATGTCCCACTGAATGTAGTCACAGATTCTCTCTATGTTGCCGGCATAGTCAGCCGGATTGAAGATGCAAGCGTGCGTGAATTAAAGAATCAACGCTTGACAGAACTACTTGTGAGCTTGCAGCTTGCAATCGCACAGAGATCGGAATCGTATGCGGTGATCCATATCCGAAGCCACCAGTGGGAAGAAGGCCTCGGAGAGGGCAATGCTCAAGCTGATCGTCTCGTCGCAATCACTACTGAACCCCCATTAGCACCACATTGTCGAGCCCGAGAAGCCCATTCGATCTTCCATCAAAATGCGAAGGGATTGGCACGAGCCTACAAACTGTCTATGGAGGAGGCTCGGGCCATTGTGAAGGCTTGCCCTATATGTAGTCACCATAACTCAGGCTTAGGGCTCGGTTGCGGGGTCAACCCGCGAGGACTACAGTCTAATGATGTTTGGCAGATGGATGTTACTCATGTTCCTGCATTCGGTCGATTGAAATATGTGCATGTTACTATAGACACCTATAGCCATATGTTATGGGCCACACCACAGCCCGGGGAAAAGGTCCGGGACGTGCGCCGGCATTTAACTAGTTGCTTTGCTGTTTTAGGGGTGCCTATTACTATTAAAACTGATAACGGTCCTGCATATGGTAGCGGACTGCTCAAACGCTTTATGCAAATGTGGAATATTAAACATGTTACTGCAATCCCTCATTCTCCAACTGGACAAGCAATTGTAGAGCGGGCTAACGGGACGCTAAAACGCTATATAGAAAAGTTCAAAGAGATTCAGGATGTAAGAGAAAGGGTGGTGAAAGCCCTTTTTGTGCTTAATCATTTGTGTGTGTTTGGGGACAGTAATGAGCCGCCTATAATAAGGCACCATGCTGGCTCAGAACCCCCCAGGCCACCACACATGAAAGTACTGTATAAGGATGCAAAAACAGGACAATGGGTAGGTCCTGTGGAGGTGATTTATGTGGGGCGTGGTTATGTCTGTATTTCTACCAATTCAGGCACTATTTGGGTTCCCAGCCGTTGGGTAAAACCTGCTGTAGAGCACGCTGGAGGAGCTCGATGCGAGAACGCTGCTTTGCCAGCACTTTGCGATGGGCCCTGTTCTGGAATCTATTCGACATCTGTTCCAATCCCACACACAGAGGACCATGCATGAAAAACTCGAACTTTTGACAGCAAAGATACAATCTCATAGCAAACGGGATTATTATTATTCTTTTTTTTGATCATTATGGTAATAGTTTTAGTAGTGCTTAGATATGTAGTTTTCTTGTGTTAAAACGCTGTTATTGAAGATTGTCAACCAAGCCTATGTCGCCCAAAATAAAAACGGGGGAATTGTGGATAACTGGCTAGCTGAAAAGGGTCACATAGACATAGTCCAGCTGGCTGGACAAAAATGCACATCGCTCTCAGCTTATCTGAAGTAAAGCAAAAATACACTGTCCTTGGCTGTTCTTGTTACACAATAACAGGAAGATTTTGGTGGGAAAAGAATGTTGCAGGTGGGAACAGAAAACTACAGAAGAGAAACTAGGGGTGGGCTTGGTATTTAGGCAACTAACCAATAATGAGCTTAACTTTTGTAATATGTATGAGCTAATTATAACAAGGCATAAAAGGTGACTGTAAGAGACAATAAACGAAGTCTGCTGATCACTCATATTGAGTGACTGTGTCTTCCCTCCGTCGCGACAAATGTATATAAATACCTGAAGGGAGGGCGCAAAGATGACGGAGCCAGGCTCTTGTCAGTGGTGCCCAGTGACAGGATCAGAGGTAACTGGCACACAGTGAAACACAGGAGGTTCTTGTCTGATCATAAGGAAAGATTTTTTTTACCGTGAGGGTGACTGAGCACTGGAACAGGTTGCCCAGGGAGCTTGTGGAGTCTCCCTCCTTGGAGATATTCACAATCCATCTGGACATAGTCCTCGGTAACTGGCTCTAGGCGGCCCTGCTTGAGCAGGGGTGTTGGACCAGATGACCTCCAGAGGTCCCTTCCAACCTCAACCAACCTGCGATTCTGTGATAACTTCATCTCAGCCAGACCCAGTACAATTCTTACTAAAGACATCTTTCATTAATGGTTGGAAGTTCATATAAGCCAGTATCTCATGTATGGCAGCATTGCAAAATTGAATGAATAAACCATTGGCATATGATGCTAAGCAAGAGGGAAATATCTCTCCTGAAACATCAGTCATGCAAAATTGTGAGGGCCTTGAATACCAGGGGGAAGTTGTGACAATATCAATAATGACTATCAATTGCATTTATTTGTCCACATTGTCATTTGCTGCACTTACCCAGCAATAACTGTGTTGAACAATGAAATAGGAGCAGTAGTTTAATGCTTGGTAGGTATGACAAAAGTTGCTGGGAGCTTAACACTTAAAATTAGTTTATATTGAAAAACTGATCAATCACATTGCATTTGCTAAACTACTGAGCAAAGGTGTTGCACAATTGTGGCTTCTAACAGATACTTCTAGGTATTTGTTATATCAAAAAGTACTATTTCACTAAAACCCTTTTATTGATAAAGTGTCTAGCACTTCTTGTTAGCCTTCAGGCAGCAGTAGCAAATCTACATTAGGAAGACAGACACAAAACTGAACTTGGTGGGCATTATAATACTAATTTTCATTTCCAGTCAAATGCTTTAGAAGTGATTGTTTCAAATACATTTCACAAACATTTCTGAACTAACTTGTTTTGTTTCTAGAACAGGATTCCCTGACCTTGTGCACTGCATGATATATTGAACAGGTAAAAAAACCTCTATCTTTAATGAATTTGTGCTAAGGACAAAAAAAAATTGTTTTCCCCATTGCATTCCAAAACAGAAATGTATGCAGTAGTATAATATTCTGCAATTAGTAAAGCCATTATGTTTTCACTAATCTAAGATATCATAATAATCGCTAACAGTAAGCTAACCCCTGAATAACAGTGTAGGGAAAAATGCTGCAAATGATAGCTGTTTTTCTACTGTCTATATAAAGATTATTTCAAGGATCCGGTTCAGTAATAAACGTAACATTAGCTACTACCAGACAGCATAACCACAGAATATACTAATAATGACTACAATATAATGTTTTCTAAAATATTAGTTTCAATACAGCCCAAAATGATTAGGCATTTGACAATCATGATTGAATCTCTTTAGAAATATTGATCTTAAAAAAATTAAATCAGCCGACCAATTCATTATTCAAACTTGAATTTTATTTATTACACATTTCCTAAGCTCACATAGTCCTACTTCAACTGTTGTTGTAGTTTAACCCCAGCTGGCAATGAAGTACCATGCAGCTACTTGCTCACTCCCCCTCCCCCAGTGCGATGAGGAGAATAGGAAAAAATTGTGGGTTGAGATAAGAACAATTTAATAATTGAAATAAAGTAAATAATTATAACAACAACAGGAAGGACAACAATTGTAATGAAAAGGAAAGAGAATGAGAGAGGAATTAAACCCCAGAGGAAAAAAAGACCCAAAACCCACAAGTGATGCACAAAACAGTTGCTCACCACCTGCTGACCAATGCCCAGCCAGTCCCCGAGCAGCGATCAGCAGGCCCCAGCCAACTCCTCCCAGTTTATATACTGAGCATGGCATTCTATGGTATATGGAATATCCCTTGCCTAGTTCAGGTCAGCTGTCCTGGCTCTGCTCCCTCCCAGCTTCTTGTGCACCTGCTCTCTGGCAGAGCATGGGAAACTGAAAAGTCCTTGATTTAGAGTAAGCACTACTTAGCAACAACTAAAACATCAGTGTGTTATCAATATTATTCTCATATTAAATCCAAACACAGCACTGTACCAGCTACTAGGAAGAAAATTAACTCTATCCCAGCCAAAACCAGGACAACTGTTCAGACAAAACCAAAGATAATTCAAAAGAAGTTTTTTGAAACTTGAAAGTAATAGCAAAATATGCAGCTATAAACTCAAATATTTTATTTTTCACTCCGCTTTAATTTAGTATGTTATACTAAACACGTAACAAGCCTTCTCTGTAAAGAGGAATCAGAAGCAAGTTCCAAATAGCTCTAGCATCTTCATAATGCTGAATTTGTGTTATCCATACTTGTCCACATCTTTTTAGATTATCTCCAATATTAGCTTTCCTCTTGATGTTTCAACAGGCCAGGAGACAGAAGAATAAATTTTGTGAGTTTCATGTGGCAGGAATATGCTGAACTATTGGGGCTCAGCCTTTGGGGGAATTTAATTCCTATTCAGAAGTGTCTAGGATTTGAAAGTCAGATTGAGAAGGGGAAAGACTGCTTGACAAGATACCTACTGAAAGCCATGGAAAATGGCACTTGACACAGCTAGCTAAAGCTAAGATTCATCCATGAAGTTTCTCTGGTCAGAACTACATTTCTGTGATGCTTCATTTCACTTGTTTGTACCTTTACTGCAAATAGAAAGAGCATTACAACCAGATGCCCTTTCCTTTTAGCCTGCTACAAGCATGCTGTGTCACTTCTTGGATCCTGGGATCCATTTTTGGGGAGTAGATAGAAGGGGAAGCAAACCACCTATCCTACATACCATCAACCACTTATCTCCCATAGCATATAGGTCTACCCTGCTTACACAAATAATATTAAAAGTTATTCTACCAAAACTTCATGTCTAGCCCAGTGTGGTGGGTTCATCTTGGCTAGCTGCTAGGTGCCCATCAAGCTGCTCTATCACTCCCCTTCTCAACAGGACAGGAGGAGAAAAATAATGGAAAAAAAGCTCATGTCTCCAGATAAAGACAGAGAGATCACTCACCAATTGCTGTCACAGTCAAAACAGACTTAGGGAAAATTAATTCAAATTATTGCCAATTAAAAATAGAGTAGGACAGTAAGAAACAAAAACAAAACTAAAAACATCTTCCCCCCCTTCTTCACAGGCTCATTTATTCTCAACTCTAACTCCCCCTACCCAGGCAGTGCATGTGGATGGGGAGTGAGGGTTGCTGTCAGTTCATAACACTTCATCTCTTCATCTCTGCCTCTCCTTTCCTCATACTTTTTCTCCTGCTCCAGGTGTGGGGTCCTTTCCATGGGAAACAGTCCTTCACAAACTGCTCCAACATGGATTCTTCCCACAGGCTGCAGTTCTTCACAAACTGCTCAACTGCTCCAGCATGGGTTTTTTTCCACAGGGTGCAGTCCTTCAGGAACAGACTGCTCCAGCGTAGGTCCCCCACACCATCACAGAAAAACCTGCTCCAGCATGGGCTCTCCATGGGGTCACAGCTTCCTTCAGGGCACATCCACCTGCTCTGGCCACAGGCTGGAGTGTAGATATCTGCTTCAACATAGTCCTCCATGGGTTGCAGGGCAACAACCTGCTTCACCATTGGCAGCAGGGGAATCTCTGCTCTGGCACCTGGAACACCTCCTCTCCCTTCTTCACTGACCTTGGTGTCCTGCAGTGGTTTCTCTCATTTCTCCCTCTTATAGCTGCTGCACAGGTTTGGGGTTTTTTCCTCCTTTTTTAACCCTTTCTTAAATGTTATCACAGAGGCACCACCAACTTCACTGATGGGCTCAGCTTTGGCCACTAGCAGGTCCATCTTGGAATCAGCTGAAACTGGCTCTATCCAACATGTTCTCTTCTCTCAGAAGCCACCCCTGCAGCTACTACCAAAACCTTGCCCTATAAACCCAATAGACCCAGCTTGCTCTGCATCTCTTGCTCCCCCAAAGCTCTCCTTAGTCTGGCTTCACACCATGGCCATTGCATGTGCACATCAGGTGATCATACCTTGGTGGAGTGGGGGTTAATTTACTGAGAAATTTAGATTATGTTGGAACACGATCCATTGCTTCTTGTAACATGTCTGCCGCCCAAGGTCACTGCCCATCTCCATAAATTTTGCAAAAATCAAGTATACATTAACAGTGCCTAATTACAAGGTTTAATTACTGATAAGTAGCTGAGGCTGACTGGCTCACATAGATGATAACACTAATTATGACATGTTCTCATTTCCTTGTGAGTCAAAACATGAGAAATGTGTTATGATTCTTGAATAGGTTTATACCTAATTTTAATTTGACTACAGACATTTCAGTCACTTATTTATGATGACAACTAATTCCAGATCTGCTTTTTGGTGTAACACACCACATCCACAGTTTTAATGCTTTTATTTCTTTATTTTAGGAAACCTTGCCAGTAAAAATAAATAAATATACACACAGGCCATTAGTTTAACTACATTCGATCCCTTGTATAACTTGAATGAGCACAGTGCAGTACTGCCACTGCACAGGGTTAGAGCAGACATAACAAACACGACATTTAACATTACAGTTAAATCTCAACAGGTGTTGAAAGTATACTTTTAATAACAGAACTCTACTGTACAGCAGACATTCTCTAGACAGTTCAATATAAAAATTCTATAGATGATGGATCAGAGTTTCTAAAGATATTTAGTTACTTCTGTTCTCAGGAATTAAGGAAGTGCTCATGGCACTTCCTTATGCTATATTAGAATTTAATTGGAGTGAAAGAATGGTGGCTAATATAGAAACTCCAAGATAGCCCGTCTCCTGCTAAAATCTATCTTGATTTCACTTTCAAATCACATCTTTACCTGCATTATAAATTTGATTTCAAAACTCTGTCAAAAAACCCAAAACTCCGTCAAAAAACCCAAAACTCCATACTTCCCCCCCCAGTCAGTCTAAAGAAAATAAGCATTCATTAAGACATTTTTCAGGTTAATCAAAACAACTTATTTTTCACAACATTTAAATAAATTACAATATTAGGAGCTGGTTTATTACTCTTAATATTTCTATCATGACTGTAAAGGACACGCAAGATGAAGTTTTCAAAAACTATCACCATTGTTTAAACACTTCTCCCTATGAAGTTAAAATTGCCATTTGTATCTGAGCCAAGCCTGCTTTTGAAAATCCCATCAAGGTTCACACAGGAATTGAAATTCTTAAGTTTTAATTTTCATTCTGTCAAACACAGAGAGGGGCACAGTGATTAAATATTTTACTGCTTTGTAAAAAGCAATATATTTCTTTTTCTGCAAGTATAAAAGGCAGGAGCTTGAATGATGAAGTTCTGTTCCTGACACTACTGCTGGCTCACTAACAGATTTTGAAAAGTTGTAACTTCTGTATTTGTCTTTGCCAACTTCACCTGGGTGCTAAGACTTTATGAACTTTTGTTATATGCACTGGAGACCAAGCTGGAAAAAAAAAAGGGGTGGGGGGTGGGAGGGAGTGAGACAATATACAAAATACGACTCTCTGGAAAGCTTAGTGTAAAGGGGCATCATATTGGCTTTGAATTAGCATCTTTCACATATAAAGCATACCCATTGATGAAATGCAGTGGAGAGCAAATCAGCTAGTACAGGACTGATGGATATTTCCTTCTTTAAAACAAACAAAAACACTCAAAAAGCCCATAACACAAACTCATTCTCATTCTTTTCAGAGTTGGACCTTCCCCTTTACTTCCCTTTCCTATGTTTCTTTACTCTTCCATCTCAGCCTATACCCAGTCCAATATATACTTACGGAGAAGTTTTCATGCAGCTGCTTTAAAACCTAAGATCAAACAACTTCGAATATGTATTTCAACTTTTTGTGATAAAAAAATTCTGAACAGTCAGCTACATAACTCACAGAATTTTAGGTTAAAATCCTCTTTTCAATTGCTAAAATGTTGGGGTTTTTTTTACAAAGTCCTTGTTACAGAAGAGATGCTTCTTTTGCTTAACTTCATGAAAACTCTGCAGATAGTTTCTGTAAGATTCTACAAGTCAGACCTGAATAGAAACATCCCCATATGCAGTTGCACATGGATTATTTTTAACATTGCCATGCAAATTTAGTCACTATGAAAATTAAGGAAATGGCACCCTCTTGTGGTACCTTGGCTTTTAATGAAATCTTCATATTTCCCAGTATAACTTTACAAGCAAAGAGCTTTTCTAATATACCCACTATTAAATGCAGATTTATGCTTAATTTTTTTTCAGACACAATAAAACTAAATAATTCGGGAAATTACACATTGATAGGAAAGAAGCTGCATGACATATTACCAAACAGTAATATTAAATTTCAAACCTTTATACCCAAAAGGAATTGGATGTTTTCAAAAGCAAGTGCCTAAAAGGCCAGAGAGACAGTGGAGAGAGTGTGTGCAAAGATTCTACTATGCCATTAAACCAAACAAGTGTGATGTATCTTTTATTATTAAAACCAGTAAATTTTTACCCCTACTACAAACCTCGTTCTGCCTACTGCCACTTTTAACAATTAAGGTCTCATCAAACAAAACCAAAATTCCTCATACACTAAAGATATCTCAGTGTTTTACCGCTACTCAGTTACTAATTGTTATTAATAGCTGACAATAGTACCTCAAGTAGTAAAATTAGCTCAACAGTTCATTGTACAGTTTAGGCTAAATTCTACTTTTTCTTACATTCTAATAGAATCTGACTTCAAATATCACATATCCATTTTACTTACATAAGTGAACTAGATCCTGTGTCAAAGAATGTTCATGGAGTTCAGATTCAGTGCTTTGGCATCTTAGTAAAGCTTGGCAAAAATCACTCCCCTCCCCTACTTCAGCTCTGCCCTTTCCATTCGACAGTGGCCTTTTTGCAAGTTATGGATTGTATTCTTAGAATGATATACCTTCTGAATGACTGGAGGTCTCACCTTTTTAAAGCAAAATCCCTATAATGCATACTATAAGGTCAAGTCAAATTAGTTACTTCGATGATCCTAAGACTAATTGTGAAAAAGTAGTGATTATTCTACAGAAACTACCTGCTATCACTGCACTGAGTATGAGGCTGTGATGGGAAAGTGAAAGCTACCTACCCAAACAGAAGGCTTTATGAAGGTCTAGTCCCTTGCAGGTTTACTATCATTGGCTAGGAAAGAAGAGTAATAATAATTTCGTACCCAAACTTTAAGTATTTTAAAAGGCTTTGATCATATAAAACTCAAATCACCAGGAGATTCTATTTTTATTTATTTAATAATCTATGTTGCTGTATCTATGAGACTTTGATCCAGAGAGGCTTGCCAACTAAGACATTTTCTTGAACTTTACCCAATACTATACATCAGCAGTATTTGATCTATTTAGTTACTGCTGAAGTACGAGACAAGATTACTGGACAGCAAAAACTTCTCAGAGAAGAATACAAGTTACTCCCTGTAAAATGTGCATGCTTGGCTTTGCCTAGTTTTATTAATTTCATTGTATGTAAAAGAAAGCGTGCTCAACATCCTCCTTTATATCCTGTTATAAAATTGTTTCATTTAACTCATTAGCAATTTTGAGTCAAGGCCAGTAAGTTTAAACCATTTGCAAGCAATGTTTTTTATAGAGCAAACTGGCTTTATATTTGTACCAAAAAAAAAAAAAAGATTGTTCAGATGAAGTGTTTAATGCATACAGGAATTAAATCAGAATGTTCACAATTACACTGACACCAAAGACCAATAAAAAGTAAATGCTATTCAGTAACACACAGCAAAATTCTTTATTTCACTACTTTCACTTTATCTAAATATTCCTCAGTATTATATAACCCTCCCTCTGTCTTCCACTTTATACTCCAAGTATTGTTTGTTAATCTTAGCCCAAAGTCTGTAAATAGTCCCAGAGCTAACACTGAAAGGTCAGTCATCTCAAATCCTGGATAGGCACCAATTGCAAACACACTGAAACAAAATGCTTAAATACTTTTTAATTAATTTATTATCTGCGCACAAGAGGTAATTACCAATAAAAACTCAAGACATATACAGTATTTTTTTACATGGTGATTAAAAGTAATTAGAATATCACATGATAATGGCTGAATGTAATGTTTCCAATTACAAATCATAATGCATGTTAGAACCTCAATGGAACAAGCCAAAATGCCTTCAAAGCAGTTTCAGAGCACAATGCAGCACTCCTTTAATTTGCACAAAGGTAATTTGCAACACTGTTACAGATTAACTGTAACGAGACAATGTTACAGTGCAAGTTTCTTTATGGCTAGATGTGAAGATATAACTAGTACAGCAATTCTAGTATATTTTAAATTACCTTGCCTAAGCAATTTTTCTGAGATGTTTATCAAAGTTGCTGGAAGATTCTACACTAAAAACTATGTCTTACTACTTTTTTTCCCCCTGACCATTTTTGGTTACTTATATACATTGCAATAGAATGAAATTAAATTTCTAGAAATGAGCTGTCTCCATTGTATATATTGTGTTTATATATCATACAAATAAAAGCAAAAATAGTAGATTACTCAAGCAGTATAAATCTTACAGCATTTTGCTAGCAAAAAAATACATGCTGAAATTACCATAAGCAGCACTGGCACCCACAAATTACCACCTTCAGTTGTTTCCTTTTTAATTTATATTCTACATAAATTACTACTGAAGGCTAATGGTTTAGTAGTAGATAAATTGGACAGTTGGAAGTCAGATAAAGCCTGCTCAACCAACTCTGAAAGCTGATATTGTTTAAAAAAAAAAAAAAAAAGAAAGAATGAACAAGAGTGATGCATGCAACAGAGCAAAAAAAGCATCAATTCCCCATTTGAAGAAAATACTGCACTTGACCTTAAAATGCATGACTGATTTTAGTTATAACAAGACAATCCCAAGAATCAGAATGAAATAAAGCAACTATTTTAAAGATTTAAGAGCTGTTATCAAAAATAAATTACATTTTTTCAAGTTAAAGAAACACTGCTATGAAGGCTGAGCACCAAGCAGCCTTTCAATAGCTGCACTGATATCTCCTCCTGTTGCTATTAAAGCTTGTAAGTTTGCTTCATGGTTCAAAAAGCCCATTGCACTCAGCTGCTCCAGTTGTTGCTGAAATCTAACTTCTGGATTTTGTAACTGCTAAGAAGAAAAATCTCAAGCTATGAAAGCATAATACACATTTGGCAAAGTACAGGTTTTAAACATAGTTGGTTATGAACCACTTCTTGTCTTTACTAATTTTTGAATGCATCTTTTTAAAGTTCCCCAAACTAGACTATGACAAATTTCATTCACAACTGAATTACTGATCAAACAATTTTAAGAGTATCTTCACTTATGTGACATTTTTGAACTACAAGAGTGGCTGCTTGTTTGATAAAAAAGGAACAGTTAAATCTGATAAATGTGTCCCAAGAACAGTTTCTTAAAGACGTGCATACAGACTTTTTTTTAATGAAAGAGTCTAATCTAGTAATGTGGGACAGCAGGATTTTGAGAATTTCACTGTTAGCAACAGCAAATACGGTAGACTTTTTTCCCCTTGACATAAGCTACCTATTTAATGCTCCAAGTATTTGTTTTTGGCAAAACTCTCAATCTCAGTTGTACGATGCATATTGTAGGTCCTGCACTTGGGTCACAACAACCTCATGCAACGCTATAGGCTTGGGCAAGAGTGGCTGGAAAGCTGCCTGGTGGAAAAGGACCTGGGAGTGCTGGTTGACAAGCCAGCTGAACATGAGACAGCAGTGTGCCCAGGTGGCCAAAAAGGCCAACAGCATCCTGGCTTGTATCCAAAACAGTGTGGTCAGCAGGACAAGAGAAGCGATTATCCCTTTGTACTCAGCACTGGTGAGGCTGCACCTCGAATACTGTGTTCACTTTTGGGCCCCTCACTACAAAAAAGACATTGAGGTGCTGGAGCATGTCCAGAGAAGGGCAACAAAGCTGGTGAAGTGTCCAGAAAACAATTCTTATGAGGAACGGCTGAGGGAACTGGGGGTGTTTAGCCTGGAGAGGAATAGACTCAGGGGGACCTTATTGCTCTCTACAACTACCTGAAAGGAGGTTGTAGGCAGGTGGGGGTAGGTCTCTTCTCCCAGATAACAAGTGACAAGGCAAGAGGAAAAGGCCTCAAGTTATGCCATGGGAGGTTTAGATTGGATATTAGGAAAAATTTCTTCACTGAAAGGGTGGTCAAGCATTGGAACAGGCTGCCCAGGGAGGTGCTAGAATCACCATCCCTGGAAGTGTTTAAAAAAATGCGTAGATGCAGTGCTTAGGGACATGGTTTAGTGGTGGACTTGGCAGTCCTGGGTTAATGGTTGGACTTGATGATCTCAAAGGTCTTTTCCAACCTAAATGATCCTGTGATCTTCAACTCAAGAGTCATTTTTGAAACAGAACAATTATAGGAAAATAATATGCTTTAGGTATATGGGGTCAGAGTAATACTGAAAAGCCACTTTTTTTAAATGAGTAAGACAGTTTACATATCAGCACAAGATTTTGGCAGCTACTGCTAATTTTCCTTTTGTTCTACTTAAAGTTTCATCCATTAAGAAATTCCTACCAGTATTTAAAAACTGTATATACTTCCAAACCAATAAAATGCAAATATACTGGCTGAAATTTAAGCATTCCTTCTTCCCCCAAGCAAAACCAAACAGAATACTGAATTGGTAGCATAAAAATATCTATGGGAACATGGCTTCCTATAGCTATGCCTACCACCACTTTCTCATGGTTACATAAAATAACATTTTTCTGTCAGATCAGCAAGCTGAACTGCTTTATTCTGTGGCAGCAGAGGAGGTAAGAGCAGGACTGTCCCTTTTACCAGCAGCCTACCATTACCACTGGATATGTACCACACTGTAATGGTGCTGTTTCACACAGCGCTTTTGAGATACCTCTTCACTGTTACGGGTGTGTCCCCTTTAAAGCCGGTCTTGCTCACCACCCTACATTTACCTACAAAGCTGCCACCTTTGCTTGACTTCTGGAGCTATCCAGAAAGCCTGAATCACAATTGGTATGTTAACACAATGTACACTGTGCAGTCTGGACCTGCAGGATATCAGGGAAGGATGCTACAAATTCAGGCCCCAAATGACCTGAGCTGTCACAGCTACAGAGCAACAACCAGCAACACAGATACAAGGTACAGAGATAATGATGTTCAGTACACTTAAGTTCTTGTCTGAGCCCACATTTCACTTGCCAGGGAACCAGTTTTCCCTTTAACACTTTAATCTGCTTCTTTCCGGGCATTTCAGAAACTCAAGAGTACAAAGATAGGTGTACAGCAATCAACCATTCAGAGGACACTTTTACTCAAACGTGATGTTTTTCCAGCATTTATTTGCACATTTAGAACATCACTTTTAAACTTCCTCTGCTCTCCTTTGACCAGAAGCATCCTATTGGTTTACACGGGGGGGGAGCTAGATATTAAAAAAAAGAAACAAACCAAAAAGAACCAAAAAAACCCAACCACCCCACAACAACAAAACAACCACCCAAAACCAACAAACACCCCCCACACACTAGAATAGTTATCTACTTTACCTGAGCATTTGCACCAGCAAGCACCTGCAACATTTGTTGGACAAACTGCTGGTGATCAGGTTCAGCAGCCCCTGATGTTAGACTTGTATTTTCACTGGGAACAGAACTAGGTACAACGGACCCTATAGGAGCTCCAGTGCTTCCCAATCCACCTAAACCAGGACTGAATCTGCACAAATGACAAAGGGTAATACATCGCTAACATAGAAAATGGCTTAATTGTAATGTCTCTTCCCATTATATGTAATTACTAAGTAAAAATTCTGTCAAATAAAAAATGGATGATAACTTAAGTAAAGCACCAAAACACAGACCATAGCCATCATTACTTAGAAGTATGTTGCAGACAAAAGTGTGACAGATTCTAAAACAAGTTTAGTGAAGCTAAAAAAATGCAAGAGGCATAGTCTGTAAAAAACAGATAAACCACTACATGCTGAAAACAAAAAGCTGAAAAACCCCCAACACAATAGAAAAGTTTTGTATAAATTTGTATGACCAATTCTTACCCTGGTATAAGTCCTGGTGCTTCTGTTGCTAGTGTCTGCAAGCCCTGCTGAATCTGTAGCAAAGCCTGCATTGCTCTAGGGTTTGACATAGCTGATAACGTGTCAGGATTCTGCATCTAAAAACAGGAGAGAAACTCATAATTGAATAATATACAGACATTCAAAGTTGGTCTTTATCACTAGATGTTTTATAGAATCTGATATCCTTTCAGAACTTGCTGTTTCTCAACTGTATATTTGAATGTTTACATTAATTCCTTCAGATAATTTTTTTTGAGAAAACTTTCACAGGAAGTGATCAATAAGCTCTCTAGACTCCTTTCAAATAAGAAGAACATAAGGAAAATTATTTTTTATTATTTCTTCTAATAGACTTTATCATCTTCCAAAGCCACAGGAGTATATTAGTTCAACATAATTCTAAATTAGTCTCCTATATCACACTCCTGGTAAGCAACAGGTCTGAATACAGTGAAACCTAACTAGTGGATATCTAATACAGAAAGTTATAAAACACCTTTTTCTAGCTAAATTCAGACTACAGCGATTTGATCACGATAATTTGTGCATGTGTTCATATCTGTAGTACAATCAACACCTACAGACACATAAATAGTCTGCAAAACATACTAGCAAACATATATTTGAGGACCCTCATTCTACTGCAAATTCAACCAAAAACTGGCTTTTGCACCCACAGATAAAAAGGCATACTTTTGATTTGTGAAATTAAGTGTCTAAAAACCAGGCTATTTTAAGATACAAAACCAAAACTAATGGCTTATGCTCACCTCTGCTTATAGATGCCACATGTAAGTGACAAGTTCTTTGTTTCAGTTATAAGTCTTGGTAGCCAGACCTGCTTCAAATAGCAGACAGGCTGATTAATCTCAGCAGCCTTCACTTGGTAATTAGACCAAATTCCTTCTGCTGCAAAAACATTTTTTGATTCAAAGAACTGCACAAATTAAGGTTAAGCTTCCTCTAGTACAAAACAGAAGAGCAGAACAGGGCACAAAGATCAAGTATTGATTCTGTCCTGAAACGTGGGTGTGTAATGAGACCTGAGCACAGCAAGTTTTTAAATACTTTCCATTGGTCTCTTGGATTTGTACCTTCATGATAGAAGTCAGAAGAGAGTAACGATGTATAGCTGGTGAAATGAATCCAAATCTTTAAAGGAGAAAAGCATACCAGATTCACTGAAGTAAGCTACTGTAGTTACTTTGTTTAAAAAAATAGCCTTTAAGCCATGTTTTACTGTCTGATATTTAGAGTTGTTTTTACAGAAAACTGACCCCCACGATCATCTGAACACTTAGATGACTTGGATCTCTATTAATGTTTTTAATTCCAGCTGTAAAGTAGCAGCAATTCTGGGTAAAACTTATATAAAAAAGAGTAGAAAGAGTAGCTCACAGATGTGTTTTTCCTAGTTGTACTGAGCAACTGGCCATTTATTGCAAGTGCTTTCCATTATACTGAGGAACATTCCATAGTTTCCATCACCCAATCCCATAATATAATGGCAACAGATGAACGAGGAAGTATGGGCTGTGATACTGCCAACATTCTGAGAACATCCAGGTATTTCTCCAGTTTACTTAATCTGTTAATGTTGTCGATCATCTGACCTAACATGGGGAAGACAGCAGAAATCTAGCTATACAGATAAACCCCAAGGTGATATTAATGGAAAGAGATACAAAAGCATTAAGAGCACCTGGGTAAAGATTAGGGGGATGGAAAACAAAGCTGATGTCATAGCAGCAGGTGTCCACTACCGATCACTCAGCCAGGATGATAGTACTGATGAGTTATGCTATAGGCAATTAGGAGAAATTTCAGGAACAGAAGCCCTTGTCCTTATGGGAGATTTCAACTTCCCAGACATCAACTTGGGAATACCATACTGCTGTGATAAGCAAGTCTGGGAAATTCTTCAAGTTTGTGGAAGATAACTTCTTATCATAAGTATTCAGTGAGCCAACTAGGAAAGATGCCCTCCTAGACTTGTTGTTTGTGAATAGAGAAGGACTCGTGGGAGGTGTGATGGTAGGTGGCTGTCTTGACCACAGTGATCACAAAATGGCTGAATTTAAAATTTTCACTGTAATGAGAAAAAAGGACAGCAGAGTTGCTACCCTAGTCTTCAGGAGAGCAAACTTTAAGATATTCAGGGAGCTACTTAGTAGAGTACCCAGGGGATCTGTTTTTGAGGGAGCCCATGAGTGCTGGTCAGTCTTTAAGAACCACCTTTTAAAAGCACAGGCAGAGACAATGCCACTGTGTCATAAGTCAAGCAAGCTGGGCAGAAGACCAGCTTGGCTGAACAGGAAACTCTTCATGGAGCAAAAGAGAAAAAAAGAAATTGTATGATATCTGGAAGCAAGGTCAGGCTCCGCAGGAAGATAACAGAGGCATGGTTCATATACGCAGGGAGAAGAAACAAAAGGCCAAAGCTCAAGTAGAGTTGAAACTGGCCAGCGTTGTGTCAGATACCTAACAAGGGCTTTTTTAAGTATGTTAATAGAAAGAGTTGGTCTAAAGAAAACATTGGACCGATACTTGTTGAAGATGGTCACCTGACTAATAGGGATTAAGAAAAAGCAGAGGCAGTCAATGCTTATTTTGCATCAGCCTTTAATATTAAAATGACAGACCTTGGGCTGCCCAGTGGTCCTCCGAGTCGGAGGACCACGACCATGGCAACAGTGACTTTCTATTTGTGGACACTGAAATTGTAAGGGACTAGTTGTATTAGCTGAATGTTCACAACTCCACGGGGCCTGATGGGATTCATCCCAGAGTACCAAAGGAGCTAGCAGATGTTATGGCAGGACCCCTCTCGATCATCTACCAAAGGTCTGGGGAGCCTGGGGAGGTCCCTGCTGACTGGAAGCTAGCCAACATTACTCCAATTTGCAAGAAGGGCATGAGGGAACACCCAGGAAACTAGAGACCTGTTAGTCTAAGCTCACTTCATGGAAAGATTATGGAGAATATCATACTGAGTACTACTGAAAGGCATTTAAAGGACAATGCAATTATCAGGCACAGTCAACATGGGTTCACAAAGGGAAAGTGTGTCTAACTAATTGGATATCCTTCTATGATATGGTCACCTTAGTGGATGAAGTGAAGGCAGTGGATGTAGTTTTTCTGGATTTTAGGAAGGCTTTTGATATTGTCCCTCACAGCATCCTTCTGGACAAGTTGTCCAACTGTGAGATGAGCAGGTACATGATGCACTGGGTGAAGAATTGGCTGAAGGGCAGGGCTCAAAGTGTTGTAGTGAATGGGGCTACATCTGGCTGGTGACCCGTCACCAGCAATGTTCCTCAGGGCTCAATTCTAGGGCCAGTTCTGTTCAATATTTTTATCAGTGATCTGGATGCAGGAGTTGAATGCACCATTAGCAAGTTTGCCAATGATACTGAGGTGGGAGGTGCTGGTGACTCTCTTGAGGGACAAGAGGCCTTGCAGAGGGATCTAGGTAGATTAGAGCATTTGGCAATTTTCAATGGCATAGAATCCATCTTGTTATTTATTTACTCATAACACTGTCTACTTGCAATGAGATCCTGGAAACACACATATTTACTTTGATTTTTAAGGAGTGCCTAATGATGGAACTCATGCACTGGATTAAATTTTTAAATTCCTAAAAATTTTTCTTAGTCCTATTTAAAGGACACAGTCCCAGTATACACTGTGATGGTTAAGATAAAGCAAATACCGGGGTTACAACCACAGCGGTGTAAGAGGGAAAGCTGGTGGTAAGGCAATGTTTACAGTTAAATATCTTCAGAACCCACTCCACTACTTTTGAATTAGCTTATGACTTGCCTCTTTTAAGGCATGTCTAAGATTTCTTTACCCCGAACAACCAGGGCAGGGTGGAGGAGGTACAAGAAAAGTACCGTAAAAGCTTATGTTAGTAGTGGGATAAGTAATAATCTTTCTTTAATTTGTAAAAAGAAATCATGTAGGAAATAGGTGTTCTCTGGCTGTTGCACAGTAAGAACAAGTCATTTCTTCTAAGCAAAGACACAACAGCAAATCAAAGCAGTCGTGCTAGTCACAGACAAAAAAAATCCACTAAAAGCCAGATTTAATTTTTGAAAGGGATGAGGAGATAAATCAAGGGATAATGCAACTCAGTGTCTAAAGCTAATGAGAATACACATAACAGAGTCTAGCTTTAAGGCACCAGTTTATTGCGAATCAAGGAAAGGCACCAGTTTATTGCAAAAATTGCTTGCTGAATGACGGACGTTTATTAACAACACTTAGTATCTCATCTTACTTGTTGAAGGAAAGTAGGAAGCTGTTGTCTCATTTGCTCTTGAAGTTGAGGATTTCCAGCAAATAAAGGATTATTCAACATCATCTATGGAACAAAAACATTTATCATCATAGATTAAGCAGTAGATCAAAAAGAAAATACTAGAGTGGATTTTAAGACAACTCTTTACCATATATGAATCAAATAACAAGATAATTTCTCTGAGGTTATCATAGACTATTATCTCCCACTTCTCCTTCGGCCAAAACTTGTTCTGAAACAACAAACCACCAGCCTGAAAACTGACTGAAATAATTGGTGGTGCGGAGTTGGGGTTTTTTTTGTTTGGTATTTTTGGGTGTATTTTTTGTTGTGGGTTTTGGGGGTGTGTGTTAAACTTTTGAAGTTTATCCTTGCCAGATCCTCACCAAAGCAACCTCATTTATGCAACATGAAAAGCCTTTTCTGGTCAACCTCCACTACAGGTGTGATGGTTTCCCTGTAAACATCATCTGCAAAAAGCCTGGGATATTTTCCAGTTAATATTATCTTTGTATATTAAACACTTATTATCTCAGTTCAAGATTTGACTTTGGATATTATTGCTGTAAGTAAAATTGGAAAGCACTTCTACAATACCATTTATAAAACGGCATTAAGTATCAGCACTTTTATTGTGAGCAAGGATCACAGATGAAAAATGAAAGCCAGAATAACAGCTAGATATGGCATCAACTCCTTCCCTACCACTTCTGTCCTCCCAAGCTAGGGTGGGTATTTATTTACTAGCACATCTACCTTAATTTATAATCAAAGCATTTATTTATTTGGTTCTTATGCTAGGCCACAAAATTATAGGGCTATATGAAACATACACAAACTTACAAGTTGTTACAAGAGAATGCCTGACATGATGTCCAACTAGAAATTGAAACTTACTGCAACAGATTGCTAAAGGTAACTATGGTAATAATTTCAATAAGTCAGGCATTAACATACTTTAAAAACTGGACTATTCACAACAGACAAACACAATTACTCTGTATTGTAAATATAACTGTATCATAAATTCAACTCCTTTTTTCACTTCAGTGCACACAACACATTGCTACACCAAAAGCATTTACCTGTACTGCAAGATCAGGATTCTGGCTCAATGACTGCATCATGCTTCTCATATATGGTGCAGACAACATATTTTGCATAAGTTGTGGATTTTCCGTTATCTGCTGTAACAAGCTCTGCATTCCTGGTGTGTTGAACATACCAACTTTAAAAAAGTAAAAGGTCACAAGGTCACTTTGATTATAGTCAAGATTGTTACTAAAGTAATTAGACTGCCTAGAACTGGGATACAAATGTGTGGTTTGGGGGAGGGTGTTGTTGGGTTTTGGGGTTTTTTAACGAGCTTTAGCCCCTTAAATATATCTCAGCGTGGTTCTGCTCACACAGATGCATCTGCCCTAGAAACAAGTTAAGCCAGAGGTCATATCCAATAAGCAGTCCCACTAAGTATCTACATTAGCTGTTTTCCTGTTTGTCTCCAGACAGAAAAAAAAGTATCGTCATCATTCACCTACAGATTCCCTACTTCTGTTATTTTAAGGCAGTACACAAGTATTGTTAGTACTCTTGGTTTACGTTTCATGTTTGTTCTTCTATGGACGACTTGGAACATTTGACTAATATCAATGGAAATAAACAGCAATACAAACTTTGAATCAAAATATCTCTTTCTAATAAGAGAATCATTTCAGCAAACTCCTGAATATTTGCAAATATATACAATTGCAATAAAAGCCACACCTCCTAGTCCAGATCCCAAATTTGGTATAGTTGAGCTCTGTCCCATACTAGCAGAGGTGCTATTTCCAACATCACTACTGCCACTGCTCTCATCACTGGTGCTGGTACTTGTGGAACTCTGAGAGCTGGACTGAGGAGCCCAGGGATTTGGTAGAGGATCTCTATTTTCTGTACGAGATGGATGACTGTCCCCTCCTGATGATGCATTGCTTACTAAGGAGGCAAATGGGTTACCTCCAAACTACAGAAGGAGAAACAAACACATATCATCTGTTAGTCAACTATTTTTAAGTCTGCTACAAATGGCAAGTACATTTCCAAAATTATACATGAAGATAAATGTTGATGGCTCTTAATCAATTATGATCCCTGTCTTAAAATAAGCCATTGTTAATATTCTGAAAAAATACCAACATTGAAAGAGATATTAACTTATTTTGTTGTTCTTGGAGATAATCACCCCTCATTTTAAACACAGCGTTTGCTACTACACTAGCACTTTGAGCACAGTAAGATATCGCGCATAGTGGTTTCCAACTTAGAAAAATTTCAAAGCCTTTTTTCTTCCCACCTTAGGTTCCAAGTTACTAAACACACTAAATTTTCCTGGACCTCAGGAATTTTATAAATCCAAGAATTATACATCAATTTAGAATATATATAATATAGAGTATGGAGACAGTGGGTTGTTTGACATTGATAATGTGCAGCTGTGATCCTGCAGCAAAGTAGTAAATAACTTTGAGGGAGTATGAGAAGAAACCTGGATGAAACAGAGACAAAAGAGGAATGTGATCTCACCTCTAGAAGATAAGGAAACAGCATGAACAGCAGAGAGTAGCCTATAGTGAACAACGGCTGGGCGTGTGGACAGTAGAGTTTGACCAATAATAAAGCACATGTGCAGAGTATAAACTTATAAAAGCTGTAACTAACTAACAATAAAGGTCTTTGCTTCACCATCCTTGCAAAATCCATGCCTCAATTGCCACAATATAACAAAAAAATAACATTAACATAGCTTATCAAACTCACAAAACAATCTTTATTCCTTCAAATTTAAAAGAGCATAGGAACAAGCCACACTGACTTCAAGAAATTAAGTTTTGTCAAGTACACATATGCAAAAAATTCAAACCCCACCAAAATCAAACAAAAAACCAACCAACCAAAGAACATTTACTTTCAGTGGCCCCTACAACCATTTCTCACCTGTTCCTGTGCTGCATTCAACATTGGCTCCTGAATATCTGTGTACATACGTCGCAAAGCATTGTAGCCACCTGGTATACTTTCAAGGTTGCTCAAGGCTCGGTCTTGGTTTCGCATCATTTCCTGCATCATTGCAGGGTTTCTAGCAAGTTCCAGTGTCTAATGAAGTAGAACATTTAATTTGTATTATTAGAAAAAAAAAATTCCATTCTAAAGTGAAAGCATCAGCATTTAACAGTATCTCAGTTAATAATGTCTAACTCCATTTGAAGTTAGGATTAAAGCCAAGTCAAGATGTCAGCCTAGTGGGAGGGGAGTCAATAGAATTTGATATTTAGCCAACATTCTGCCACAACTGTCAGTATGCTGGCTGAGTCAGAAAGCTTTAACTAAACAGAAGAAAAAAACCCTTGAATGTACCATCCTGTTCTTTCTTTTCTCTTCTCAACACAATATATTACTACTATTTCTACAGTACAGCATTCAGTTTATAAGATATTTATTTTTTAAGATCGTGTTAATTTTCTAAAGCCTCCATTTGTTTCTTGATGCCTTCTACCACATAAGGCATACCTTACATAACACATAACTTTAGAAGCAAAAGTACCCACAGTTACATAAACTAGAAATAAGCAGTATTTTTGAGAATTATTGCTTTATAGTAAACTCACTGTTGACTAAACAGAAGATTCCAAGTGGCATCCAACTCTAAATTTGGAAGATATGATTATACAGTCTTCAGCATCTTTCAAAACTGTACTGCATTTTTAAAATAAATTAGCTTATTTCAGACCCCAGCAGCTAGAAATAAAAAAAAAAATCAGTTTCCTATAGTGACCTTTTACAGATTGTCTAACAAGCCTAAATTCCTCAACAATATTTTGGCACTCATCTAAGCATATCCAATTCTTGCTCTTTTGTTCAGTTACAATATAATCAAAGGTCACAAACTTAGAGATCTGTCTACATACCTGTCTCATTATATCTGGATTATTCAGCATGTGACTGATTTCTGGATTTCTCTGTATCAGTTGCTGCATTTGAGGGTTAGCCATAATTAACTGCCTCATCAGGTCAGGGTTTGAAAGCATGCTCTGAACAAATGGATTTTCCATTATCTGAACCATCATTTCTGGGTTGGACATAAGTTGTCGTTGCATCTGACTTTGTAACTCTGAAAAGTTTGATGCATTTAAGCCCAGGCTACCCAGGCCTGCCAAACTACCAAGGTCACCTTTAAGAAGAAAAAAAAAAAGAAGAAGAAGAAGAAAAAAAAAAAAATTAAACTTTCAGCTTCTAGTATATTTCTGAACACATCCAGGTTCTTTTTAAGTACAACATACATAAACATAACCCACACTTCAAAATAATGAAACTCAATGGAAATTCTGTCTTTGCAAGGCTATTGAGTCATCCACTAAGAGTTTGCTTTACATAACAAGACACCTAGAAATTCAAACTGCATTCTGAAATATAACTTGTTACAATTCTAACAGCTTTTCGTCTACTTTACTATAGCTGAGGTACAAGGGATGTTTGAATTTTGGGGCCGCAGGTTAATTCCCAACACTTTCCAATACATTTGTGGCAGTGGTCTGTCTATAAATTACAAGGCAGACAAACCACTGCCATGAGGAATCTCTTAACATGTTGCATACCCTCATTTCTAAACAAAGAAGAGAGCTCTTCTTTTTGCTGATACAAGAACTAATAATGCTTTACATTCCCCTCCTTTGCAGAGTTCAGAAGACACAAAAGTTTCACATTTTTAGAAGGTACTAGTCAGTCTGGAGAACTGTTTACAACTTAAAAAAGCAATTGCTTAATATAGTTTTTCCAGGTTTTTTTTTGTTTTTTTTTTTTTTAAAAAGCAAGCAAATAATTAAAGAGCATGAATAAAAAACCCCAGTAACTATGGAAAGAGAATATTTTTAAATCAATAGACTTCTGTGTCTATTTCTGAAAGAGAGGACTGATAATGCAATCAGACTCAGAACCTGAGAAATACTGGTTTGTAGAATAAGAGTAACTTTGTTACTTCCGTTCCAAGTCATAATGCTATGGGTCCAACTTCAATACTCTCTTCAGGCCAGTTCAAATGCACTGTTAAGGAAGAGGAGGAGACTGGAAGTTTAATTACCTGTAGTGCCAGAATATGAGATCAGTGGCACCTTACTATTGAAGATGAAACAGCACAAGCCTGAAGTTCTGTACATAAAAATTAAGGAAATAACTTACCTCTGATAACTTACTGATCAGAAAATTATAACCAATACCACTGATTTCTGTAATCAGTAATTATTTTTTTTTAGTCCCATTTACATTAGAATAAAGCTCCAGGGATGCTTACCTGAAACCAAGATACCCACCATATTACCTCACAAATATTCTTACCCAAGCCAAAAGAGTTACTGTTTGTTGAAGTTGGTGTTGAGGTATTATTGCTTGATATTGATGTGGTAGCAATACTGCCAGTGGTGTGTGTTTGTTGACCTGGATGATCTTGTAATCTATAAAAAGCAAGTTAAAAAAATATACAAGTTGAACAAGGTGTGGCAAGTTGACCCCAGCCAGTTAAAAGCCCACCCAGTTACAATGTCTTTTCCCCCCACCCCAGGCAGGATGGGAGAGAGAACTAGAAGGGCAAAGGTAAGAAAAACTCATGGGTTGAGATAAAGACAGTTTAATAGGTAAGGAAAAAAACAAACAACCAAACCAAACAAGTGACACAAAGGCAATTGCCTACCACCTCCCACCAGCAGACCAATGTCCAGTCAGTCTCCAAGTGACACCAGCTACTTTGGAAAAGTGTCATGTGTTGTCGTCCATCCCCGTGTCATCCCCCCCCCCCCAGTTTTATTGATTAGCATGACATGATATGGTATGCAATATCTTTGGTCAGCTTGTTTCAATTGTCCCAGCTGTGTCCCCTTCCCAACCCTAGCCTTCTTGGGGGGGGAGGGGGGGGGGGGGAAATGGGCACAAAGCAAGAAAGAGAGGAGGAAGGCCTTGATACTGTGCGAGCACTGTTCATCCAACAATAGTTAAAACATCTGTGTGTTATCAACACTGTTAGGTGAAAAATCCAAAACACTGCACCATACACACTGCTATGAAGAAAGTAAAACCCCCTACAAGCCAGACCCAGTGCACAAGGTATGGCATTTAATGTAATGTAATAATGATATTTAATACAGGAACAGTATCATACTTCAGAATCTTAATTTACATTTTTATTATTTCTAAAAATAAATAAAAATTAAACTATTATCTCTAGATATCTTCCTGACCAAACTCAAACAGAAAGTATACAGAAAGTGGAAACAAGGACAGGTAAACTGGGAGGAATACAAAGACATTGTCCGAGTCTCTCTTTCTTATACAGAGTTAGGAAAGACAAAGCCCAAATTGAATTGAATTTGGCCAAGGATGTCAAAGATAATAAGAAGGGCTTCTATAAGTAAATAGGAGACAAAAAGACAACTCGGGGAAAATGTGGGACTGCTGCTTAATGAGACAGGGGACCTGGGTACACAGGAAACCAAAAAGGCTGAAATACTGAATGCCTTCTTTGCCTCAGTCTTTACTAGCAAGACTTTTTCAGGAATACTAGGCCCCTGAGACCAGGGGAAAAGTCTGGAGCAAGGAAGACATACCCTTTGTAGAAAAGGATCAGATCAGGGAATACTTAAGCAAACTGTACATACATAAGTCCATAGGCCTGGATAGAATGCACCCAGGAGGGCTGAGGGAACCAGCAGATACCATCATGAGGCCACTCTTAATAATCTTTGATTCATCATAGTGACTGGAAGAAGTGTCCAAGGACTGGAGAAAAGCAAATGTCACTCCTATCTTCAAGAAGGGCAAGGAGGAAAACCCAGGGAACTACAGACCATCCAGCCTCACCTTCTTTCCTAAGAAGGTAACACAGCAGCTAATCCTGGAAACTATTTCCAGGCACAGGAAGGACATGAAAGCCATTGGGAAGGCAGCATGGATTCACCAAGGGGAAGTCATGCTTGACCAACTTGATAAACTTTTGTGATCAAATGACTTGCCCTGTAGATGAGGGGAGAACAGCAGATAATTTCTACCTGGACTTCAGGAAGGCCTTTGACGCTGTCTCCCATAAGATCCTCCTAGAGAAGCTGATGAAGTAGGGACTGGAGCAAAATGAAAACTGGCTGAATGGCCAGATACAGAGGGGGATGACTAGTGGCACAAAGTCTAGTTGAAAGTCAGGAACTAGCAGAGTACCCCAGGGGTCAATACTGGGTCCAGTCCTGTTTAACTTCATTAATGATCTGGATCAGGGGTCCTCAAACTTTTTAAAGAGGGGGCCGGCATGCGGATGTAGTAACAGGAAGTCATCTGCAGCTGCTTGGTTTCCCCCCCCAACCCCCAGCAGGGGTGTGTGTGTGTGTGCGCCTGTAAATACTGGGGGCCGGATTGAGGACCCTGGGGGGCCGTATCTGGATGATGGGGTAGAGTATACCCCTCAGCGAGATTGCTGATGTCTCAGAACTGGGAGGAGTCTGGCCAGACAACCATGCTGCCATCCAGAGGGACCTCAATAGGCTGCAGAAATGGGATGACAGGAACCTCGTGCATTTCAACAAGAGGAAGTGGTGAAAAGTCCTACACCTGAGTAGGAATGATCCCATGCACTAATATATGATGGGTGCCACCCAGTTGGAAAGCACCTTGGCAGAAAAGGCCCTGGGGGTCCCGGTGGACACCAAGTTGAACATGAGCTAGCAACGTGCCCTCACAGCAAAGGTGAATGGTATACTGGGCTGCATTAAGAAGAATGTTGCCAGCAGATCAAGGGAGGTGATCCTTCCCCTCTACTCAGCACTGTTGAGGCCACACCTGGAGTCCTGTGTCCAGTTCCAGGCTACCCAGTACATGCAAGATGTGGACATACCGAAGAGAGTCAAATGAAGGGCCACAAAGATGATGAAAGGACTGGAGCATCTCTCATATGAGGAAAGACTGAGAATGCTGAAACTGGTTAGCCTAGAGAAGAGAAGGCTAAGGGCAGGGATATTATTAATGTATATAAATACCTGAAGGGAGGGCGCAAAGATGACGGAGCCAGGCTCTTGTCAGTGGTGCCCAGTGACAGGATCAGAGGTAACTGGCACACAGTGAAACACAGGAGGTTCTTGTCTGATCATAAGGAAAGATTTTTTTTACCGTGAGGGTGACTGAGCACTGGAACAGGTTGCCCAGGGAGCTTGTGGAGTCTCCCTCCTTGGAGATATTCACAATCCATCTGGACATAGTCCTCGGTAACTGGCTCTAGGCGGCCCTGCTTGAGCAGGGGTGTTGGACCAGATGACCTCCAGAGGTCCCTTCCAACCTCAACCAACCTGCGATTCTCAGACATCTATAATCTCATCACTTCTTCAGAACAATAGTTTCTAACATTAAGAAAACTGATGGGCATTGCTGTAACCATTACCACCTTTTCATCCTATTCCTGGAATGCCTGTCAATGAATTGTTTTTTCAGTCCTTACGTTGCTTTAGGGATCCTGATGTACTCCTACCCCCTCAAATATTACTAATTCCATGCTGGGGCTTAAAGAAGAGAAGGCTATCAAGATCTGTAATACAGGATTTATTCCATACCACACTTTTAGTAGGACACCCCACTGAACATAAAATTAAGTTAAAGTCTTATTTCATCACAAGACTAATTTCAGAATTTCAATGTTCTTTAAGACTGTAAGAGTATGGTAACAATTTAGTTACACAAAGTTAACGCCATCATAAACTAGCACAAGCACTAAAGGCTGCTTGCACAATTCATATGCTCGCCACACCTGTTTACTGCAGGGGCATAAGCATGGGTGCTACCACGCAGTGAAACAGATCAGGGACTGTTCAGATTATCTTCAGATTTATTCTGCACCTACTGTAACTAAGGAGCAGATTCAAGTGATTTAACAGTAATGGCTCATTTTAGAGGATAACATTAACTTTCAAAAGGCATACGTATGATATCCAGAGACACAATCTTACAGAATTTGGGTTGCTTCTCTTGTTCAATAGCAGGGGTATTTGTACTGCTTTTGAATACATTTTAGTCAAACCTAGGTTTGCCCAACAGAAAGCTAACACACTAGGAATTAAGAAGGTTTTTACTACTTAAGAGATGAGACAACTGCTCATCAGTCAGGTTACCTGTTTTGTGTTTTGATGACCAGGTGAACAGTAAGTCCATCGTGAATCCCATGCTGAATCAAAGTATCTTGATCTTTTAAAATTTTTCCAGCAAATATCAAAACAAGCTGATCAGCGTGGGACTTGAAACGCTTAGAGATTTCTTCCTTGAACTAAACAAAAGTTTAATATTATATAGTTATGTAATTGAATACTGAACTATTAGGTTTTTTATAATTTCAGGAAGAACTATTTTGCTCATATTTATTATATTAATCCACTTGCACAATATGTTTCACTTTATACAACCTAGAAACACTTCACTAAGTTATCTCAACTTTCTTTTTATCCAAAGGAAGATAGGAAATCAAGTAATTCTTTTTCTGTACAATTAAAATGTTTCATATCTAGATCACTAAGTATATAGCTGGCAATAAAAAAAAATTGGCATCTGCTTAAAGACTACACCTTCATTTCAGCCAGGCACATACCCATGATGCAATAAATATGTAGTAGTACACATGCCATTGAAACCATCTGTTGCTGACATGCTGAGGATACAACAACACATGTTAATTCAGTCCACATTTGTGCAGGCACTGAAAGGAGCAGAATCCTTTCTTCTTGGACATATTACTGCTACCTTTCACATGTCAAAATGAACAATCCTTTCCATACAGTCAAAAATTATTTCTTAGGTGGCTCTGCTCTCTCATCCAACTCACAACAGCTACATGAAATGTCCTTCCAGCCCATGGCATTTCAGTTGACTGTGAAATCAAACCTTCATTAGAACAACTGAACCTGGAAAAGCAATTTTATTTCTTCCTTCCTTCTTAACCAATAACCAGCACATTATGCTTTGACTGACTTCTATAAAATAATGAATCTCAGTCAAAAAAGTACTCTCACAGAAGAAACAATTAGCTCACAAAATGTAAAAAGGCTAATATAAGAAAACTGAATCAATTTATTCAACATGACTAGTCAGTAGACTAAACATTTCTGAAAGGATCTCAGGCAGTTGGGAATCCCTCCAGAAGTTCACAGTATTTAACATTTTTCAAGTAGCATGATCAACTTAATTTTTTAAAAAATCCTATTCCAAACATCTTCGTGAACTTTCATAGAGGAACCCCAATTATTAATTATTTAATAGTAAGTAATTGCAAGATTATGAGTCAGTCACTATATTATACTCTGAAAGCGAGTCCCTAACCAAAAAGGTTTATAGTATAGAAAGAAATAACACAGGAAAAAAAAACCACGAGCCTGAGACACAACAGAGGTAACAAAACTTTGTGCCTGGGTAAAGGTAATATTTGGTCAGTTAGAAGTCTGCTCACACAGAGTTGGTTCCAGTTCCCAGAGAAACATCTTTTAAGTCAACCTTTATACTAGTAACATTTAGACTTGCAACCATTTTAGGAAGCCATTTCTCACGGTTTAACCTCAGCCGGCAACCAAGTACCATGCAGCCACTCGCTCCCTCCCCCCCTCCCCCTCCCCCCCCCTCAGAGGGATGGGGAGGAGAATCAGGGAAAAAAGGTAAAACTTGTGGGTTGAGATAAGAACAATTTACTAATTGAAATAAAGTAAATAATAATAATTGTAACAAAAAGAAGGGAGAAGGAGAGAGGCATAAAACCCAAAGGGAAAAGAAAAAACAAGTGATGCACAATACAACTGCTCACCACCCACTGACCAATGCCCAGCCAGTCCCCCTAGCAGCAATCCTCCTGCCCAGGCCAATCCCCCCCTCCCAGTTTATATATTCAGCATGATGTCTCATGGTACAGAATACCTCTTTGGCTAGTTCAGGTCAGCTGTTCTAACTTGTATTCCCTCCCAATTTCTTGTACCCCTCTAGCCATCTTGCTGGCAAGGCCTGAGAAACTGAGAAGTCCTTGACTTAGTATAAACATTACCCAGCAACAACTAAAACCATCAGTGTGCTATCAACATTGTTCTCACACCAAATCCAAAACACAGCACTGCACCAGCTACTAAGAAGAAAATTAACTCCATCCCAGCTGAAACCAGAACACACATCTACAGCACACTTTTTGCTGAGGCGGAGGTTAGAGAATCATTTATGTATCTGTCCAAAAGAATTCTGAAAACCATTTTCAATACAAGTGTGGGGTTTTTTTGTTTTAAATTGTCAGTATCTAATATGATGCTTCTGAAAAAAGAAAATACCAAAAAAAGAATACAATTCAGTCTTCAGCATCATCCAATCTCTGCCAATACTGGAAAAATATTAGCCCTATGCTGAAGTTTGACACAAATCACTAGTGGTTGTATTGCAAAATAAAGTTGGGGAGGATGGAAGAGAAGACTTTTTATCATCCTCTGTGGGCAAAGATTCCTCTTCATTATTCTTCATCTCTCACTGTTAACCTTAACTAAAATGCAAGATCATTCCCCTGTAGCAAATGGGGGGGGGGGGGAACACACCCCAAATCTTTATTTAAATTCAAACAGCATAAGGACAAGAGTAATGACTACCAATTATATTCTTATTCCCCCAGGTCTTATCTGTGTAGCTTTTATAGGACTCCACCATTTTTACTGGTAACAAAGAGTTCAGGGAATGAGGTGCTCCAGTGCCATGGCAATGAAAACGGCATAGACTCTGGAAACTGTTAGATGTGAGCAGTGAAGACAACTAGCTCAATTTTCTTTACCCTAAATGGAACTTTAAGTGTCAAACCTGTACGCATCATCTCAGTGTCCAAATTAAACTTATGCAATTGACAGCAAATGAAGGGAAAGGAGACAACAATGCAAATTCATACACATTAAGGCAGTTGTGAGAAAAGAATCTTTGGAGTAGTTAAATCTTCAATTTGTACAACTGAACTAGATAACACTACCAGTAAATTAGATATAATGCTTTATAATGGCTTGGCACTTAAGGAAACAAGAAGCAGGTCAATTTCAAAGTCTTGCAGCTGGCTGGGAATGATGAACATTTCCATCTAATTCTCCTACTGCACTAACTCTTCCCTTTTTATTAACATGTAGATACTACAATGCTTTTAGCCAATTTGTTTTACTGTTCAAAAATTCAAGCTTGACTTCATTGCAATAGTAGTAGCCATTACAATATCACAAACATGTTCAGTTTTATTGAAACATTAAAAAGGGTTTGAAATTCTAGAAAAGTAATGTTTCTCCATACCTAGCACCTAATGTTCACAGAAGCCAGTTGATTGTACTGCTCTAGTAACTGAATACAATAACAATAATGTAAAAAGTCACATCAATTTTAGACATAATAGTTTGGGGCATCAGTGGGAATAAAACACAGGGGCATTAAGACAGAAACACAAGATTATCATGTAGATGGACAGAGGCCTAGTTTCCCTATGAAAAAAAAAAAAAACATTAACTGAAATGAATTAATTCAAGGTCATAGTCTCCTAAAAGCATAAAAACTTGTCAATTTCACATGAATTAGAACAGATCTCAAACTAGTCTTGAAGGCCCTTGCCTGCATTACCATTTCACCTTCAGTTAACTTCTTTCTATTAAGAACTCGCCCCCCTCCCCATTTTTGGGTTTCTTTGCATGGTGTTGGTTTGTTGGAGTTTGGTTTTTTTGTTTTTAAGGACAGGAACAGTATAGGGTTTTTACCCTGAGAATGTTTTTAGCAGCACTCCACCACTTGTTTACACACTCAATGATCTCCATACCAAATATCCTCAAGTTCACATGATCTTAAAACCCAATACTCTTAACAGAACTCTGCTCTTTTGTTCCACAGTAACAGAACAGGCACCACAAGTCAAGTTAGAACTTATTACATCTGCTCAACTTGACCACCCCGAAGGTTTTTGACATGCATAGGTGATTCAGTCTGTCAATGCCTAGTTGGGGGGGGGGGGGGGGGGGGGGAAGGAACAAAGAGAATCCAACTTGCACTCGTAGCTGAGAATTCTAGTAAACATTTTGTCATGAACAAAGCCAATATCTTTGTATACACATGAAGTAGAACAGCTGACTAAAAAGGAGACACTTCTGTACAGTCACTTTGCAGAGCAGATCCATACTTTAAACATTAGAAGAGTTCAGTTGGAAGTGACCTACAATGATCATCTAGTCCAACTGCCTGACCAAAAGTTAAAGCATGCTATTAAGGGTGTTGCCCAAATGCCTCTCAAACACCGACAGGCATGGGGCATGAATCACCTCTCTAGGAAGCCTGTTCCAGTGTTCGGCTGTGGATAACTGGCTAGCTGAAAAGGGTCACATAGACATAGTCCAGCTGGCTGAACAAAAATGCACATCGCTCTCAGCTTATCTGAAGTAAAGCAAAATACACTGTCTTTGGCTGTCCTTGTTACACAATAACAGGAAGATTTTGGTGGGAAAAGAATGTTGCAGGTGGGAACAGATAACTACAGAAGAGAAACTAGGGGCGGGCTTGGTATTTAGGCAACTAACCAATAATGAGCTTAACTTTTGTAATATGTATGAGCTAATTATAACAAGGCATAAGAGACAATAAACGAAGTCTGCTGATCACTCATATTGAGTGACTGTGTCTTCCCTCCGTCGCGACAAATGGCGCCCGAACAGGGACCCTAGAGAGGGCTGAACCTGCGAGCCACGGTTCGACGGAGATTCGGGTACCGGTCCTGAAAGCAGCGCAGGAGGCGGAAGGGCACAGTCCCCGCGCCCGGGAGCGCCTACAGAGGGTCCCGCCGGCCACGCGTCGCCGGAGTCTCGCAAAGGCTGCAACAGCGCTGACGAAGGTATGGAGAGACAAGCGACGTACGATTCGCTCATATGCTTTTTAGAAAAGCGGAGCGTTCGGGACATAGATTGTAAAAAGGCATTACCCGGGTTATTAGCGTATGGGATAGCGTCCGGGTCCCCCGCGGCAGCGGCGAGCGGCGGCGCGCAGCCCGGCAGGCCCCGTCCCGGCCGCGGTTTCTCTCCAAGGCGGCACCCCCCCACACCCCCCCCCCTCCGATCGGCGCCATGGCGATGCAAGCGGCCAAGCGAGCTGACATCTGGCTGCCCCCAGAGGTCAATCGGGTCCTTTATATTCGGAACCTGCCGTATAAAATCACAGCGGAGGAAATGTATGATATTTTTGGGAAATACGCACCTATTCGACAACTCAGAGTTGGAAACACTCCTGAAACAAGAGGAACAGCTTAAGCTCCTCAAGGAAAAATACGGAATTGATTACGAACCCACCAAAAAAAGTGCTTCAGATGTCCCCTACAAGAAATGGGTTTCTGCCTTGAACTAGCAAACATCTCTGTGCTTAAAGAGAAGCCTTTTTGCCTTGATGGAGATAATTTATTCTGTATTCTGTATTTATGCTGTATTCTGAATGTGGAAATTGGTTGGGACTAGGAGGCTGGCTTAAAGGCATTTTGCAAACGGGATTATTATTTTTGATCATTATTGTAATAATAGTTTTTTGATCAAAACCAGCCAAAATTATTTGTAAGCATTAGGCATATCTGGAAGAGAATGCCTTTATTTGAATCAGCAGTTAAGGTGTAGTTTAGTCTGATGCTGTGGTTTTATCTGCTTCTGGTGAATTTTTGAAGTGATGAAATCAGAGATACAAGGTATACTAAGAATTATGAGGTAATAATCTAAGTAAGAGTGCTGTCTTTTATATCTACAAGTGCAACATGCTTTTATGTAGCAGAGAGAAACTTTGACAATAATGTTGCTTGAGCGAGATGTGCATGTGACAACTTGGGAAAAGGGATATCACAACTGGAGTGCAACAGTGTTTCTATGTCTGGCAGAGTGAAATCTTTCAAGACCTGAGTTTAGACAGTCTAAAATAAATTGTTAGTATTCAGAAAACCCATCTTAAGCCTCTTTTGCTTACATAGTGTTATGGAAGTCAACTGCTATTGTAGAGAATTAATGATTTTTTAATACATATTAACAAATACTACTATTTTACCTTGAGGCAGTTGAGTGAGAAATACTCACGTGTAGCATTTGAGGGAATGTCAGCATAAATCGCACTTACAGTAAGACTGCATTTTTAATTACTGTACTCGTTAAGATTCGATGATGCCATAAGGCTAAGGCCTTTTATCACAGATCGGTTCTGAACTAAAAGGTGTGTGCACATGTAGATATGCACATTTGTGTTATTTTCCTTAATTGGCTACAAAATAATATAATTAGGTTGGGGACTAGATCTTGGGAATTTGTCTATTATACTTCTGTTTGTTAAGGAAAGTGCATAACACACAGCACCCATGTAGGCTTGGCTTGTGGCACAGTTGTCAAATTTAGCATAGACATTCAGACAGATAAGCAACGTACTCTTCTTGTGTGTATCACCTACAAGCCATTATGGCTTAGTGTGTAAATCTGTATGTAACTATTGAAAAATCCCCTTATGAATGTATATAGCTCAGAACTAATTTTTTCCCTTTGTTAATTCTTTGATATCAATGAGGTATTCTTCAGAAAATGTATGGACTGGTCGGTTGCCTAAGGGCAGTTGTTATTTGGACAGAAAATTGTTAATGGTCAGGGACTTTCCACTAAAATATTTGCAAATATTCCTAGTCAAACATCAGTTTGGTTTCTTTTCGGGTTTTGAGCTTGCATTAGTCCATGTTCAGAACTTTAAAATTACCTTTGAATTTTTTAAACTTTTTATATCACTGGAACAGAAAGAGCATCTAAATTAAAGCTTCAAGCTAACTTTATTTTTCAAGTATTTCAGGAATTATACTTCTGAACTGAGATTTTATAAGTTGGCTGTATATTTTCCTGTGTTAAAATGCTGTTATTGAAAATGGTCAACCAGGCCTATGTCGCCCAAAATAAAAACGGGGGAATTGTGGATAACTGGCTAGCTGAAAAGGGTCACATAGACATAGTCCAGCTGGCTGAACAAAAATGCACATCCCTCTCAGCTTATCTGAAGTAAAGCAAAATACACTGTCTTTGGCTGTCCTTGTTACACAATAACAGGAAGATTTTGGTGGGAAAAGAATGTTGCAGGTGGGAACAGATAACTACAGAAGAGAAACTAGGGGCGGGCTTGGTATTTAGGCAACTAACCAATAATGAGCTTAACTTTTGTAATATGTATGAGCTAATTATAACAAGGCATAAAAGGTGACTGTAAGAGACAATAAACGAAGTCTGCTGATCACTCATATTGAGTGACTGTGTCTTCCCTCCGTTGCAACATTTGGCCACCTTCTTTTTAAATAAATGTTTCCTAATATCAAGTCTGAACCTCCCCTGATACAACTTTGAACCATTCCTACGTGTTCTGTCGCTGGATACCAGGGATCAGCACCTCCCACTCCACTTCCCCTCCTCAAGAAGCTGTAGAGAGCAATGAGGTTGCCCTTCAGCCTCCTTTTCTCTAAACCAGACAAACCCAGAGTCCTTAGCTTCTCCTCATAGGATATGCCTTCCATTTAGTTAATGTTAACTTGTTACCATCTGATAAGTTGGCACAGGAAGGTCCCATTAAAAAAAAAGTTATCCTAGGTAAAGTAGAAAATCTTAAAATCCAAACTGTCATCTTTTGACGTTACCGCCATATAATGATTCAAGATCTTAGTACTAACTCAAAGCATGCCAACAAAAACAGCAACTATACTAGTATTAATGCCCATTCACATGACACAGTGCTGTGAAAGAAAACAAAAGTAAGAGATACTTTCCAATTCCTCTCAACCTTGGTTTAATATAAAACACATTTTAAAAAAAAGTTATATTAACAGTCCTAAAGAGGCCTCAAGGAATTAAACATCCAACTCCAACTGAAAACCAATGTAAAACAGGCTCCTAAAACTGTGACTGCTTTGAAAAATATTATCTAGGTGACAAAAACAAGCAACAAGATTGTTGACGCTTTCCAAACCAAACTGTTTTGAACACAGGACAGGGCTTTAGACACTGCCTATGGTTTACAACAAATGAAGCATAGCTAGAAAGCTCACCCAGATAATGCTTCTATAAAAGCCTTTTCAGTCTTTCATGACTTGTCAATTACTATCTTCCTGTGCTTAGAAGTTAGTCCTTGCCAATTATGCACGCTAATCACACAACCAAATTGTTTCCTCAAATCTCCATAATCAAAACAAATCTCTCTATATAAAAAGTTATTTCAAAAAACAAATTCAAATTCTTGATGAGTTTACAAAGCTAGTAGTCCAGAAGAAAACACTGAGGTAGTGTTTTCTAGTGAAAAGAGGACTTACGTTCTAGCCAGTTCTATTCCTTCCAGACAACCTTCAGCAAACCACTCCAGTCCTCTATACTTTGACTTCAGAAGAGGAATTAGCAACACTTCCTTTCCCTGTAAAAGAACCTCACAAACTACAGATAGAAACTGAGCAAATTAATCTGGAACAATTCATTTAGATTGGAAAGGGATACAAAAAGGATTATGTATAGATAGCAATTCTTGCAGTACAGCTGTGTTTTGATAACCTACTATTGTATTGGGTTTGCATGGCAAGGTTTTGGTAGCAGATGGAGTTACAGGGGTGGCTTCTGTGAGAAGATGCCAGAAGCTTCCCCTATGCCAAATAGAGCTAGTGCCAGCTGGCTCCAAGATGGACCTGCTGCTGGCCAAAGCTGAGCCAGTCAGTGACAGTGGTAACACCTCTGTGACAACATACTTAAGGAGTAAAAACTGCTGCACAACAACAGCTGGGAGACAGGAGTGAGAATAAGTGAGAGCAACAACTATGCAGACACCAACGTCAGTGAAGAAGGGGGAGGAGGTGTTCCAGAACCTGGAGCAGAGATTCCCCTGCAGCCTGCGGTGAGGACCATGGTGAGGCAGGCTGTCCCCTGCAGCCCATGGAAGTTAACAGTGGAGCAGATAGCCACCTGCAGCCCATGGAGGACCCCACACCAGCGCAGGTGAATGCACCCGAAGGAGGCTGTGACACTGTGGAGAGCCCATACTGGAACAGGCTCCTGGCAGGCCCTGTGGCCCTGCAAGGGAAGCCACACTGGAGCAGTCCATTCCTGAAGGACTGCACCCCGTGGGACAGACCCACACTGGAGCAGTTCATGAAGAACTGCAGCCCATGAGAAGGGCCCATATTGGAAAAGCTCACAGAGAACTGTCTCCCATGGGTGGGACCCCATGCTGGAGCAGGGGAAGAGTGTAAGGAGGAAGGAACAGCAGAGGCAACTGTGATGAACTGACTGCAACCCCCTTTCCCCTGCACCGCTGGGGGGGGGGGGGGGGGGGAGGAGACAGAGAATTCAGGAATGAAGTTGAGCTTGGGAAGAAGGGAAGGGTGGAGGGAAGATGTTTTAAGATTTGGTTTTATTTCTCATTTTATTACAAATCAAATTGGAGTAGGATATTAATTTCCCCAAGTCAAGTCTGTTTTGCCTGTAATGATAACTGCTGAGTGGTCTCCCTGTCCTTATCTCAACCCATGAACCTTTTGTTATATTTTCTTTCATGTGCAGTTAAGTAGGGGAGATGGAATGGCTTGGTGGGCACCTCACAGCCAGCCAGGGTCAACCCACTACAACAATCCTTACACTGAAACATCAAAGTGAAACTCACTCTGCATAAAAGTATCTGCAAAAAAGAGACTTTAGAGTATTATTTAAATAAAAGTATTCATATTTTATTATACCTGCCAATCAGAAAACATTTGCCAAGTACCTCTGTTAGATAGCTGATATTTTCAAGATGCATCTAAGTCAACTGTCAGGGAAGTCAACATACTTTCTTCTGAAGGTTTCTATGCTATCAAACAGCAAATTACCATTGTTCTAAATAACTTTTCATAGAGTTTCCAAACTCTGAGAAAAAGAAAATTACTTAAGTGTTGAATAGTTAATCAAACAGGGTTTCTTTATTTCAAAGAAGTGTGAATAATCAGAGCATATTACAAGGTTGACTCCATAAACAGTCACACAGATGTATCTATGATGTGCTTCAGTGCACTGAGACATAAGACAGAGAAAAAACCAATGCTTTAACTTTGGTATTAAACAATTCATGCACTTATGTTCCTTTAGTGCCAACAGAAAGCTAGATCGTAATACTGAAAAAGTAGTACAGATTGGACTATATTAATTCCAACCTCTTTTGATCATACTGTTTAATAATCCCTGGACTACAGGGAAGACAGAACTGGTTATGTTAAAAGAACTGAAATTAAGCTGCCCTTATGAAATAGAGCATTATAAGAAATATTAAAAGCATACAGAAGTTAGGAAAGACATTCCACTATCAAATCACCCAATGCTCTCCTTAACATGTATACATATATGCCAAACACTGCCAACTTGTGATTGTGAAAACCAGGCACAAATCTGAAACACTGGGTTTATGGATTTAAAGTTTCAACAATAATATTTATTCAAATTTTAAACAAAGAACTCCAACCAGATGTCCACTTGTCAACCAACAGAATCCCAACACAATCCAGTGTGTTATCGATTTGTTAATAAGTTAAGATTGATTGACTTTGATTAATTGATTTTATAAAATCATTTAATAAAATTAAAATATAGAAGGATTAGAAAAATTTTTAAATGAAACTTATAGCTGCACAGTAAAAGCTGTTATGAGATCTTCTGTACATCCTGTACCAAGGCTAGAAGAAGGGGCTGGAACCATTGTTAAAACTTAGGTAATAACTCTAGGGTTTGAAAGGTTTCTTTGTATTTAACCAGTCTTCTGTATGTAGAGGTGTATTGAAATGTCAGAATATGAGATTAATGGGAACTGGGGAGAGTCGACTGGAACAGCTTGTAGTTGCCTGCCAAGAAATCGTGAACTTTAATAAAAGGTAATTCCGGCAGGGGGAGATCGCGACCACCGACTCATATACCACCTACCCAAATCGTACCCCAGACCCATTTCTAGACCTTTCTAAGCTCTACTGTGCATAATAGGATATAGGAGGAGAGTATGTTAAATGATTTACGGGAAATGTTATGATTATGCATGAATATTTAATGAATATGTATGAATAAGTTCTATATATGGAATCTGATTTTGGGACCTGGCGCGCGTTGATCGTGAGAGGACTCGCTCACGCACCCGGCCGTTAATAAAGAAGTGTCTGCTTATCTACATCACATTGGTGTCGATAAGTTCTTCATTCCGAGATTTCGGTAACAAGTAGGTGAGTTTGTTTATAATTCTGTAGTACAGAAAGCACAACTTTCAGGTATATTATCAGCATGTATATTTTTAAACTAATTATCTATTACTACTGAAAACTATATTCTTCACTGACCAAAGGTTGACCTTAAATAAAAATAGAGAAAAAAATAAACTGTTTTCTATGGTTATATGAACTAAACTTAATTTCCTTAACTTTTCCAAACAGACATTACCCTGACATTTTCAGATAATCATAGAACTGACAATAATTCTCTGCAAGAACGGTAGGCTTTTAAAATTAACAGCACATATTTGCCATATCCAGTTAGCCTAATAATTAAAAATATAAAGCAATCTGTTTTTCTCTAAGAGTTACAGTGTTCACAAAATACATAATTTGATATCTTAAAGTCTGCATACATGCTGGTGGATAGTAACTGTGAATCAATTACAATAACATCTTGAACTCTGTTAATGTTGCTATGTTGGCATTCCAAGAATGCCTACAGGGTAAACAGACTAAATTAAGAAAGTAAAATTGCTTTTAATGGAACCTGTTCCAACATCTCATCACTCAAAGAATTCAAGTCATTCACTAAAGAGACAGTAATGCATGAGTAGTCTGTAACATGACTGTTCACTCTGTGTATACAAGTCCTACCAAAAGGCACTGTTAACTCAAGCCCACAGAACCCACAAAATAAAGGAAAACAAACAAAAAAACCCCAGACAGAGCTAACTGATCTAAAGTCTCCGGTGTATTGGGATTTCAAATCAGCCAACTTGTAGGTATTCATCTTTACCTACCACGAATAGAAAGAAGTCTTTGTACACCAGTGTATGGGCCTGCAAGTTCAGTATCATACAAAGTCAAGAAAGCAAATATTTGATCCTTGTCCTAATACTGAGCCAAGCTGTGCTCAGCATAATCAAATAAGTTCCATGGAAAATAAAGACAGATGGTTGACACAGTCAACTCACCTCCCAGAGCAGTTTGGTTCTTGAGGGTTATTTTCCATTCTAACCTACATACTGCCTGTTCTTAGAGGCACAACATAGGATCAGCAATAACAAACCCTATGTTACTGAACTCTTCTAACACAGAAAAATTTTCCTCAACTTTGGATTGTTGCAAACCTGACTTACATCAATGTAGCAACATTAAATACACTTTGCATAGCCCTAAATTTAGCTCAAATAAACAAAAATTTAGATAAAAGTCTTAGGGTTTTGTTTTGGCTGTATTCTGAACTGACTGTAAACAAAACCAAGTCCTAATATTAGCTACAGGAACACACAGCAAAATAAAAGCTATTCCTCCCCTCCTAGGACTTCAGGCCTCCCCTCCCTTCAATAGGGGGGACATTGTCCACTTGCCTATACCAACAGAACCACCCACTTGCTGATCTCATATGCATTTGAACAGATGCTCTTTTTTTCATTTATTTGAGGCTAACCTATTTCTAGAGCCAGCCCTGAAAATATCACATCTATTGTTATTATGTTACATAATGCTTATTATTAACAACTAATTTTGACAGTTTAAGAAAAACAGCCAATACTAGTCACGCTACAGTCTGGTATAGTTTTTTCTACTAGCTGTAACTTTGTCCAGGAATCAAAGCAAATGGCAGAATGGCAGACCCAAGGGGGGGGGGGGGGGGGGGGGGCAGCAGCAGCCTTACTTCATAGGAAGATTCAACTGCAAATCTAATCTGTTAACATCAGCTCAAAGGGATACCAAGACAATATTTAAAGTTTAAAATATCTATAGATGAAGACAACATTTTAAAGCAGTGTGTTCTATTAATCACTTAAATTGTTATGGTTGTTTTCAGTAAAAATTTATGGGTTTATTAGCTTGTATAACTTTCAGGTTTTAAGACAACCATCTACTAGAAAAATCTGATATTCCCATCAGGACTCATATTTGAAATCACGTTGTTAAAAGTTAGATATATTACAAATTCACATCTTAAATGAGTTTTCTTATAATTACAGAAGTCCCCAATATTATTGCAATCAAACTGCTTTTCAGGACAAATGTGATCCTTAAATTAGAGCCAGCATGTTTTTTAAAAAACAAAACGCAAATACAAATAATTTTACGACTAGGTGGCGCAAGAGTCTGTTAAATGTATAGAGCGAGCACCCTGGCTAGATCACTCAGAGCTTTTTAACTCACGTTTTGCATTTCCCCTCTGAAAACATGAGTCAGAAGACACATCAGCAACTAATGATTTAAAGCTCCATTTCTATACATCAGTTGTACTCTTAAACATGTAACCTTTTTTTGGTGAGGTTTGCAGTTACCAACTGCACAAAAAAATAACATGATAACAAGTAGCATACATTGCATTTCAGAGAAATTTTATAGAAAATGAAGTAAGCTCTGAATCTCCTTCAGGGAACTTCACCTTTTCAAGTATTTTAGCATAACAATATCTACATCCTTCACAAGTAGGAGAGACTGGCTTTATAGATATCTACCTTATGCTTTGACCACACCTTTCCTATGATTTGTAGCCTCCTAATCTAAACAAATTAAGTCCTGGAAAATACTCACGTGGAAGGCCTCCAAAAAACCTGAAGTGCTGCAGGAAATCGTGTCAATGATTCAGTAGGTGCTACTGTTTCTCTTGAACCAAAGACAATGAGATACTAACTTTCATAAAGTCTTAGAACAAAGGCCCTAACAATTCAGTTATCAAACACTAGTACGCTGAAGCACAGCAGAAGCTGTACTTTGTTTTTAGTGGAAACTTTATACAGTCTAAAGACGTGGCTTTTCTAAAATTAAGAGATCTTTGCCATAGCCTACTTGCTGTTTCTAAAGCCAATTTTAGATTAAAATAATTATTGGCACTATAGCACTGCCACGTAGGTGATTGCATATGCTTTCTACAGTTGTACTAGCTAGCCAGCAAGCCTCCTACTGTCAGACTGAGTCAGCTCGGCAGGGCAATTCAGAATTACGAAACGAGCTACGTCCACCTCCCAGGCCGGCTCTCAGCATCCTAACTGGGAGGAGCCGCGGAGGAGACGATGCAGGTTTCTTCAACACTCCCGATAGCCTCAGTTAGCAGCAGCCCCCCACAAAGCCAAGGCAGCCCTAATACTCGCCCAACAGCGCCGAGAACAGCTCGGATAAGCGGAAACTACATTGTCATCACGAAGGGCCCTTACCCTCCAGCGTGGGAGACGGAAACCACAGGCCAGGCCTCTTCCCCCTGGCTGCACTCCCCACCCCCAACCCCTCACCCCCAACCCCTCACCTGCTGGATGCTGCTAGTCTCAGGCACAGCGAACTCTTCCTTCTCCTTGGGAGTCTTCACCGTGATTTTGATGATCCGCGGCTCAGCAACAGCGAAGCCCTGAGCGGAGGACTCAGAGGAGCTGTGAGCCCCCGCGGAACTCTCCGCACTCTCCGACATGGCGGGTGGAGCCTGACTCCAAACGAGTCCTCCACGTCACAGGCTCACTCCCAGAGGCGGACAAAAACAACCCAGCTCACCCGCGGCACGCACTGATGACGTCCTGGACCGGGGAAGTTACTAGAAAGGGGGAAGCTGTCTCCCTGGGCGTGGGTTCGTTTTCGGCGCGCTTGCGCGCTACGAGTGGTAGTTTGAAGATTTAAAATCTTAGAAAGCGACAGTGACAAATAGTTCCTTAAACTGTCATACGGAAGTTTTAAGTTTCTTTTCAGATATAGTCGGGTGACTTCAGTACTCTGAAGTTACAATACACTAAAAGTTTTATGAGTTTTACAATATTAAACTGTTGATGTCCTATATATAATGATGTTATTACCTGCATATAATATAATGCACAATGATATTGTATGAAGTAACAAAGCTGTACCATGACCTGTATGACTTTCATGTTAAAAAGGGAGGAAGAAAAATTATATACAGCTTCTGAGCCTATGTAAAGAGAGATTGTAAAATTGCCTTTTGCTTCTAGGTTACTTGCTTAGCATCAGCTTAAGGGTAAGGTAAAACTTTAATATCTCAAATAACCTTTTACTATAAAAATAGAATTACAGTGGAAGCATTTCATAGCTGGGAATCAGATTTTCCTCAACCTTGGACCAAAAAAGAGAAAACACACACACACTATACCACCTCCCTTAATCCATAATTAAATTTAGTATCACCATATTAGGCCCTTTCCCAAAACATTAGTGATTTTCCTATCCATCAGATAGGAAATTCCAGAATCCTATCCCTGTTTTAATATCAAATACATGGATGGCTTCAAAATCTAGAGTCAAATGTCTTTTCTTCCTTATCCTTAAGTTATCCTGGAATTACCCTTTCCTAGTGTAGTCTGATTCACCAAGTGATTTGTTGGCTTGGTCTACTATTGGGATAATTTCTCAGAAACTATTTAAATTAGTTCAGTAAATTTTTACTAAACCAATTAAAAATGTGTTAAAAGCATTTAAAACTGGAATAGTGAAAAATGGCTGTTTTGCTGATTGACTGGATACCAAGCAAAAAAGAATTCCAAATCAAATATAAGAATAAATGCAGTTTATTATATTACACTATAATAAAGGAAAAATAGCATGCAATATGTACAGGTCTAGCCATAATATATGGCTTCACTCCAAATCAATATTGTCCGCCTTGTAAATGTAAAGGTAACCCTTTTAAAATATCAATTCCAATAATATATTCAGGGATTGGGACAATCGTAACTGGATAGGTTCTTTTTCACAAATTTCCTATTTTCATTTCAATTTTAGTTTGAACAGCTTCAATTTGTTTCCCTCCTAATCCAGTAATAACAACTTTTTGACCTTTAAATTGCTTTGGATTTCCATAAATTAGAGAGGCCTCTGCTCCAGTATCTACAAGGGCTCTAACTTGTTGGGGGATTGATTTTTCCAATAAATTTGCAACTCCACATGTGGGCGACTGTCTTTTTTAACCCACCCTTGTATCGGAGCTTGGCCCTCCTTTCAATCCATCTTTAACTCTTTTAATTGTCGACGGAGGGTTTTAGCGCCATGCCAGGGATACAGATCATCAAACTGCCCCCAATCCTCCCTGTCCCCTGGAATGTTTGACCCTCCAGTGGGGGGCCCTCCAGCTGGGGAGTGGGGCATCCTGTCGAGGTTCAAGAGGTGGTGCAGAAGGCTGAGCTGCATCCTCTGGTGACTCTACAAACCTTTGCTGGCTATAACTATTTAGTTTCTTATTTGGTCTGTCTGATCCTCGCTGTTTATATAACCTCCGCATCTCATTCGTAGGAATTCCATCAATCTTATCTCGAGTCACCCCATCCTTTAACAAGGCAGCAAACATTCCTCTCCCTGAAATCCTATTATTTCCATCTTTATTTTCATTTCTGTCACCACACCCTGCATTTTGCTCTGGACCCCATTCTCCTAAATCTCCCAGTTGTACCTTCTCAATTACTTCTACTATGTGGCTTCCAGTCTCATTTATTAAAAGAGTAATAATGACATTCTTATATGCAGGTGGAGCAGTTTTGATTATTTTATTTCTAATAGGTGCAGTTAACCCAGTCTGTATCATCATGTCAGCATCTCCTAAAAAAATAGCAGTTTTCATTCCTTCCTCTTTAAGACACTATATGCAATCTCATAATGTGTACCAGGGGCAATCTCCTCCTGGAAAATCCCCCTCCATGGGGTATTTGCAGTTGCAACCCACAGCTGCCAAGGCTAACAAATTAGTGTCTCCCTGAAAATGATTTTGAAAAACATCTTGCACAAAAGAATCAGAACTCAACATTACAAACTTCTTGCTATCCACAGCATCCAATGCAATTCCAGATGCTCCTAAGTCATACATCCGCACCATCCAAGTGAGCAAAGATTCCCCTGGTTTCTGCTGGAATTGTTCAATCACATCATTAATTTCATGTTGGGTATAATCCTCAATTACATCACGTCTCACTTGCTGTCTGTCCAGCCCTGGTTCTGATTTTCTCTTAACTATAGATTTTATCTCTACATCCTCAGAAACAAATTCTCCCCCTACACTCGCATCTGAATCAGTTGAGTCCCATATATCACCATCCCACTTGTCAAGATCCAATTGTGTTCCTGCTTCAGCAATAACTGTGCACACCTTTTTCATATACACCCTACCCTCTGCTTACAATACTTATACTGAGCAACCCTAACAGCTACCTTCTCCACCACAGTCTGATAAGTATCCAACTTATATGTCAACAAATGATTCTGGCACTGTAACAGGACCACCTTACTTTGCAAATCACATATTTGTTTCTCTACACAAATCTGCTCTTGCTGCTGACACCTTTTCCTATAAGCAGTTAATAAAATCCATCCACGCTGTCCTAATGTGGCCACTTCCCCCCCTTTTTCAACAGGTATCTTTTGCATACATCTTAGCACATCAAGGGGTTCTGCTTCTCTCAGACATGAAACCCAACTTTCACACAGTCCAGCACAATGAGACCACTCAGTGGCCAAAGTATGAAAAGGCAATTGCTCCCACCTGGGAATATCAATCGTTGCACTAGCAACAAAGTAGCCTTTTTTTTCTTAAGTAGAGACATTTTCACTTCGTATTTAATGATGAAAGATGTGCCACTTATCTAAAGATGTTTATCTAAAAGTTGGGAAACGTCCAAAGACCCTTATTGTTGACATAAAGGATGTACTAATTGCTAATCCCTTGGATTTTTGTTATCTTTAAGAAGGCCATCTGGTCCTAAATTCTTGTTGTCTATGCCACGTGGCAAAGACAAGGACTTTAAATCATGGTCACTAGTTTAGCAAGGAACAGTCTGTGCAGAGACAAAGAGGTAAAAAGTTCAATGGAGGAAGACTCCCGATCTTCATCCTGAAGACCCCCAGATGACCACTCCTCAAGGATATTGCGCAGGTGCGAGATATGTGAATGAGTTCCCGGAATTGTAATTAATATGTAAACGATTTCCCGGAAAATTAATAAATAGACATGAGTAGCCTGTATAAAGAAGAGACTGAAAAGTCCCCTCGGTGTGCATGACTTTGGTGGAGCGATCCCCCATGCACCCAGCGCTGCCGAATAAAGATAACCTCTGCTCACTCATATATTGGTAAAGTGATTCTTCAAATCAGTATCCTGCCGGCTACACCAATTTTATGTTGTTCTGATTGACTGGATACCAAACAAAAATGAATTCCAAATCAAATATAAGGATAAATAAGTTTATTATATTACACTATAATAAAGGAAAAATAGCATGCAATATGATAAAAGGAAACAGTACTAGTTATTATGCACAATATGATAAATGAGCAATAGGAGCGAAGCATCAGATCATTACTGCAAAGCGTTTCAGAGACAGAAAAGGAGACATCACCAATTACCACCTTAACATCACCCAGGCCCACACTTTGGCTGGGAAGCCCTGTTGCAACCGGTGCCAGGAGTCTCTCGGTAACTGGGAAAATTACTGCACGGTGCGTCCATCCATAGGTGAGGCTTCTGGCCCAGTCCTGGAGCTTGCCCACCTTTATACTCAGTGAAAACCAGGAATAGTTTACACACCTGGCATATGCAAACTGTTAGGTTTAGGCTAAGTGCAGGCGTGCAATATCTCATTATTTGTAAGGTTCACACACACCAGGGGCATTGGCCAGATGTCCAAGCATGGTGGAGTTACCATCATGACGCATCTGCACACAATATTGATTGTCTGGATGTTCCTGCTCATTTCTTGCTTGTTCGGGGGGGGGGGGGGAGGGGCTCAAGACAAACAGCACCTGTTCATTAAAGTTGTCCTTGAGCTTCCTGAGCTCCCTGTCCAAGTTAAAGGATCCCTAATTAAAGACAAAGGCTTTTTCATAAGCAGTAATCAATTTAATAAATTCTCACCACAATGGCTAAAGCCTATCCCAGGTTTTATCTGTCCTAGAGCTTCAATTTGTTACAGTAAAATTATTTCAGGTATATTTAACCACTGAGCCTTTCCTTAATCATGCTGTTTCCTTTTCCACACGTTAGAACTTGACCCTACAAAGTGTTAAATTCTGATCCAGCAAAGCATTTTGACAAATGCTAGTGATACCTTGCCCTATTGACTGGCAGAATGAGGGCCATTATGGAATAACATATTGCACTGCACTCAAGTAGTGATTTCAAGCAGAAATCAAACATATCAAAGAACAAGATGTTCCTCATTCATGGCTTAGTTTATGTGCTAATTTATGCTGACTATATAATTTTACACTGCTGTATGTTATTATTACTTGGAGTACAGTTTGTACTGAAATAGCACAAATTCTACCTGCTTTAATGTAGTGGAGATTTACAAATTTTCATGTTTACAAGTCAGGTGAGAGAATTAATCATCTCTGTTATTTACTGAGAATAGCTGAGGGATAAAGAGTACAAATTCATATAAAAGAATAACTTGGAAATCATAAAAAGCCCTTAATTAAGCAAAGAGGAGGTTTTAATGGTAGTTTTATCATCTTAATTTTAGTACAGATAAAATGGAAAAGAGAGTTTATTTGCCAATACTGAAAGTGTCAAGTCAGAAAATACCCATGACAACATGCTTGTGTGTTCAAATTTAGATAGTTCATAATACAGCTTATACACAGTGCATAGAAAATTAAAATGATCCAGCAAAGGATTTTGAGTTCTTACTCCTGTGGTGATGCAGGTTGAGGCGGACTGAAAAACACTATGTCTGCATGGCTGGGTTTGGACAAAATGGCCTTTATTGTTTATACAAATTATTTATATATCTTAGACAGTGCATGTGTCAGACCCTGATAGGCTTTTGTGTCCTTCTTCTTGCTTGCTATTTACTGTTACTGTAGGTGCCCGTATGCTGCGGTTCTAAGTTCCAGTTCTTCACATCCTGTTCACATACCTGACAATTTGTGGCTGTCTTAAAGGTACACGGATAAGTCTTTGAAGTCAACTAACTCGTCTGCAGACCCCAACATACTCCTCCATAGACTGTTTTTATTTTGAAGAAGATCTTTTCACTTTTCATTTCTTTACTCTTGGTTTTACTTTTTTCCCCCACTTCCTTCCTTCCTCCTGTGCTTTTATTTCCTCTTTCTATAATCTATTATGATAGACGTGGACAGGGTAATCTTGTTTATATGTAAAAATTGGGGGAACAAGAGGCTGGAGAGCAGCCCTGTGGAAAGACATCTGGGGGTTTGGGTTGATGGCAAGTTGAATATGAGTCAACAGTTTGCACTGGCAGCCAAAAGGGCCAACCGCGCTCTGGGGTGCATCAAGTACAGCGTAGCTAGCTGGTAGAGGGAGGTGATTGTCCCACCCTACAATGCACTGGTGTGGCCCCACCTCAAGTACTGTGTGCAGTTTTGGGCGCCTCAATATAAGAAGGACATCAAACTATTAGAGCATGTCCAGAGGAGGGCAACCAAGACAGTGAAAGGTCTCGAGGGCAAGATTTACAAGGAGTGGCTGAGTTCACTTGGTTTGTTCAGCTTAGAGAAAGCTGAGGGGTGACCTCATCACAGACTACAACTTCCTCAAGAGGGGAAGCGGAGGGGGAGGTGCTGATTTCTCTCTGGTGACCAGTGATAGGACACAAGGAAATGGAATGAAGCTGTGCCAGGGGAAGTTCAGATTGGACATTAGGAAAAGGTTCTTCACTGAGAGGGTGGTCGGTCACTGGAACAGGCTCCCCAGGGAAGTGGTCATGGCACCAAGCTTGTCAGAGTTCAAGAGGTGTCTGGACGATGCTCTTAGTCATGGTTTAGTTTTAGGCAGTCCTGCAAGGAGCAGGGAATTGAACTCAATGATCCTTATGGGTCCTTTCCAACTTGAGATATTCTATGATTCTATGATTTGCACAGCTTTTCTGTATCAACTTCTGATCCTAAAGAATATAATTCAGAATAAGTTTGATATTAGAGACAGTAGTTTAATTTTTATACCATTCCTTTTTCCTCACCTGGAATTACAGCATCTACTGAAGCAGTTCAGCTTTTTTATGTACAGATGAATAACTTTATACAGTACAAAGTGCTTATTAATAAACAGATCAAGACTCAAGCCAGACAGAAATCTTGCACAACGCTCCTTCCAGTGAAGTCTCTAAACTTAAACAGCCAGGTCAGACCACTAATGTTAACTCTACCAGGTGCCATAAATGTTCATTAGAAGTCAAATTCTGAGCATTCTTCCATAGAATTTTAAATACTTAATACTCTTAAAAATTCCAAATAATGTAATTTTCAAAATTGTTTCCTTTGTTTCTTGTTAATAGATATCCAAGAAGAAGAAAATTCTGTCTTCTAATAGACCTGGTTTACTTCAAGTCAAGCATCTTACCAGTTTTCATTTCACCTTAATTCCCAACTCTGACTAGACATCTCCAGTTTGTGATTTTTTTCCCATAAGTTGATTTAATCAAATGTAGTCACTAAAAACTGTAAAAAAATCCCACAAACAAAAATAAACAGAAAACCCCCACCCCACCCACAACTTAAAATGAACTTGCAGTGACCAGACAATATTTTGCATCAAAAACAAATTACTGGCTCAATTCAAGTTGAACCAAATTGAGAACATCAGTAAAAGGCTTTGAACCAGTTTAGCTAAACTCAGTTTAAAGTTATCTCTTAAGTTAAAATGATGCAATTCTGAGTTTAGACAAGGCCTTGGGCGGTATAATTACATTAAAACTTACAACCAAAATCTCCAGAGTTTTGCTATAATCTAGTGTCCTAGTTTTGACTGGGATAGAGTTAATTTTCTTCTTAGTATCTGGTACAGTGCTGTTTTGGATTTAGGATGAGAACAATATTGATAACACACTGATGTTTTAGTTGTTGCTAAGTAGTGCTTACTCTAAATCAAGGACTTTTCAGTTTCCCATGCTCTGCCAGTGAGCAGGTGCACAAGAAACCAGGAGGGAGCAGAGCCAGGACAGTTGACCCAAACTAGTCAAAAGGATATTCCATACCATGGAATGTCATACTGAGTATATAAATTGGGAGGAGTTGGCTGGGAGGGGCTGATCGCTACCCGGGGACTGGCTGGGCATTGGTCAGTGGGTGGTGAGCAATTGCACTGTGTATCATTTGTTTTTCTTGGGTTTTATTCCTCTCTCTCTCTCTCCCCTTTTCATTAAAATTGTTGTTGTCATTATTATTACTATTGTTATTATTATATTTTACTTTATTTCAATTATTAAACTGTTCTTATCTCAACCCACAAGTTTTACCTTTTTTTAATTCTCCTCCTCATCCCACTAGGGGAGGGGGAGTGAGAAAGCAACTGCATGGTATTTAGTTGCTGGCTGGAGTTAAACCATGACAACTAGACATAACATTCCTTATATTTCTGAACATTAAAAACCAGAAGATAACATATTCACCGTTCACGTTTTCATACATAGGCAAAGAAAGAAAGAAAAAAAACCTTTTACTTTCATATGTCCAAAAGGAAAAAAGAAAAAGAAAATGAAAAGAAAAAAACCCACCACACACAAGATGTGTATTAAATTTCCCTTCCCATTCCTGAGTTGATGTTAGAACTCTTGGTTTAGAGTCAATTAAAAAGGTTAAATTGAAAACACTGCATGCTGAAATGTATGTAACTGGATAGACAAGTTGCCTTCTACTGTTGTTACAAGACACACTTTATGAATACCCTGCCTTTAATATAACAAACCACAGACATAATGCTTTGCTAGAGCCAGAGTACAACATCCTTGTTAGTTCATTGTAGAGGAATGAAGGCAGTGGGTTGATTAGCATTGATAATATGCAGCTGTGGCCTTGCCGCGAGGGTAGTGGGTTGATTGACATGGATGATGTGCAGGTGTAGCTCATTCCTGCCAAGTAGTTAAATAACACTGAGGATTGTGGAGAGGGAGGAGCAGTGTGGTCTGACCTCTGGAGGAAGGAGATACAGTAGAATCTGACTGATGGTAGAAGCCTTGTTACAGCCTACTAGTTTGTGCTGCAAGAGTTCCTCACTAATTCCAATAAATGGAATACTGTTAACTCTGAGTGGGATTTGTCTTTACTCTGGAAGACATTAAAAAGCTCCATAAAAATACCTTTAGACAGGAATAGAGCTGTGAGCTTGTGAACTATGCTAGTTCTTAGCTGGAATCACTGTTTCAAAGTTTAGAGAGGAGGAAAAAAACCCAACCAACAAAAACAAAAAGCCAACAACATTCAGCACTGATTATTCTGAGCAGTAGATAGACAATTTCCAGTTGGACTCTACTATCTAAGTATTATCCCTATTTCTATTTGTTGGTTTATTCACACTATTACCTTGGTAAATGGGAGTCTTTCTCTTCCTTCTCTCTATTCAGGATTTCTGTCACCTTAACTTTGGTCTTGAAATTGTGGTAATATTTTTTTGTTGTTGCTGTTTGAAAGGTATAATCTTTATTTGCAGAGTCTTGCTATATACATGATTTACAGATTATCTCAAAGCAACTAGGACAAATACAGAATACTGTTGAAGATTTGTACTGTAAGTCAGAAGAGTGACAAATCTGGTTATCAGTAAGTTACATGCACTCACAATCTAAAATTACTCAGATTATGGCAAAATAGCAAGAGAATTGCTAAATTTTCAGAAGAAAGCATATTGGGAGTGTGTGTGTGTGTCTCCCTTTTTCCTTCCCCCCTGAAACAGGCTACAACAACTATAAAATAACCTCCCTCTTTATGATCATTCAGGTTTTACAAATCTAAAAGGAACAAAATATGGGTGACAAAAAAAGAATAAGGGTGACATAGTGAAGTACAAATAAGCAGATTAAAGAATTTTCTTGAAATTTATACTGGACTGCTTGGCTAATATGTCAAGTGGTGAACTGGGAAAGGAGGACTGAGACTGTTGAACAATGAGAACTGTATTCATTGCCCAAATTAGAAATATGTCTATTTCTTTAGCACTTAAAAGCAGAATAAGCTTTTTATGAGATGAACATGCACTTTTAGAATACAATTTCTTTCTCTTTTTAATAGAATTCCTTCTGCTGCTAATCAACAAGCATTTTACAAGCTAATTTTCATTTATGTCAAACTCAATAAGAAAAGACAAGAAAAAATACTATTCCACAGTACTGGGGGAATGGATGAATGACGATGGACAGACACCTTTTACTGATGTTTGAGGGGAGGGGAAATCTATGTCAAGGAGAGACCAAAGGATAATTTAAAATTTACAGGAAGACAAAAGAGTAGTGGAAGCCAATCTGTTGGCTTTTGGCTTTGATACATCTGAAGTCCTATAGCTTTGAATTCTTATCTCTAAATATAATTTAACAATTTAGTGTTGACTTGAAACAGAGTGATTGGATTTCAGGAAAAGCTATAACCTGGATTTTCTAATTCAAAATTGCTCACAAATATGAATATATTGAAAGAAGGTATATCTTAAAATTACAAGCCTTGTTTGGGGAAAAGAAATATTTCTTAAGGAACAGCAGATAAGGAAACCCAAAAAGAATGAGAGGTTTTTAATTTTAATTAGACTATTAAAAAGACTGATTACTTTGATCCACCTAGTAATGTTTTATCTATTAGGACAAGATGCTTCAGTTACTATTTGGTCACAGAGTACACAGTTCTGAAAAGTAGTATCAGTGTAGGTTACACCAATTTTAAAGTATCATCAGTCCCAAGGATGTGGTATTTGGAAGTGAATTTTGAAGAGCTAGTCAGAAGAACAACCACCACCATGCAAACAAACACACACAACTACAAAACCACAACAACTTAGGACAAATAAGTCAGTGAAGCTACAGAAAAGCTTCCAGTATTATTATGAATTTTAAATAATTTTGGACTATTAGCTATGTGCCAGCTGAAACCAGGACACATACCCACCTCAAATATATTTGTTTAGACAATTTTCTCACCTGTTTTATGGAGCAGTAATTTTCAGAGTATATGATTTTTTCAAAAACTGCTATATATATTTACTGGCATGTAGCTATACAGTGTTCTCACAGCAAGCTTTCCAAGTTAGATGGTGTCATGAAATTGCTCAAATACATGTTTTGTGGATTTAAATGGACAGAAAGGATCATTAGCTGTCCAGTCTCTAATAG